>NW_025814090.1:0-317246 GCF_018902025.1 Drosophila willistoni | reverse complement strand
AACAGTACAAAACGGCAAACACTTACTACGAACAATAGCCCATATGACCACCAGTTCCCCGGTCCTGTTACGAATGAACCCTAAGTTAAAATAATGTTTACAACCTCTACCCACTCCGACCAAAGGGCTAGGCCCGTTATTACATAATTACATAAATTAACTAAAGAAAAGAAATAAATGTATAAGATAATGATACATAAAAAGAAAACGATAGGTTTAAAAATAAGATATTACAACTAATTCGAGCGAGCGGAAGGACAAATCGCTTTTATACCGCGAAGCACTGTTCGGAGCACCGATAACTACCAAAACTGTTGTATCACTACATCAAGTATACGAAAGTTCATGCCAAGAAGAAAAGTTAGTAAAATTAGCGGGTCTTCTAATGGAACAAATATGTTTCTATAAATGGACACTCAACACGCCGGAAGCAGTCAATCTCACCATTCAAAGTTTGTAAAAAAAAGTTACCACCAAGCATGTTTTACGATAGCTTAAAGAAGGGAAGTTAATTAACTGAATCGACTTAGAAAAGGGAGAGTTTACATTGGATCCAGTGCCAAATCACGAAAGGCAAAAGAGTAAAAACTGATTCTATTTGTCTTTGATAAAAACTCATATTGAGGGACCAACCAAATCCATGTGGGGACCCTACAATAATGGGCGACTAAAGAAGTAAAAAGATTTGAATAATGATCCATGAACTCCTCCTCCAGCGCTTTAAAAAGCCAAGAAACAAGAACGTACTTAAAGCGCCTCCAGAATATCAAGCAGCCTCACATAACAAAGTTCCAGCAAGCGCCATAGACATAATTATGTCTAATAGAAAAACTAATAGCTACTGAGACGCTCGATTGAAAAAGAATCGCCAAAATCATTTGTCACAACCACAGGAAGGCATCCTAAGATATCTGTAACTCCTACACAGAACAACACACGGAAAACTCTCACTGCAATAAAGTAACTCCACACCCCCGCATTAAAAAATATGAAGAGCAAAAAACACAATACAAAAAAAAGACACCGAGACCCTACTATATAAAACAAAAAAGCAAAGATAAGAGAATAAAATAACTTCTGAAACACCTCTAGAACCCCCCCTTTCAGAGATAACAAGAGTAAGTAACACCATAACCCACACCAACTGAAAGCAATTACAACAACGTCAGCTCAATGACACAAAGTCACAGCCAATACAACAACACCAACAACCGATCAAGCATGACACAGAAACACGAGCAAGCTCACCCCAACAGCAATAAAGCCACCGAAAATAACAAGCAATCCCAATGTACCGTACAACAAACAACTATTAATATTAAACAAACCATAACACTATAAAAACAACAAAACCAAAAAAAGAGCCCAAACACCCTAAACGACAAAACCTAACAATAACAAAAACCGAATAACAAAGAACATCACAACAAGTAGAAGATATTCCTACACCAAAAAACGGCAAAGAGCACCACGAGATCATTAAATAAAGACTGTCGCCAATGAAATTGAAAATAGAACAAAAATCAAGATGACCGCCAAAACCAGGTGAGACCAACACTCCGACCACATACAAATGTAATAAAAGCGACCTACTCCGTAAGAATAAGAAGACTTCTAAATCAACAAAAATCGCGAAAACTATCTACATTTAGATTGAAAACAAACCACGCGCAAGACAAGATAAAAAAACCAGAAAAGCAAAATAAAAAAAAAACCCTCTGCCTATCTCATATACATCACCCTAGAGTAACATTGTGTCAGCAAACCAAACCACAAGGCCCACAGCACAAAAAGCAATAACCACCAAAAAACACGCCCCAAACTAAACAGAAAATCAAAACAAAACAAAACGCTCATAAACAATCGTCAAACAGACACATTTAACATGGTACACCCAAAACCAACAAAAAAAAAGCAAAAATGGAAAAAATAAAAACGTATACCAGAGAAATACATTCGAAAAGCTAGTTCAAACTGAAAAATACCACAACAAACCAGACCCGACACCGCTATTCAAAAATATAACCACTCAGGCATTCTAGCTTTTGTCTCCTCTCCAAAAAACAACCACAAACCTTTGGGATATAAAAACCACGAAAAAGAAACACTAAACAAACAACAATAAACAAATACTCACAACCACACAAACCAACTTAAAAAAAGGCTCATAGTCTAGCGCGAGCGAATACACACCTAACTAAAACTTTGACTAAATCACAATGACTGAAGCACTCACTCAGGCAGCTGAAAAAAAACAATACAAAAAAAAAACCACACTTAATATACCAACATCCAGAAGCAAAACAAAACACATCACACCTTAAAATCAGCTGATTCATACTACCTCGACCACAGACGTACCTAAATACACTCTTCTCCGCCACCACCAACACCCTGCTCAAACGCCAGCCATGAAAAACAATAGCAAAATCACGCCAACAACACAAAAAAGCCAAAGCAAATGACAAAAAAATTTAGAAAAAACAAAAACATTCCGCAAATCCAAAGCAACAGACAAAAACACAACTGTAATTAACAATACAAAAGTCGTCCACCGGAATAGAATAAAACCATAATTCTGGCCACATATTTTGAAAGGTAAAACTAAACCCAGAAAAATTCACATAAAAACTCGCACACGCAAATCATAGACTGAGCAAAACAAATCCCAAGTCGCCACCACAGCACCCAAAGCACAACACAACCTACCAGACAGACACACAGTAGACACACGAACACCTCCACAAATGACAACTCAACCACGGACGCCCTGAAAAAGGGACCTAATAAGAAAGGCAACAAGCCACCCAACAATAGACTCAGAAATACAAACACTCCAACACATAACCACACAACAACAAAAACAACACACGACACCACACAACCGCCCGTCGCCCAAACACCAACTTATACCACATAAAGCATGGACCCTGAGAGACGAAATATAACACGTGGACACAATCCGTACCATTAATACACTGAGAAGCACCCAACCTACAGTAAGAACACCATACCCAAAACACAAAATAAAATAAAATCCAGGTAATAAAATACTAGCCCGAAACTGGATTAAGAATGCAGTTGTACTTCATTATAGGATAGGATATATCCTGAGCAAACTAAACAACGAGACGTCACACTAAGTAACACACTCTAATGAAGAAACTTAGAGCCATAATCGTAAATCTAACAGTACAAAGTCCGAAGAACAATAGTTAGCAAACAAAAAGATGTTACTGATTTAAAGAACAGTAACACAACATAAAAACCACCCAAAATACTCTCTTTAACAGTACAGAAAAATAATGAAAGAATTTACAACCTTTTATTGAACATCCAATTGAGAAACCATTCACGTTTAGACCGCAATCTGCGCAGCCCACATAAGACAACTCAATCCCGAAGTCACCACCCAATAACCCAAATGCCCTAAACCACGCAAGCATCCAGAAAAGTCTCAAACATACAATGTGATTTAACTTAGTGGCCAACTCCCACAATGGCTATCGGCCACGCAACGTTCCTACATTGTCCATACACAAAGTCTGCAACCGCAACTTAAGCTAAAATCAGAGATAGCAAAAATAACGATGATAGCAACCACGACACCCAACAAAAACGAACCAAAAAAAAGATAGATACACTCCAGCACCCTTAAAAATCAATTTAAAGTGTAGAGACGTAAGTGTAGTGCACATCGGACACAACTACGCAAACCAAGCATGCACAGACCCAACACCACACAACAAAAAAAAACAACCAAAAAAAGAGCAAACAACACGAACAGACAGACAGTGAAGGCATTCTACCATCTCCTATAATTCTTATAAACAAAAATTAGAAAAAACCTAATAATAAAGGACAATACCAGCTGCCAATACCATCGAGGCGAGGAGCTCAAATACAGCACACAGAGACAGACACAGCAAAGAACAACAAAAATTTGGACCCCAACATCCTGCTCAACAAATTATGTTTTGTGAAAAATTCACAATGAATGCTATCACCAAGCAGACAAGCGAAAGGCCGACCACACGAGAGTACCGTAAGAAACTCAAACCTCTCGGAGTAGCTCACACAGAGTAATTACGGCACGCTTTAACTGCTCATTATTCATCAAAAAATAATAGAGCTAGTACCCAAAAACTACACACAAACAGAAACAAAACACCAATAAGCACAGATTTAAATGAGTAAACAAACTTAGAGCAGGAGCACCCACCGCCGCCCCTGTCCACATTTATTTATTGTTACATATCACTCACAAAACACCCCAACAACCGGCCGTCGCCACCCAAGTGCACACAAAGAAAGTCAAAAACAACACGCACACATCTAAAAGAAAGAATCAAAATCTCAAAGCCAAATCAAGAAAGACGACCAACACCCCCCAATCCCTAGTCAAGACCCTATGAGTGACATGCACAGCCGTCGACGCCTTTCTTTTATAAGCCTGCCAAAGGGATAATTAATTGTCGGTCAAAAAAACCTCTGCGAACACCTAGCAAGGAAAGCACATACTCCACACATTACTAAAAGAAGACCCTAATAGATATAGATATCAATATAGCGAATCAGACACACACGAAGACAGACAGAAACTTCAGACAAACATGATCCCCGCTCGGTCCGTCTTCGGCACAAAATCAACGCCAATAGACCTCCCTCCCTCTTAGCGCACCCATTAAAAGCAGCTAACAAGTTTCAAAAAATGAAACATTCTGTCGCATTTAAGACTATGACCAGCAACCACCCCAAAATCAAACCACAACAAATTATAAACCTACTGCGAGGCGATTGTATACCTCTCGGATTCCACTCCAACCGCTCCTACGGAATCACCGTTAGTTCACAGTTATGAAGCTTCACATACAATGACGACAAAAGACCACGAACAGTCCACAATTTTCTTAATACCTATCGCTTATTCTCCCTGAGCAAAATGATCAAAATGAAATATGTAATAAAAATAAAATTGCTGAGTAATGGTACACATACTAACGCTATGCCAAATTAGATAACAATACGAGGTGACTTATATCATATAAGCTCACCATGACGGAAGAACCCATCTTCGAAAACACTCCCGAGACTGCTCATCAAAAAACTTACGTATACTTAGACGCAAGAGTGCATTCAAATATAAAAAGCCATATTGCACTGTTTCATGGAATGACCTATCAAATTAGCATCTAGTGCCTCAAAATCCCATCGAATAAACGAACGCGTAAACAACCCCACCTAATCACATTACACAATATCAAACAAATTGCCATAGAAAGAACGAAGATCCGTATACAAAAAAAACACCCAGTTGACTACTGATTCAAAATCCATCTTACGTAATAATTTCTCAGCATAAGCAGTTGTAAGGCCCATTCCCTAAATCGAGAAACACCAGTGTACAAAAATAAGTCCCGTATTAGCCTGAACGTCTTTCCACTTGATGGCTATAGGTAAGGAAAAAAGTACCAAAAAGTAATACAAAAACACGAAGGTTATACACACCTTTGACGCAAAAAAACGATCAGAAGAGTGACCCAACGGCCCCACCTGTTTTTAAAATGTACATGGTTCAGTTGTCAGAGTCCCCAAAAAGAGCAGTTTTCTGTTCAATAAGCACCCAGTAAAAACCATTTCCAGTTACTACACCAGCAAATCACCTAAAAGCATTTATATAAACCAATAAAATCACACACAGTTTAAAACATATAAACCAAAACACATTCATGCGTTGTAGACGGACGAAAAAACTATACAGTTAACAAAAATATTTTGCGCAGCCACTTCAATAAGAGAAGAACTAGGAGCATCCATACAGAATCTGAACAAAATCTAACGTCGAATTGAATAAACATACCAGAACCCACAACTTCAAAAAAAAAAGCCGACTTACACGACGTTCTCATAAAATATACTGGCTAGACGAACACCGACTCACAGTTCGCTTAAGAACCAAAACTTTCGAAAATCCAGCGCCAATAACAGAAAACACCGAGAAATCAAGACGCAACGCAACATAAAATCGGAGCGGACTCTAAAATTGATAACTAGCAACAAATTGATATACAGCATGACCTATTTCCAAAAATATTGGACAAAAAATAGAAAAAATAAAGAATAGCTCGTGACTTAGCAGAGGGACGCCATGAAATTTAATGACCAAAAACCACGACAATAACGAACCTTGCCATGTGCAGCTGCTTCTCGAAAGATAGCATAAAGGCCCCCTAGCATAAAAACCCATTCCGCCGACCTTTCGCAACCTCAGTCAATAAATCGTAGTGCAATCACAAGCGTCAAAGAAGTTATATTATAACAAAAAATAATCCTTCAAACAAAAGTACATACTTCGTAGAACTTATCAAACCAATGACAATGCTTTGCGGACTACAACTACCTCCTATAAGAAATAGAATCGTATGCCGACCTTTAAAGGTACTTACATAAAAGCAAGAACCCCCGACTATGCAAATTAAGCAATAATTAATAGAAAAAAAAAAAAATACCAAGGCCTGATCCAAGGTCAGAAGAACCTAGAACCATAGAGATAGGGTCACTGATAGCCCAATCTATCCCAAACCCCAACGGAATAACAAGAAACCAATACAGATATCTCTCTCACAAACAATATAAATTTCATCAAAACACTCATGCGATATGAGTGTTAATCAACAAAAAAGAAATGAACCAGCGCTGAGAACTACAGCGAACAACAACAAATGATAAAACACGTCGACGATAAAACAGAAAGAGAAATCTGAGTGAAAAGCAATGACAAAGAATATTTTCCAACTAGTCGAACCGCGCAAACAATGATTGAGATCAAAATAGTCTATCCAGAGATGCACCTGACGCAATACAAGATTGCCCACCGAAACACACTCAGAACATAAAAAAAAAAATAAACAATCAGCACGTTTACTCAAACACAAGAACCACTACTGACCTCCACCCCACACTCCCCATGCCCCTTCAGTCCTTCCCCTTCGACCCCCCCGCACCAAACCACCAAATCCGCCTGAAACTTCAAAATGCCAATCCACGTAATAGTAATGCGATAACAGTATTTACAATCAAAAGACATATTGTTTTCCAGTATCGCGTAAGCAACCAGCAATTGACAGCAAGAGGTCATAAGACATCCGCTAATCATACCTAAACTCCATCCATCTAGACAGTAGAACGCAAACTCTACCTACCTAATAAGATCTGAGCGCAAGGACAAAATGAAACGAGGAGTTATCAATAATACAAAGATCAACAAGCCAATAGCAATCATGCAATACCCAAAAACCTAAGGTATAAGCAAAACAAAAGACCACGTAATACCAGCGCAAAAACCCACACGCCCAAAACCACGAGACCACTCAACCAAAATAGTAACTTCATCTATAATTTTGTAAAGAAAGATGCACCAACGAAACCACACCCAACCAAAACCACCACAGGAGCCCAGAAAAATAGTATTCGAATGCGATCCGATTGCGTCAGTGTCGTATTTTATATCATACAAACGATGAACAACATACAATATGTATACAGATATGACTATCAAAACATGTTCCATAGGAACATTCCATCACATAGCATAACAATTCTCTCAACGACAAACCACAACAGACGTAAAAACCCTTCTCCGAAAAGAACCGAAAAAACCTGGCGACCGACCCAGCAACTTCGAATAATTAAAACCCACAAAATACTGTCCAAGATAAATCACACAAACAGAGGACCGCGCGTAACAGGAAATGCCCACCGCGATCTGACAGAATACACACTCAATAACTGAACTGATGCCACACTTTGACCATGGCAATAGTGCCCCGATAGGCACAAACCACCAAAAATAAACACAACAAAAAAAACACAAACAACCAACACACAAACAAAAAACGAACGAAACAACCAACAACCACCCTAAAAGACATAAGCGACAAATCTCACCCATCGAACGGAATAAGCACTAAATTGGACTTAAAATATCACAAAAAATAAAGCGAAGGACTCCAAACAACGACACAGTAAAGTTCATGCAAACAACCCTCATCACAACCAATTACAAGAAAACAACCAACACAAAACACAAACACAACACACACCGATCAACGCAAAAAAAAAACAAATAAAAACAAGACATGCACAAAACAATCCGGAACAGAAAACGCAATGAAAAACAATATAAAAAAGCAAAAAGAAAAAATGCCTACCATCAGAAAACACAAAATTACAACAAATAATCGAGCCAAAACAACCTACACCGTCATCAATTCCGAAAAACACCCAAAATAAAATAAAACAAAACAAGAACGGTACATAGAACAAACATACACACAACACCATGCAAACCCATACACCAACTATTACAAATCGAGATATTGGCTGCGGGAACGCGCAATTTTCCACCAACGAAACTCAAAACGTGAATGAAAAAATGATCAAATTCAACCAGAATTCACCAGGTGACATAATATCATACAAGTCAATATCGATTCTGCCTACAAACGAAAAAACACAGACCCCTGTATAAATTTAAATCACAGTAAAGAGAAATTTAACTAAATAAATCCTTTTAAAAAGGCTACAACGAAACAATATAATGCACCACAACAGTAATTTTACAATATTGAAAAGATGGCAAATCCATCAATCATAACTGATAAGAACTCCAAACTGCAACACCCTCAAACCATCCAAAACACATAACTAGAAATGCAAACCCATGAGACACAAGAAACCATTATCGAGTAATAAAAGAACATTAACAATGCCCTAAATATTGAATCAAGACCAAAGCAAAATTATCACTAACAACATCGAAGCCTATAACAAAAAAAGAAAACAAAAAAAACAACCCAGTAACGAACACACCGCCTCAAATACCCGGGTCAATTCAAAACATCCCAAGGACCATTGACAAAACCCCACATGACAATCCTACACAACAAAACTGACCATTGACAACATCCTAAAATAGCGAATCCTGCTAAACAGCGTCTCTCAATCTCAAGAGATATGCCTTGTTCAATCACTTTGCACAAATGACGACATAAGATTCAAGCGCAGCGCAAGAGGACAAAAACTTCAACTGCACGACACCACAAAAAAAACACCAAGAAAAAGAAAAGGCCCCAGCAACCAACACCAGAACAAATGGGAAAGGGCACACAATCAGAAACACAGCTGACCAACTCCAGCGCGCGACAACACTCAAAAGAGACCGATGAGACCTTCATCTTCTATCCCCGAACCGACCGATTATCCCTTGGCAATCGTCCAAGATAAAGCACCAGGCTGAGGCACAAAACTAAAATAATAGATTCAATACGTGTATGCAGGCCTGAGAAACAAAACGAAAAAATACTTGTAATCCATAATATTAAGACTACATGTTGCAAAAAAGGTAAAGCAAAACACACAACCGTACGCACAAACAAGCAAGATTTGAAAAAAACTAAAGCCACGATGTCGTAACATAAATGGAAATGAACCCAACAAACAATCGTACTTAACACAACAGAGCAAAGTAATAAACGCGGGGCAGAGCAACGCAATGACCGAGACCAAGCTAAACTATATTTATAATCTCTACAACACAAACAAACCAAAATAAACAATTACAAAAAAAGTATATGGGGAAAGACCAATCACCTTTATATGAATATCGAATATATAAAAAGTTAGCGAAATAACGGAGATTCGTCGAATACCTAAGATTGAGGATAGATTCATCTCTTTATTATCTCTACAGTGACACTCATATATATCCATAATGCAAATATATAAAATAGAGATAGAGTTCGACATAACCATCAAGCGCGAGGAAAAGTATTATAATAATCAAAAATATCAAAAATTATCCCTATACCTTCATAACTTACTTCTCGAAAATATAAAGAAACATAATTTCTTTTATCTTTTATAATGTTCCGTAATCGAGCGAATGTTAATCTATAGCTCTTTGTTTAATTAATATTTAATATACAAACAACACAGCAAAAATCAACATACCAAGAAATGCAATACACATGGTTCAGCTACTTATTATGTTATACAGCCAAATCTTGAGTTATGACGCTTCCACGCACAAACCCATCACCGCAAAATAAATCACTAGATACAAAGCAACACAGCATCACTACCCAAATCATCACTTCTTAGTAATAGTAGACCGACAAAATTACTAAAACGAATAGACAAATATGTACATAACGATTTATTCAAAATATTCTATTAGAAAAGCCTATTAAACACATAAATATAATTACACACACTCGTATTACAAGAAAATCAAACAAATAGTTCTTTAATTACCACACAGTAGCAACAACCAACACAGTGCAAAAAACCAACTACTATTAATCATCGGACAACCAACTAATATACATTGACCCACTGCACCCCTCAATACCACCCTATGGACAACAAGCGAGAAACTTCAAAACCCCTCCCATCCAACAACGACACTTCATTTGAACATGAACACAAATAATCCATCAAATATCCACTTACAACCCCCTGTTCTATGCATTATTCTCGAAACACATAAAAATCCACCGTATCTGAATTACAACCAAATCATATAAACTAGCCAACAACTTATTCTAACACAAAAAAGCCAAAACCATAACCAACCAATTACATCATCCAACCTTGATCATTACTAGTCACCCCTTTCAACTGTACCCATTTGAGCCTGAATTCTATGAGAACAAACCCAAATGCCTTACATCAGACAAAGACATCGGCGCCAATATATCCTGCAATATTCTGCAAAAATAACTCGGAGACAACAGAAAAACCAAAATGAACAGCAGTCGGTCAAACAAAAATGAACAATTTTCTCGACAAAACGTGCACACGTTTTCACTGAAAATTTCTTGGAGCTAACACTATAATGCAAACTATGAAGAATTGTAGACATAACACAATCTACCCAAAGAAAGCAGCGCGCTCATTTAACAGATAATTCGTACACTGTCAGCTGTGCCTTAATGAGCTTGATAAGCACAACAGAAAGGTAGAAAAAACAAGAACTAACGTAATGACATGCCCCATTCTCCCCAACTACATGGCCCACATCTGATAAATGCACATATAGTAAAAATGCCTCAAAACAAATCCCCCAAAAACATATGAACAATAAAACACCTGGAACTCAATATTTCTTTCTAAGCAATATAATTACAAGCTTTCTTTCCTCACATTTAAAACAAAGCACATCCAATGGCGTGAAAAAAAATTTAAAAAGCAAAAAATGCAAAAAAAAACACCAAACCCCACAACATCGAAAACCCAGTGGACAGTCACAAGCAACGGCGGTTGTGACGCCATGCAAAATAAATCTCACGGACCCCCACATACAGAATTATATATAGACTGCAAGCTGTATCGTGCAACCTCCATAAAATACTTATACGCACATATTCAAAATTAACCAAAAGCTGCTATCTAAAAACCAAAAATCTATGACTTTACAAGACTAAACAAAAAATTAATTATGACGAAGTCTATCCTACCATGAATATAGAAAAACATACACAAACACTTCAAATTCTCCCACTTACAAAAAAATTAATCAAATTAAACACATATGCCAAGAAACAAACATTGCAAACAAATGAACAAACGGACAAACAAAAGGATTAGAACCTATATTACACATATTACAGCACAAGTATGAATCGGAATAAATATCATGTAAATGCTATCAAGACCCAAATGTTTTATACCGTCATGCGACCGTGTAATAATTTCCAAATACACAACAACTAAACGTATACAAATCGCAATATCAAGAAAGATACATCTTACTAAAGCCTACTCGTCCGGACCACAACACCCTTAGCACTTACACAAGATTTAATTATAAAAGAGAAAGATTTGGTACCTCAACAAAACTAAGAACCAAACGTTAATCTATAGCTCGCGTCTCAGATCGACAATCCTTAAAGAAAAAACATATCGCAACACACGGTGACGCAATAAATTATTTAAATAAACTCAAAACCCACAATGTTCTCTGTCATTAAAACAATTCGCTACTCAACGCGCTGTAGCCGCATATAGTATACTCGCCGTGCACCCTAACACCAAAAAAAAACACAACCGTAGCACCGTCTACGCGCCAGACCACTAAAGCCTACGGCCTATGCTTCAGGTGCACATTTAAACTAGCTCTGACGTGGACAATACTATAAAACATGCTGCGTCTTCCAATAGATCCAAAACAGAAGAAAATATACAAACAGCAATCACGAGAGCAACTAACAGCAACGACAGCCCACGAATACCACATTACCAATCCCTGCACCAACAAACCGTCACCTTCGCATACCTACCAACCTTCACATCCGTTATTGATTTACGAAAACAAAAGCAACATCCGGCTCCCCACAGTAACCGCAAAATATTTTGCCTTGCGAGCAACATGACGCACATTGCTGCCCCAAGCTTGGCCAATTCCTGTCGATGAAGCCAAAATAATGTGTTGCTAATCTCGGTGAAGGCTCACGCAAAAATAGAACACAGACTGCCCCCAAATACACGCTATCCCTGCCTTCAAATGATACAAGTTGACAGGCACGGAAACACGCAAGATGACTCTACCGTCTATAGACCACATCCAAACCACCTACTTCCACGCCACATCTAGAGAAACAAGCCATCCATGACGCATCACTTGAAGTTCTGCCTGTCTCGAAATTGATACGGTTACAAAGTACGATCGCTTCCTTCAATGTAGGAGAACAAAATATGTACGAATGCAATGCCGACACCTGTCCCAGACTAACCAGTAAACCAAGCTCTGCATGAAAACAAATTAAAGACTGAGTTTTTCTTCAGACAAAAGCAGAACTAAACGCAACAAAGAACCTTCATAGAACAGAAGAACAGTGAAAGAGAGCAACGAAGGCCTCTTTTTATACAACCAATACTCTACGTCCATCTACGCGCATGACTTGTAAACACAATCTTCAGCGAGACGGCAAAGAGAAAAAAGAAGCGCAAAAAGATCATAGAATCGACAGAAAACATCTCAGATCCAGCTTACGCTCTCAAACCCTCTCCTCCCACACATCACTCGAAAAGGGGCATGTTACACTTCCAGTGAACCCGCCAATTGCAGACTAGCACAAATCCCAAGGAATACTAGACGATTTGAACAAGTACGTAGAGACAGACAATTCTTTTGCGGCTTATAGCTCTTTGATGAAGTGGAAACTTTCCTCTTCGTTTTGCAGATTAAACCAACACGGTCCCACGAACCACCCAAAATACGAAGGACACAACCACTACGGACACCATGGAAACACAAAAGCGTACTCGCGTCCAACCACATCCAAAAATGACCAGCCCCGAGCTCAAGGCACCCCAGCACAAAGTTTGTTGGAATGTCTCGTAAAAAACAACTCGATATACATCCGCCCAAAGCAAGGTATCCCACACGTTCCATAACTCTAGTTGTATCACACTAATTGAACACTTCCCCAACCTAAACTAACATTCACATCACAACGGATAATACTCTCAATCATCTTCTCGCAGTCCCAAGATACCTACCACAATGTACGCCACAGCATACAGAAGAGAGTCGCAACCATACTCAGACCTTATAAAAAACCTTAATGATATAACACCCTTCAGCCAATCAGATCGACACTCGACATAGAAGAGACCCCAGACATGTTCGAACACCTCTATTATCGATTAGAATAGCGTATGTTATACTCATCGATATACTGCCAACAAGCTACCCCTAAGGATATAAAGCAAAACTTGTATCTACACACTGCAGATTTCAACCTTAAGGAGCGAGAAAAAGCTATCGCAACCATCATCTAGAAATCGAAAGCGGCCTCCTGGATCGGACCCCGGCCTCTCACAATGAACCCACCCTAGATCAAACCAGCTCTCACCCCGCCATAATACCATTGCAACCACGTTCTCATGTCCGATAATTTGGAATTAGGCTTGGTAAAATTCCAGCAACTCACCACCACAATTAAAGATGTACTGCAATTCCTGAAATATCGGATCACAGCGAACAATTACGCCGAACAAGCCCAATGTCTTTCTAAAATCCCCCTAATGGGAGCGCAGGAACCCTCTGCTGTGCATAGGGCAAACATTATATGAACTATCAACTTCATACACGCGTCCAATAGACGTCTACATTTTGGCGTGTCTCGTAAGCAAGACATACATTACTAAAATCCCTAGAAGATACATAAGGCAACGCAAACACAGATGTTTCATACGGTATAGGGTGAAGTGGTGTTATTAAAGTTCCGCCAAAATGTATGTATAAACCAAAGCACGAAGCGATACAAGACAAATTCCAACCCCAACCAAAAGGAAAAAAACAACAAAACACAAGAAAAATAATATAGTAATTCATTGATCAGAAAAATTCCACAAAGTCAAGACAAGATCTAAGCCAACATTGTCCGTCCGTCCAGAACCAGCCAGATACTGTCCCACCTACAAGAAACCCCGTAGATCTCGGAGACTACTAAGGTCTAATATATCCTAATTTATATCAAGAGGCAACCAGGACGCTACAACTTAACACTATCCTCACAAAATATCATAGCATTATCTTCTGATATACAAAAACACCCTTTTCTATAACAGACCAATAACTACTACAACGAAGATCCACTCAGCAAATATGAACAAAAGCTTTAAATTACCTAACCCATTGCAAACGGTACCTTGCGACATCAACATGGATGCAGCAACAATATATATTACTGAGTTGCAAATTAATCATTCCTTTCCAGGGCAACATCAATTCTTACATGATATGCACAAATAAACCACAAACCCCCTCATCACCACTCCCCCATCTATGCTTATACACCAAAGATGTATAGTCTTCAGTCGCTGTCCTCATTAACCTAAGCAAACCTCACGCACCGCCATATAATACACATACGCGATTACGAGATGTTGCAGTCCAAAAAAATCTGGTGAGACAAACCAGACAGCAGCGAAGCGTGCGCCGGCACCACCGAGCGCACGCCACCACCAAGCAAGCTAAGGCGCAGACCCCGGCAAAAACAAAAACAAACAGCAACACCACCCCCAACAACAGACCAAGCAACCAGAAAGCCCAACCGAAACAAAGACCCCTGTGAGCCGATGCAGTCAGCCAATACCTCCTGTGCTCAATCTGCTCTCTAGTTCAAATGAACCAAATCGCACCAAATGACAGTAACCGAAAATGTAGCAGCAAGCACTGGCCGATCTGATAAAAATATTCGAGCTGAATCATTGATAGTACTCCACCTCAGTCGCTACTTATACCCGGCCATACAGCTTCAAACTTTGGAAACCACCTCGACCATCTCTTGATAACTCCACCCTACTACTCACTCCTCCCAATCAGTTCCACATGTATACTTCACCCAATTTTATATACGACATATAACCCAAAATATACTGAACTCCAAACCTCGGCTGGAGAATAGGTGTCTCAAAACCTTTATCTTACCCGAGGTATATAGTAACTCAAATACAGCACCAAGATACTATACGCCGCCAACCAATAAGCAATCACTAAGCACATGCTGAAGTTTAAACGGCCAAAAACGAATAGCTATAATTCGACTCAGCTTCTAAACATCCACAGGTCCTAACAACATAAACAATAAACCTATAAATGCGCGGTCAAAACCGTCGATGCTGCTGTGCAGTAAACATCTGACCAATTTAACCGAAATCATACAAACTCCTACATATCATACGCAAAGCTATAAAAACAAAAACAAAGCACCACTCAACAACGCCATACCATGAGAAGATTAATAAACATCTCCACAACAGCTGATCAAAAGGAGCGTCAGTACAATGAAAGTAAGCTAATAGATACAAATGCCACAAAATAAATGTAGACAGCCATAAATATCCAAAGTATCATATGAACCCGAAGAAACAGTAAAAGAAAAAATACCCGAGATTCGTGCGAACCAGAAAGACGACACCCAAATCCCGACCTCTTACAGGAATTCGGCTTCAGTGGCTTTGCAAATCGTCCACCATGCCATGTCAAATGCCGCAAATATGCAGAGCGTTTATTAGCGATCAAAGTAACATATTAGAGACAAACCACACAAAACCACAACACGTACATCGATCACATTAAACGCACTATAAAAAAATCTCTAAGCCATAAAGTCAAATTAGAATTATATAAAATCTAAAAGTAACCCATCCGACAGAACACCGGCAAATAGCGGATCAAAAACAATGCTAAAAAAGAATAATTGAGGCAGTATAGCAACCTATCAACAAACTAAAAACCAAAAAACGCATACGTAAATGAGCCGGCCAATGCCTTTGGTTCTTCATTTGGCCCTACATTCAACAGATGCTTGCGATAGATATCGTAACAATACATCGATTAGCAGATCTACTGACCCAAAAGTACAGAGATGGTCCACAGGGCCTACAACTCTGGAACAAAAAAGTGAAATACACACTCAAGGAATTAGTTAGAACCCTCTCGAGAAATAAGGTTCGACATACCACGTAGAGTGACATGTCTAACCCATACTTAAATTTTCCTTTTCAGCCCTGCGACCTACTAAACAACAGAGCATCGATCGGCATAAAAAAAAAAAAAAAAATAGAAAAAACGGAACATACATAAAAAAATACAGACAAATACCACATTTAGTTTAGCACAAAACACAAAAAATACGCCATTGAGCAAAACTATAAAAACGAAACAAAATAAAAAAAACAAATATACATTCTAAAACACACTTAAATGAAAACCTTATCCACCAAATAAAATATGGATAACTCCTCAAATTAAAAATCTTAATTTATCTAAAATTTTATTATGATGCACCGACACAACAAATGCTATTTTGAATTAGCCAAGCCTACATCCAAGCTGTCATAACACAAATAGAAACAGCAAATAACATTATTCGACAAGAGATAGAAAGAATACTACAGCATACAAATATAACCAACAAATACAACTCGTATTCAAAAACCCAAAGATAAATACAAACCTCATTCTCACCATTGAACGAAAAAAAAAACAACACAAGTATACCTCACGAATTATTCTCCCATCACATCTCTATACCGAGATTTAAGCTTGCACTTTTTCCATCCGCCTCAAAGCCCCAAAAATCTCTAGAAATCGATTTAGCTGTTTTGGAAAAGGCAACAAAAAACAAGCACCACAAACCCAAAAAATGCCGATCACTAAGCTCGCTTAAGAGCACGCCCACAACTACAATCTGCCAATACCGTACCACGCGTATCTAAAAAGACATGAGACAAAGAGAGAAGGAGAGAGCAAGATCCAGCAAAATGAAGAAGAGACCAAAAAACCAAGATCGAAAGAGACGCGAACCAAAAAAGCGACAGTACATAGAGTAACGAAAGAAACCAAGCTCACGATATAGAGGACAGTTGGGAGCACACCAGCAATGCAGAGACAGGAATTAGTACATTTAGAACACAGTGAGGTCTAGTGCTATTAAGGTCGAAATTGCCCTACCAAACAAGAGACGTGTACAGTGAACAACCCCAAATAACATTCAGCTACAACCATCATAAAAAACCCCGAAACCATGCAAAATACAACCAAAAACACACCCTGAAAAACCCAAACCCTCCTCCTCTCAGAATCTGTTCCTTTATCACTCACACTCAACCTTCGCGACACAACCATGATTTTGACTACCGACACTTTATTGCATCCTATATGCTCAACTCAATATCAATACCCATTTATTGACCTGCACCTATGACATACACAGCTTCAATTCCTTGCAACAGTGCTCTACTTTTGCTCCCACCACGTCTCCCTGTGATTGCTTCACAGCCAGCCTATATACAGCAACACCACTCAGACATAACCTGAACCCCTGTTCACCGAAACACCGCAAGCCAAACTGAGCAATGTGAGTGAGCATTGAGTGAATAACTGAGCAGAAGCCTGAGGCCAAAGATGAGCGAGTCGAGCTTCACTTGACCGCAACACAAAAAACGAACCAACAAAGCCAAGAAAGACATGTCAAACCACTGCCTACCACGCCATTACTCTCGAAGCATATGGTCTAATCACTCAAGCACCCAAATGTGGCAAAATGGGCCACAGCGCCATATTAAAGTAAATTAGCAGAACCAGTCCCCAGATATAACCAGTCTGAAGACCTAGACAATCGAAACCCGAAAAAGACATGACAATACAAAAAAAAACACTCATCGCAAATCGAACCGTAATGGACGAATGAACAAATAATGGAACGCACCAAAAATGATGTCTTGTAAGAAGCCCTCGCAGAACCCAATCGCAGGAATATGAACTCATGTTAAATCCCAAACAATATTCCGAAAGAACCGCAAAAGAACGCAAACCAAACTCGCGCTAAGAAACACACCTTCAGACACCAAAATATGATTACTTCTGAGGATAAGTCATCTTCACTTCATGAACATGAACAGAGAACAAAGAGAAGGCAAACGAAAAAACAAAGACAAGAGGGTAACGCTTGAAATACCGATTTCTACAATATACCGTACATTGAAGATCAACACTAGCCCACTACCCTATCAGTATGCGACAAACTACGCTAACACCCAAGACATGTGAAAAAAAAGAGTATTCTACAACGCTACGGGAGCAGCTTTCAGGGCAGCGTTGAACTATAGCGACCAAACAAGTTAGTGCCGAACGATTGAGTGCAAAAATCGTATGTCACTGTAAGAACGCGAAAACAGAACAATATGCCGTTCTCGTACGATTGAAACCAATACAGAGACAAAAAGATCAGCTATTGAAATAGCTACATTTGAAACCAATCATTAATGGTACGAAACCATTTCACGATGCATGGAAAAGTCTCGACTCCCGAAAAGCGTCGCGACACACCGGGCTCAACTAAAACCCCTTTGACCTTCTTACATTGACAAAAATTATACCGTCACAATAAACCCAGGAAAAAAGCGAATTATCAAAACTCATAACAATTATAAAAAGCCATGGCTAACAGCCAATACCTAAGCTTCAAATATGAAGTTTGTCAAACCGAAGAGAGCAACTGCCGACCACGACATAAAACAAACGCTGTTTAGTAAGAATGCTCATAATACAACCAAGACAAAGTCACAGCAAAATATTCCGAGCATGAGTTTTTCCTTTAAAAAATGCGAGCGAAACGCCCAAAGTTTCTATCCAATCACAAATCCTCTATTCAATCCTTTGAAACCCCATGGAACTAGAATAACACTTAGTGCCATATTTCGAAAACTTGATTTCTAACATAAATACAAAAAGAACACAAAAAACATTCTTTTTTAAACCTTTGTATTTCCGTACGCGTAATTTTCAGAAAATATTACTATTCAATGAGACTGATTTATTCAAAACTAATTATTTCAAAATAAATATCCTAACCAATCCAATAATTATTACATTACAGTCAAACCTATATACAATCAATCAAAATAACACCGACCAATAGTTGCTATTTTCTCCAAAGTCACGAGTCCTCAACAGAAACCAAAAGAAAACACATCAGCTAAAACAGAAAAAAGAAATAAAAAATGGGAAAACAAAAAAAAAAATGGACCAACATCACAAGCACGTAAGCAATCGAAACAGTGACTACACAAAGTGGCGTCCGAAGAAATGAATGCTAAAAGTACTTCATCTCTATATCCTAACACAGAGTTTTATAATGATTAAAGCCGATAAAACTGCAACACCTATTGTACAGTCCTTGTCTTTTACAATTCCCTGATCCTTCTATCACCCATACACATTGCTCACCCAGTACAGGGAGTAACACACACAATGAATATTACATAATTACACCCTTTCCGCGAGCAAAATCCGTACTCGAACCAGACTCCTACAAAGATATTTTCGAGGTCTAAGCTCGAAGCCATACCACCACTCCAGGCAAACCCAGAATTTATGAAGTCAGTTTTATTCCTATCCCTTCGGCCAATCTGTTCACCCTATTTAACAAAATTCCTTGTAATTTACACACATCTCCGACACAGCCACCTTTTATGTTCTCTTGACTAACGCCTGTTATTAAAGATGTCAATTAAATTATATTTATACAACAAAAAAACTCCGTAGAAGTAATAATCCGAATTCAACTCCTCGTGTATGCCGCAAACGTATACATCGTGAACTAATCGACGGCAAAACTTTAAGTCTAGTCTCCGCAACAGAACGGCAGACAAATAAAGTAAAGTCATATAATACATCATGTTCAAGGCTACCAACAACAAACTGAGATATCCCCCAACTATACGCACCACCTAAATTACACACTAAACAAACACCAAACCCCACCTCTGTCTCAAATAAAACGACAACGATAAACTATAAATTGAACAACAAATCACAATAATCCTCATTTTAAGAGATTATAAATACAGAACAACAATCAAACTGAATCATAAAACTTCCATACCCGTCACCACCAACGAAAAATAACTATAGCCTACTATCCCGATAGTCTCAATTATTTGAACCAAAACCAGTAACTATGAGCGTAGAACGACAAAACAATACAACGCCGGTAAATTCCACCAACACAGTTGGTACTGGTAATTAAATAAAAGCGTAACCAACACCACATTAATAATGTAATGCCTTCAAACACCATACACAACTTCTGGGTCAAAACAGAAATAAAAAATCAGATCCAAACCCACAAATAAAGGACAACCCTTCTGTTATCAAAACAAAACGTTAATACAATTACCATCCACTTGATCCAGCGTTTTTCCAAACAGGTAACAACACCCCATAATAGCCACTCCTAACATGTAGAAAGGCATATAAATAGATACGATACAATAACACGGTTCAAAGCGCATTTACCAAAACAGCATCCCGCAAATGATTACTCAATCTCAAACTCAAATAAAAAGCAAGCGCTACAAGAAGACAAACATACGCATGCCCGCATCCCTATACCTCTCTCCTACAGATACCTTGACAGCGCGCCAATCTCATCCCACTAGGCGAGGTAATACTCTTCTCGCTCTATCAACGCATGGCCGTTCTGCGCCATAACGGCACCACCCACCCTGTCGCAAGGGAAACTCACAACGTATACATGCAGACCACCTCCCTACATCTGATAAGCCGTAAATATATCCACAACCCCAAACCTAAGTCGTATGAATAGCTCCCAAAGCTAAGTCGATCACTCACGCGATTGATTGCACTACTTAAGTGACTATTCACCAAAATATAACAAAGCAAAAAAACAATCTCCCACAACAAAATTTTAGACGACAAATTTACCATCTCATCAAACGCGTCAAGTTCAAATAAACATTAAAGTAAGTATTCAAAAAAACTCTACCACAACAACACCTGCCCTCAATCTCCAATACCAAAAAAGAAACAACATACTATTTCTGATAGAACCACACAACAAATCCAACCGCAATCCGCCATCGATTAGAAATACACTTAAAGTATAATACAGTTTTACGAAGTTGCGATTTTTTTTAAAACTTATAATTTTTTCCTTTTTACTAAAAATGTCTCAACTTTGGGCGCCTCTAGCACCCATGAATCTCAACCGATTTTAAAAATTCGGATTCATAATCTCTAAAGTATTTCCTATCGATTGCATAATTTTTGCCAAACGCGATCATGAAAAAACGTATTTTTGCAACGCTATCCGAGCAGAGGCCCAACTGTGCTACGTGTCTTCCCAACAGTCTAAAAGGTTCAAGTTCCAGCCGAATCCTTCACTCTCCCAGCGTTATGATAATATAGAACATTAGGTAGTATTTGGTGAAAAGGGACGTTGCAGATTGTGCAAGACAGCGACACCAAAATCCAAATGCAGTATATATAAAGTCCACCTTTGTTGTAATAACAACAAAAACTGTTTTTTGACTTTTCATACCTAATTATTTGAAATAAATAAAATTAATTTAAAGTTGTTGAAAGAAAAAATTTTTTTGGTTTGTATACCACAATGGCCCAACGTTGCTCACAACAACTTTCTGTAGACCCCAAACCGGTGGGCGTGGCGACTTAGCATTTTCACCTAAATTTTTCCAAAATTAATATAAAGAGATTAAGAGTGAGAAAAATTTTTCATTCAATAGGGAAAAACTTGGGGTCGAAAAGGTTAACTGATTTTTTATTATACCATACACCCATAGGGTGAAATGGTATATTAAAGTCGCCAAAATGTATGTAACAGGCAGAAGGAAGCATCTCCGACCCCACAAAGTATATATATTCTTGATCAGGATCAAAAACCGAGTCGATCTAGCCATGTCCGTCTGTCCGCCCGTCCGTCCGTCCGTCCGTATGAACACCTAGATCTCGGAGACTATAAGAGCTAGAGGCACCAAATTTGGTATGCAGTCTCGTGTAGTATGTACGCTTATCGAGTTTGTTTCAAATTTTTGCCACGCCCCCTTCCGCCCCCGGAATTTACATAAAACTGTTTTTCTTAAAAAGTATAACAGATAGAGACATCAAATTTGGGTTATATACTTGTTTAGTTGGCGCGCAAAAAAAACTTGTTCCAACTTTTTGCCACGCCCCCTTCCGCCCCCGGAATTTACATAAATCTGATTTTCTTAAAAACTATGAAAGCTACCGACATTAAATTTGGTATGTAAGCTAGCTTAATAAACGCGCAGATATTGACTATTTAAAAATTTTGCCACGCCCATTTCCGCCCCCGAAAATTTAACAAAACTGATTTTCTCGAAAACTAACAAAGCTAAAGTCACCAAATTTAGTATGTGTACTGGCTTAGTATCTACGCAGAATATATATATTTTAATATGTTGCCACGCCCACTTTCGCCTCCATAATTTAGAAAAAACCGATTGGCTCTTGCAATTTTTTGACCATCGCGATCAAATTTGACAGACTAATAAATCTTATCTATTTCTATCAAACTACCAAATTTGATTGAAATCGGACTAGAAACATGCAAAATATACGTATGAACGTATTTTGCTACGCGATCCATAAGGGCAGAATTGGCCGTTGGCTAGGGGCGGCGCTAGAGTGCTCGTGTGTTTGTAGAGTGAGCGAGATAGCAAATGGTACGAGGCATGTTAAAACAATTTAGTAGACATACATTTGGTTTTCGAAATTTTAAATATTTGTTTCACCTGGTGTATGGTATACCCAAGTCGGCGAGACGACTTACTTACTTCATTTTTTTTATATAGCGGACGTTGATGTTAGTACGCGAAGTACGTACAAGTGGCCCATACGACAGCTGGACGTAGACTGATTCGCGCGAGCCCAAGCGGAGATCTATCCACCTCCTGCCCGACCGACCGTGGGGCGCAACCGTATATCGGACAGCACGATCGCGTAAACAAATACAAATAAAACGTTCAAACAATTACAGTATCATTAACTACAGTCATTGATAATATCTAACCGCCATAGAGCAGTGTCGTTAAGATAATAAGTTCCTACGTATGGAGTGCATCTTTAAAAAGACATAACTTTACATTTAGAGAGAGGTTTAATAGGTTGGTTTCACACCAACTCTGAAGATCATTAAGATCGAATTGAAGCAGGCAAGAAGACGATATGTCTTTAAAACTGAGGTAAAGCTTGACATCATCCGCGTACATAAGCACCCGAGATTGTGGCACTACCAATGGAAGATCATTTATAAAAAGAGTGAATAGCAATAGACCCAAATGACTACCCTGAGGTAATCCAGAGGTCACTTGGATGGTCTTAGAAAAAGAAGACTTAAAGAGGACCTTTTGTGTACGCTTAGAAAGATATTAAACAATCCAATCTAGCAAAAGGCTGGGGATGCCAAGTGCGTTTAATTTATATAAAAGGAGAGTATGATTAACAGAGTCAAAGGCCTTGCTGAAGCCAGTATAAATGACGTCAGTCAGAGGTATTCCATCAGGGCCAGGTGCATATATTGGTTTGACGGAACTCAGCACGCTAAGAACCGAACTTTCATCAAGCACAGGGTCTAAAATGCAATTAGACGATTGCAAGTGATGAGGATAAGGAGGATTTGCTTGATAAATCGAAGAGGAATAAGTTTTTTGAAAAAATCAGCAAACATGTGGGCAATTGCGTGATCATTGTCAGCTTTATTGTTTTCGAAAGACAAGTAAGACGGGTGCACCGATGTCTTACGTTTAACATTGACAAATTTATAAAATTGCTTAGGATCGCGAGAAAACCTAAGTTTACATCGCTGAAGGTAATCCTTATAGCAATGTAAATTCAGCACCATAAAATTTGATCGAGCAACGACATTTAGGGAAAAATCCGATGCTTTACCGGATTTTTAAAATCTTTTATAACATCTCCATTTTACGTTCTTCAAGTTTCATAACTCACGTGAGAACCAAGGAGGTCTATCAGACCATCCTAGAATTACACGCGAGACACAAACATCAAAGAACGACTCAAGAGTTTTATAGAAGACAGAAATAGCAGAGTCCATATCCGTGCAAGTATACAGATATGTCCAATCATTAGTTAACAAAAGTTTTTTTAATTTAGTAGTTTGTCTTGCAAAATTATCGGGTAAGAGGCATCGAGTTAGTGTAACAAGACATAACAAAAGGAAGGTCAATAGGAAAATCAATAGTTACATCTAGTGTTTATGCCCAAACGGTCAACACAAGGGTTAAGGGAGGCGGGAGCTTTCACCTCGCGCCGCTCTCCCGATGCTGCCCATCGCTCTCCCCACGAAAATAACTCCCCACACTTCGCTCCAAGCGGGGCTTGGTTCCCCGCTCTTAGTTAAGTTAAGTTTAGTTGAAAATTTATCAGTGAATAAAACATACACGTGAAGAGGAATTGCGGCGTTACCCCACTTTTACTTTGCGAAGGAAATTTAAGGAGAATTCATTTAGCTGCCCCCTTTACCAAGGAGATTCAACCCCCCTACAGAAACATTGGTCCTTCGAGCCGGATACCAAGATCCTCTCGAACCTGTTGCATCGGTGGAATTTCATACATTTCAAGCTAAGTAATTTTTTCCAAATTATAGGTATATGAGTACATGTACATGCCTCCAGCATCCGTACCCACACTCACATACATATAATTGTTTCCCTTGATTTTCCTAATCAAAGAAAAATTACTTTCGCGCAAATTTTCATCAAAGGAAAAAAAAAAATTTTGGTCCCCAATTTTCATACATATATATACATGTTCGCCCACTTCATGATTTTTTTTCCCGCTCTTTGGCATATATAGGCCAAGTATATAAGGCGCCATATTTATTTGCCTCTTTCCAATATATATTTTTTCGCAATTTCCAAAAAAAAAAAATATATTAACACATATGTATGTATGCATTGAAACAAACCTACGAAACTCAAAGTGATCTCCTACATACATACATACATATATACCTATATATGTATATATGCAAGCAGAGTGTGTAAATGTGAAAAAAAAAACAAAAAATTACAAAATTTATCCAGTGCTAACTTAAATCCTACAATAAAAGTTTTTGTGCAAATACAGTCCACTCCTGGGAAAAGTTTGCGCGAAGTGAAAGGTGGTTCCAACGAAGAGAAGAAAAATTTTCAATACCAATTAATAAAGATTTTTTAAGCAAAAAAAAAAAAAAGAAGAAAGTGAACCACCCTTTCGACTATAAAGGCCACATTTAGACATTTCTTGTGTCCCGCGATACCCTATAAAGTTGGGGCATATCAGTTAGACACATCAAAAAAAACCAAAAAAAAATTTAAATTATTAAATTGTATAAAGAAATCCGATCCATTCACACCTCTGCATATTGCCATTCCATACTTTCATATTTAAAAAAAAAAAAAAAAATTTAAATACATATATATATACTCCAACATTTTACATATCCATACACATATGCACATATATATACCTATGTTTCCATACATCAAATTTTACATATTGATACACATACACATACATATATATACATATTTTTCCATACATAAAATTTTACATATTGATATCCATACATACACACATATATTCCACAAAAATTCTTAATTTTTTCGCAGACAAATATATTTTTCCATTCCCGCGAACAAAATCCCGCTACCCCTTACAGCCTATATACATACATACGTGCATACATAAGCCCGCTTAACTGCAGTATACCAGCACAGCTGCAAGCTCATGTGCCAAAGACCGGCACAAAGCAAACGAACAAAAGTAGCTGTGCTGTATACCCTGGCAGGCACTTTGTGGGGTATATATGTTGAAGGGTAAAAATTTGTGTTCCGCGCTTTTGGTTGTTCTGATTCCAAATCGTTTCCAAGTAGTATCTTGGGTTTTTTTAATACTGAATTCCCAAATTGTTCCAATCATTTTCAAGTCGTATCTTTGGAGTTAAATTTCAATTCCAAAGTGTTTCCACGCGTTCCAAGTCGTATCTTTGGAGTTAGATTTCAATTCCAAAGTGGTTCCACGCATTTCAAGTCGTTTTTTTGGAGTTAGATTTCAATTCCAAAGTGTCGCCACGCATTTCAAGTCGTATCTTTGGTTATATGTCAATTCCAAAGTGTTTCCACGCATTTCAAGTCGTATCTTTGGGTATATTTCAATTCCAAAGTGTTTCCACGCGTTCCAAGTCGTATCTTTGGAGTTAGATTTCAATTCCAAAGTGTTTCCACGCGTTCCAAGTCGTATCTTTGGAGTTAGATTTCAATTCCAAAGTGTCGCCACGCATTTCAAGTCGTATCTTTGGAGTTAGATTTCAATTCCAAAGTGTTTCCACGCGTTCCAAGTCGTATCTTTGGAGTTAGATTTCAATTCCAAAGTGTCGCCACGCGTTCCAACTCGTATCTTTGGTTATATGTCAATTCCAAAGTGTTTCCACGCGTTCCAAGTCGTATCTTTGGAGTTAGATTTCAATTCCAAAGTGTTACCACGCGTTCCAAGTCGTATCTTTGGTTATACATTTGAGTTCCAAGGTGTTCCAAATGTCCCAAGTCGTATCATTGGAGTTAGATTTCAATTCCAAAGTGTCGCCACGCATTTCAAGTCGTATCTTTGGTTATATGTCAATTCCAAAGTGTTTCCACGCGTTCCAAGTCGTATCTTTGGAGTTAGATTTCACTTCCAAAGTGTTACCACGCGTTCCAAGTCGTATCTTTGGAGTTAGATTTAAATTCCAAAGTGTTCCACGCTTTCCAAGTCGTATCTTTGGAGTTAGATTTCAATTCCAAAGTGTCGCCACGCGTTCCAAGTCGTATCTTTGGAGCTAGATTTCAATTCCAAAGTGTCGCCACACATTTCAAGTCGTATCTTTGGTTATATGTCAATTCCAAAGTGTTTCCACGCATTTCAAGTCGTATCTTTGGGTATATTTCAATTCCAAAGTGTTTCCATTCGTTTCCAAGTCGTATCTTTGGTTATACATTTGAGTTCCAAGGTGTTCCAAATGTCCCAAGTCGTATCATTGGGTTTTATATTTCGATTCCAAGGCGTTCCAAGCCGTTCTTAGGGTTTTTTGGAAGTGTTCCAAGTCATCCCAAACGTACCAGCTCGTTTTCTGTTTATTTTTTAATCTATCTCAAGGCGTTTCAAATCCGTTTTTTGAGTGGTTGGGTAGTTTTCCAGTTTTTCCCAAACGTTCCATTCTGTTTTTGGCTAATTTTCAAGCCGTGCCAAACCAGCTCACTACTTTATAACCGCCATTCTCTGGGGTTATGAGCACGAGCCCGTCAAAAGACAAGAAAGAAGCTAAGAACACTGCGGCCACGAGCAAATCCTCAATTGCTGCTCCAAGTCAGCGCCAGAGGAGTACCAGCCCTACTACTCCTCGGTCCCGAGCATTTCAAACCCTCTCTAGTCCATTAGCTCTCACGTCCGCACCACCAAGCACGACCTTTCAGCAAGCCACGTCGGAGCCACGACGAGCAAGCCTAAAAGGGGTCAAATCATTGGTACCACTTCCACAGATTTTGGTAACCGCCCCAAGAGTCACTCGGTCAGAAACCAAAAGGGTTTTAGTTGCTTCCACCATGGCTTTGAAGAAGTTTGTCTCCATTAGCGATAAACTAATTCAGTTTGAAGTCGACACGTCACTTCACTGTCACTTCACTGTCCGAGGTCAGCGTATTTACGCTTCAAGTCCGTCGTGATCGAGTTCAAGCGTTGTGGGAGAAGGTCGAGCAGGAGTATGAGAAATGCGAGGCACTCCCAAATAGTAAAGACGATAACACTGAAGATTTAGCCATCCAAGCTAAATATGACAAATGCTATCAAGTTTACGAGCGATGCACAGCTCGATTAAACGAGCTTATCCACGAAGCGTCTGCCTACTCCTCCGAACCGTCATGGGCCTACCTCTGCACCAGCAGAACGAGGTTGTGGATTGCCACCCATTGACACAGAAGTCTTTACGGGAGATTACTTAAAATGGCCTACGTTCCGTGACTTGTTCACAGCCATCTACATAAGCGATTCGCGAATTTCCCCCGTTGAAAAGCTGTACCATCTCCTAGCGAAAACGGTGAAGCCAACCTCATTGTAGCAAAATTGGTTATATTACAATTCCAAAGTGTTTCCACGCATTTCAAGTCGTATCTTTGGGTTAGATTTCAATTCCAAAGTGTTTCCACGCGTTCCAAGTCGTATCTTTGGAGTTAGATTTCAATTCCAACGTGTTTGCACGCGTTTCAAGTCGTATCTCTGGAGTTAGATTTCAATTCCAAAGTGTTCCACGCGTTCCAAGTTGTATCTTTGGAGTTAGATTTAAATTCCAAAGTGTTCCACGCGTTCCAAGTCGTATCTTTGGAGTTAGATTTAAATTCCAAAGTGTTCCACGCGTTCCAAGTCGTATCTTTGGAGTTAGATTTCAATTCCAAAGTGTTTCCACGCGTTTCAAGTCGTATCTTTGGAGTTAGATTTAAATTCCAAAGTGTTCCACGCGTTCCAAGTCGTATCTTTGGAGTTAGATTTCAATTCCAAAGTGTTTCCACGCGTTCCAAGTCGTATCTTTGGAGTTAGATTTCAATTCCAAAGTGTCACCACGCGTTCCAAGTCGTATCTTTGGTTATATGTCAATTCCAAAGTGTTTCCACGCATTTCAAGTCGTATCTTTGGGTATGTTTCAATTCCAAAGTGTTTCCATTCGTTTCCAAGTCGTATCTTTGGTTATACATTTGAGTTCCAAGGTGTTCCAAATGTCCCAAGTCGTATCATTGGGTTTTATATTTCGATTCCAAGGCGTTCCAAGCCGTTCTTAGGGTTTTTTGGAAGTGTTCCAAGTCATCCCAAACGTACCAGCTCGTTTTCTGTTTATTTTTTAATCTATCTCAAGGCGTTTCAAATCCGTTTTTTGAGTGGTTGGGTAGTTTTCCAGTTTTTCCCAAACGTTCCATTCTGTTTTTGGCTAATTTTCAAGCCGTGCCAAACCAGCTCACTACTTTATAACCGCCATTCTCTGGGGTTATGAGCACGAGCCCGTCAAAAGACAAGAAAGAAGCTAAGAACACTGCGGCCACGAGCAAATCCTCAATTGCTGCTCCAAGTCAGCGCCAGAGGAGTACCAGCCCTACTACTCCTCGGTCCCGAGCATTTCAAACCCTCTCTAGTCCATTAGCTCTCACGTCCGCACCACCAAGCACGACCTTTCAGCAAGCCACGTCGGAGCCACGACGAGCAAGCCTAAAAGGGGTCAAATCATTGGTACCACTTCCACAGATTTTGGTAACCGCCCCAAGAGTCACTCGGTCAGAAACCAAAAGGGTTTTAGTTGCTTCCACCATGGCTTTGAAGAAGTTTGTCTCCATTAGCGATAAACTAATTCAGTTTGAAGTCGACACGTCACTTCACTGTCACTTCACTGTCCGAGGTCAGCGTATTTACGCTTCAAGTCCGTCGTGATCGAGTTCAAGCGTTGTGGGAGAAGGTCGAGCAGGAGTATGAGAAATGCGAGGCACTCCCAAATAGTAAAGACGATAACACTGAAGATTTAGCCATCCAAGCTAAATATGACAAATGCTATCAAGTTTACGAGCGATGCACAGCTCGATTAAACGAGCTTATCCACGAAGCGTCTGCCTACTCCTCCGAACCGTCATGGGCCTACCTCTGCACCAGCAGAACGAGGTTGTGGATTGCCACCCATTGACACAGAAGTCTTTACGGGAGATTACTTAAAATGGCCTACGTTCCGTGACTTGTTCACAGCCATCTACATAAGCGATTCGCGAATTTCCCCCGTTGAAAAGCTGTACCATCTCCTAGCGAAAACGGTGAAGCCAACCTCATTGTAGCAAAATTGGTTATATTACAATTCCAAAGTGTTTCCACGCATTTCAAGTCGTATCTTTGGGTTAGATTTCAATTCCAAAGTGTTTCCACGCGTTCCAAGTCGTATCTTTGGAGTTAGATTTCAATTCCAACGTGTTTGCACGCGTTTCAAGTCGTATCTCTGGAGTTAGATTTCAATTCCAAAGTGTTCCACGCGTTCCAAGTTGTATCTTTGGAGTTAGATTTAAATTCCAAAGTGTTCCACGCGTTCCAAGTCGTATCTTTGGAGTTAGATTTAAATTCCAAAGTGTTCCACGCGTTCCAAGTCGTATCTTTGGAGTTAGATTTCAATTCCAAAGTGTTTCCACGCGTTTCAAGTCGTATCTTTGGAGTTAGATTTAAATTCCAAAGTGTTCCACGCGTTCCAAGTCGTATCTTTGGAGTTAGATTTCAATTCCAAAGTGTTTCCACGCGTTCCAAGTCGTATCTTTGGAGTTAGATTTCAATTCCAAAGTGTCACCACGCGTTCCAAGTCGTATCTTTGGTTATATGTCAATTCCAAAGTGTTTCCACGCATTTCAAGTCGTATCTTTGGGTATGTTTCAATTCCAAAGTGTTTCCATTCGTTTCCAAGTCGTATCTTTGGTTATACATTTGAGTTCCAAGGTGTTCCAAATGTCCCAAGTCGTATCATTGGGTTTTATATTTCGATTCCAAGGCGTTCCAAGCCGTTCTTAGGGTTTTTTGGAAGTGTTCCAAGTCATCCCAAACGTACCAGCTCGTTTTCTGTTTATTTTTTAATCTATCTCAAGGCGTTTCAAATCCGTTTTTTGAGTGGTTGGGTAGTTTTCCAGTTTTTCCCAAACGTTCCATTCTGTGTTTGGCTAATTTTCAAGCCGTGCCAAACCAGCTCACTACTTTATAACCGCCATTCTCTGGGGTTATGAGCACGAGCCCGTCAAAAGACAAGAAAAAAGCTAAGAACACTGCGGCCACGAGCAAATCCTCAATTGCTGCTCCAAGTCAGCGCCAGAGGAGTACCAGCCCTACTACTCCTCGGTCCCGAGCATTTCAAACCCTCTCTAGTCCATTAGCTCTCACGTCCGCACCACCAAGCACGACCTTTCAGCAAGCCACGTCGGAGCCACGACGAGCAAGCCTAAAAGGGGTCAAATCATTGGTACCACTTCCACAGATTTTGGTAACCGCCCCAAGAGTCACTCGGTCAGAAACCAAAAGGGTTTTAGTTGCTTCCACCATGGCTTTGAAGAAGTTTGTCTCCATTAGCGATAAACTAATTCAGTTTGAAGTCGACACGTCACTTCACTGTCACTTCACTGTCCGAGGTCAGCGTATTTACGCTTCAAGTCCGTCGTGATCGAGTTCAAGCGTTGTGGAGAAGGTCGAGCAGGAGTATGAGAAATGCGAGGCACTCCCAAATAGTAAAGACGATAACACTGAAGATTTAGCCATCCAAGCTAAATATGACAAATGCTATCAAGTTTACGAGCGATGCACAGCTCGATTAAACGAGCTTATCCACGAAGCGTCTGCCTACTCCTCCGAACCGTCATGGGCCTACCTCTGCACCAGCAGAACGAGGTTGTGGATTGCCACCCATTGACACAGAAGTCTTTACGGGAGATTACTTAAAATGGCCTACATTCCGTGACTTGTTCACAGCCATCTACATAAGCGATTCGCGAATTTCCCCCGTTGAAAAGCTGTACCATCTCCTAGCGAAAACGGTGAAGCCAACCTCATTGTAGCAAAATTGGTTATATTACAATTCCAAAGTGTTTCCACGCATTTCAAGTCGTATCTTTGGGTTAGATTTCAATTCCAAAGTGTTTCCACGCGTTCCAAGTCGTATCTTTGGAGTTAGATTTCAATTCCAACGTGTTTGCACGCGTTTCAAGTCGTATCTCTGGAGTTAGATTTCAATTCCAAAGTGTTCCACGCGTTCCAAGTTGTATCTTTGGAGTTAGATTTAAATTCCAAAGTGTTCCACGCGTTCCAAGTCGTATCTTTGGAGTTAGATTTAAATTCCAAAGTGTTCCACGCGTTCCAAGTCGTATCTTTGGAGTTAGATTTCAATTCCAACGTGTTTCCACGCGTTTCAAGTCGTATCTTTGGAGTTAGATTTAAATTCCAAAGTGTTCCACGCGTTCCAAGTCGTATCTTTGGAGTTAGATTTCAATTCCAAAGTGTTTCCACGCGTTCCAAGTCGTATCTTTGGAGTTAGATTTCAATTCCAAAGTGTCACCACGCGTTCCAAGTCGTATCTTTGGAGTTAGATTTCAATTCCAAAGTGTTACCACGCATTTCAAGTCGTATCTTTGGTTATATGTCAATTCCAAAGTGTTTCCACGCATTTCAAGTCGTATCTTTGGGTATGTTTCAATTCCAAAGTGTTTCCATTCGTTTCCAAGTCGTATCTTTGGTTATACATTTGAGTTCCAAGGTGTTCCAAATGTCCCAAGTCGTATCATTGGGTTTTATATTTCGATTCCAAGGCGTTCCAAGCCGTTCTTAGGGTTTTTTGGAAGTGTTCCAAGTCATCCCAAACGTACCAGCTCGTTTTCTGTTTATTTTTTAATCTATCTCAAGGCGTTTCAAATCCGTTTTTTGAGTGGTTGGGTAGTTTTCCAGTTTTTCCCAAACGTTCCATTCTGTTTTTGGCTAATTTTCAAGCCGTGCCAAACCAGCTCACTACTTTATAACCACCATTCTCTGGGGTTATGAGCACGAGCCCGTCAAAAGACGAGAAAAAAGCTAAGAACACTGCGGCCACGAGCAAATCCTCAATTGCTGCTCCAAGTCAGCGCCAGAGGAGTACCAGCCCTACTACTCCTCCGTCCCGAGCATTTCAAACCCTCTCTAGTCCATTAGCTCTCACGTCCGCACCACCAAGCACGACCTTTCAGCAAGCCACGTCGGAGCCACGACGAGCAAGCCTAAAAGGGGTCAAATCATTGGTACCACTTCCACAGATTTTGGTAACCGCCCCAAGAGTCACTCGGTCCGAAACCAAAAGGGTTTTAGTTGCTTCCACCATGGCTTTGAAGAAGTTTGTCTCCATTAGCGATAAACTAATTCAGTTTGAAGTCGACACGTCACTTCACTGTCACTTCACTGTCCGAGGTCAGCGTATTTACGCTTCAAGTCCGTCGTGATCGAGTTCAAGCGTTGTGGGAGAAGCTTATCCACGAAGCGTCTGCCTACTCCTCCGAACCGTCATGGGCCTACCTCTGCACCAGCAGAACGAGGTTGTCGATTGCCACCCATTGACACAGAAGTCTTTACGGGAGATTACTTAAAATGGCCTACGTTCCGTGACTTGTTCACAGCCATCTACATAAGCGATTCGCGAATTTCCCCCGTTGAAAAGCTGTACCATCTCCTAGCGAAAACGAGGGGTGAAGCCAACCTCATTGTAGCAAAATTGGTTATATTACAATTCCAAAGTGTTTCCACGCATTTCAAGTCGTATCTTTGGGTTAGATTTCAATTCCAAAGTGTTTCCACGCGTTCCAAGTCGTATCTTTGGAGTTAGATTTCAATTCCAACGTGTTTGCACCGTTTCAAGTCGTATCTCTGGAGTTAGATTTCAATTCCAAAGTGTTCCACGCGTTCCAAGTCGTATCTTTGGAGTTAGATTTCAATTCCAAAGTGTCGCCAAGCGTTCCAAGTCGTATCTTTGGAGTTAGATTTCAATTCCAAAGTGTCGCCACGCATTTCAAGTCGTATCTTTGGTTATATGTCAATTCCAAAGTGTTTCCACCCATTTCAAGTCGTATCTTTGGGTATATTTCAATTCCAAAGTGTTTTCACTCGTTTCCAAGTCGTATCTTTGGTTATACATTTGAGTTCCAAAGTGTTCCACGCGTTCCAAGTCGTATCTTTGGAGTTAGATTTCAATTCCAAAGTGTTTCCACGCGTTTCAAGTCGTATCTTTGGAGTTAGATTTCAATTCCAAAGTGTTTCCACGCGTTTCAAGTCGTATCTTTGGAGTTAGATTTAAATTCCAAAGTGTTCCACGCGTTCCAAGTCGTATCTTTGGAGTTAGATTTCAATTCCAACGTGTGTGCACGCGTTTCAAGTCGTATCTCTGGAGTTAGATTTCAATTCCAAAGTGTTCCACGCGTTCCAAGTCGTATCTTTGGAGTTAGATTTCAATTCCAAAGTGTTCCACGCGTTCCAAGTCGTATATTTGAAGTTAGATTTCAATTCCAAAGTGTCGCCAAGCGTTCCAAGTCGTATCTTTGGTTATATGTCAATTCCAAAGTGTTTCCACTCATTTCAAGTCGTATCTTTGGGTATATTTCAATTCCAAAGTGTTTTCACTCGTTTCCAAGTCGTATCTTTGGTTATACATTTGAGTTCCAAAGTGTTCCACGCGTTCCAAGTAGTATCTTTGGTTATATGTCAATTCCAAAGTGTCGCCACGCATTTCAAGTCGTATCTTTGGGTATATTTCAATTCCAAAGTGTTTCCACTCGTTTCCAAGTCGTATCTTTGGTTATACATTTGAGTTCCAAGGTGTTCCAAATGTCCCAAGTCGTATCATTGGGTTTTATATTTCGATTCCAAGGCGTTCCAAGCCGTTCTTAGGGTTTTTTGGAAGTGTTCCAAGTCATCCCAAACGTACCAGCTCGTTTTCTGTTTATTTTTTAATCTATCTCAAGGCGTTTCAAATCCGTTTTTTGAGTGGTTGGGTAGTTTTCCAGTTTTTCCCAAACGTTCCATATATTCTTGATCAGCATGAGAAGCTGAGTTGATATAGCCATGTCCGTCTGTCCGTTCGTCTGTGCGTATGCGTTTTACTCAGCCGTCTTAGGAGCTATCGGGCTGATATTTGTTTTCGGGGTTTTTTATTACCCGGGAAAAATAAAGTAAGAAAACCATCAGGATCGGACCACTATATCATATAGCTCAAGATGAACTAGAAGAAACATTTTTATAAAAATCGGAGTATGCTATGAAATTTACATATGTGATAATATTGGATATAAAACCCCAGATCCCAAAATTTGAATGTGATCGGATAAATATAACACAAGTTACAGTCAATATAATAAGCGGCTTTGCTCCCAGATCTGCCGGCAGCGCTGCTTGTCTACTACGTCTTTCGTCATCAACAGAGTACATGCATACACACACAGACGCAACGCTACATAAAGTGTATGTGTATGCGTGCGTTGCTTTGCTTTGGGAATGAGGGAAGAAGAACAACAAATTGTAAAATAGAGAGTAAAATTGTTTTGTTTGTATATTGATGAATTGAGTTGCAGAAAACAAACATGTAAAATTATTATTACCTAGGACAGCAAGGGTATATAAACTTCGGCATAGCCGATGTTAGCTTCTTTGATATTTTTAATTGTTTTCGGAATTATTTCCGTCTCCAAAATGAGAAAGTACGATCTTTTGAATTTCCATTCTGCAAAGCATTTTTTTTCGCATGTTCATAGACTTCATACATATATGGCTGAAGGCTCTCAAAAAAACATTGGTCATCGTGGGGTGTTTTTGGTGTATTAATTTTTTTTTCTAAAAGTTTAAGTTTCTCCTTCTCAATGGACAGCAGTTGAGCAGGCATACTTAATTTTATTTTTTTATTTTTTTTTTTTGGGATAATTCTCTTCCTTATCTGTGTTACATAGCTCAGCCAAATTGTAGAATAATTCTGTGTCCAGCGAATCTTCACACTCTGGAACACAGAAACTTTTATTGGAGCAGCTGGCCTCCAAATTTCCACACGTTTGCCTGGGCTTCATTTGGTCTTTTAAAAATAAAAGGGACTCAAAATGAGGCCAAGAGGTATAGATGCCAGCATCAAGTGCACAGTCTCCTGACTTTTCTGTTGGCATTTTTTTATACTCATTTCGAAATTGGTCCCGAAGATTTTTCCATTTTTTTTTCGAACAGTCTTCTGAAGGTTAATCAAAAAATTTAATTACGTAAATAAAATTAACCAATTGCAGATATTTAGCAACGGGGGCTTCGTTTACTTCATTGTCGTATTCATTTAAAATTGGAAGGACTACAGTCTCCGTTATTGTAAAGGAAACAGTCAAGGCACTTTGGGAGGAGTTGCAGCCAAAGCACATGCCACAGCCTTCAAAAGAAATGATTACAAAGATAGCTGATGACTTTTGAAAATTGTGGAACTTCCCAAATTGTGCTGGGGCTATTGACGGAAAACACATTCGTATTCAGTGTCCACCTCATTCTGGATCCATGTTCTACAATTACAAAAAATTTTTTTCTGTTGTTCTTCAAGGAGTGGCTGATTCAAACTGCAAATTTATTGCAATTGAAGTTGGAGGATATGGAAAACAAAGTGATGGTGGCACTTTTAATGCATCACAGTTTTATCGTCAACTTAAATCTCGACAATTTATGCCTCCAGATACTAATTTGCCTGGATCAAGTATTAAAATGCCCTACGTTTTTGTAGGCGATGAAGCATATCCGCTATTGGAAACTCTGTTAAGGCCATACTCAAGCCGCACTATTAATGCTGAAATCGAGTATTTCAACAAGCGACTCTCCCGAGCTCGCAGGTGCATTGAATGTGCTTTTGGAATTATGACTTCCAAATGGCGTTTGCTCTGGAAGCCAATTGAAACAGATCCAGATTTCGTCGACATTATTGTAAAGGCAATTTGTATTCTGCATAATGCAATTATTGACCTTGAGGGAAGTCCCAATGTCAATCAAGACACACACACAAGCAATGAAAATAATGAAAGTGAAGAGTTATTTCACCCAACAAGTTACAGATCTGGACAACTTCGTGATGCCTTTTGCAGTTTTATTTGTACAAATAGGCTTTGATATTAAAAATCCACAAATTTAATATAAGCAAAACTTACTTGGTACTTGGAGACTTTTCTCAATCTCTTTCCAATTCTTTTCAACCACCAGCCGATTGTGGTAATTTTTACATTTTTGGTCCCACAAAACAGAACGACAAAAAATTTCCGTTATTAAGTCCTCAACATTTATGTTCGCACTCGAACTCATTTTAGCATTTGCTTCGTTGGACTGTTTAATTGCATTTGAAAGCAAATACACAAAAATATAAAGTGTTTGCATCAAACTGTTATTAAAGCTTGAGTTGCGCAAAAACATTTTTCAACCAAAAACCAACTATTTTTATACCCTTGCAGAGGGTATTATAAAATTGGTCAGATGTTTGTAACGCACAGAAGGAGACGTTTCCGACCCCATACATTTTTTTTATTACCCGGGAAAAATAAAGTATGAAATTCATAAGGATCGGACCACTATATCATATAGCTCACGAAGAACTGGAAGAAACATTTTCATAAAAATCGGAGTATGCTATGAAATTTACATATGTGATTGTAAAATAATTGTAGAATAGAGAGTAAAATTGTTTTGTTTGTATATTGATGAATTGAGTTGCAGAAAACTTTGAAAATTTTGAACATGTAAAATTATTATTACCAAGGACTGCAAGGGTATATAAACTTCGGCATAGCCGATGTTAGCTTCTTTAATATTTTAAGCTCAGAACGCAACGGAAACAAAAGTATAACAACAGTTGGATGAAGCGATAAAGCGAGAAAGCGATTCAGAATCGCTTCGGCATCCATTCGGCATCCATTCGTGCTTTTGAGCACTGTGCCAGTAACCACTTGGGGAGGCATGTTCGTATTTTTCTGTTCCATCAAATTGCCGAAGAACACCCTTTCACTGTGGGAACAATCTCTGGGAGATAAGACTGCCATTCCAGAGTGGCAAATGATGGACGATTTCCTCACTGAGCGGTTTCGTACGCTCGAAGCAGTTGAAAATACAACTGCAATGGCTATTTCGGTTCTCACGTCGAAACCTCCGCGAAATCCGTTTCCAGCCACCCGAAAGGCTAATACATTTGAAGCCAAGGTGACCACCAAACCAAAATCCTGCGATCTCTGTATGAAGGAGAATCACCCGGTGCGTCGATGTCCCCGCTTCCTTCAGATGCCGGTGCCAGAGAGGGTGGCATACATAAAGAAAAAGTCCCTTTGTCTGAACTGTTTCGCAAGAGGACATCAAGTAAAAGATTGTCCGAGTCAGCACAATTGCTTCACGTGCAAGGGGCGTCACAATACGCTCTTGCAAAAGGATGCCCGACCGGAGAATAGTCCAGCGCCGGTCCCAGCTCAGCCCAGTTCTCACAATATTGTCCGGACTTACTTTACCTCTGAGGCAAGGTCCTCACGAGATAAGTTGCTAGGTACAGCCATCGTGGACTTTTGGCACAAGGGCACTACTTATGCTTCACGGGCGCTATTAGACCCGGCTTCGGAAGCCAATTTCATATCCGAAAGAATGTTCCGGCTCATGGAGTTACCATTCCAAACTGTCAGGGCCGAAGTGACAGGCATTAACGGAAAGGTGAATAGAACCTTGAAGGTCTGTCACATAAGCATTCGGTAATCGCATGGACCTCCAGTCCAGATAGAGATAGAAGCTTTTGTCTTGTCCCAAGTGGCTGATGATTTGCCGTCATGTACGATAGCCCAAGCCACACTGGAAGGAATGCCCAATATTCCGTTAGCAGACCCCTCCTTCAGATTAAAGGCAAAGATCGATCTACTTCTTGGCATTGATGTCATACCAGCGGTGACCCTTTCCGGCATCCAGACCGAAGTGTGCGGTTCCAGAAGACCACAAGAAGAGATGATTCGGTCAGATATACGGTCTCACTTCCGTTTCGAGATCCAACCAACATCAACCTTGGTCATTCCAGACCAGGGGCACTGGCTCAGTTCCTAAAAAACGAAAGCCGGCTCCTAAAAAATATTCCGGCGAAAACGGAGTATGACGCCATCATCCAAGAATATTTGGACTTGGGCCATATGCGTCAGGTGCCATTTGACGGCAGTAATGACAATTTTTATTTGCCACATCATGCAGTTTTCAAGCCCGACAGCACCACAACAAAAGTACGGGTAGTCTTTAACGCCTCTAGCAAGTCCACAAACGGAGTAAGTCTCAACGACATACTTTACCCTGGTCCGGTACTTCAGTCCGACCTCACTACTCAGATTCTCAAGTGGCGTTTTTTCTGGGTAGTTTTCAATGCCAAGCAACGGCAATCGCAATGGTCAATGAACTTCAAGACGCTCTTGGTTCAGCTGGCTTTCCTTTGCGCAAGTGGACATCGAATGTGAAGAGAGTGCTCAGTTGCATTCCAAAGTGTCATCTGCTGAATGCTGATTTCCTTGATATCGAAGAAGCTAGCACAGCAAAAACACTGGGAATCCGATGGAAAGCGACTACGGATGAGTTTTATTTTGTCATCTCACCCCAAAATATCAAGTCAGCTTATACTAAGCGAGAAGTCCTCGGGCAGATCGCCAAGTTATTCGATCCCGCTGGCTGGCTGGCTCCCTTTGTAATTCAAGCCAAGGTGTTTATGCAAGAGCTTTGGCTACAAGAGCTAGGGTGGGATGATCAATTGCCCAGTGAACTCCATCACAGGTGGCAGGATTTTACAAAGAGCTACTCCTTTCTTGACCAGATCTGAACTCCACGGTGGGTTCTCCGTGATCCAAATTCCGACATTCAATTCCATTGTTTTTGCGATGTGTCACAGCGGGCTTATGGTGCCGCAATTTACGTGCGCGTTAGCAATGACCAAGGCATATCGTGCTGCCTTCTTGCAGCGAAATCTAGAGTAGCCCCGGTTAAAACGGTTTCATTGCCCCGCCTTGAATTATGCGGAGCCACGCTTTTAGCTGAACTGGCAGCGGCAGCTCTTCCACAACTTCCAGTTGATAATGCGGAGGCATTTTATTGGTCAGACTCCACCGTCGTACTGTCGTGGTTAAATAAGCCACCCTGCACATGGACATCGTTTGTCGCAAATCGGGTAGCAAAAATTGTGACGGCAACAAATAGCTACCCATGGAATCACGTCCGTTCAGAAGACAATCCAGCAGATCTCCCTAGCCGCGGCCTGAGTGCGCAAGAACTTGTACACAAGGATTTGTGGTGGCACGGCCCACCATGGCTACGGGAACCACAAGAGTCCTGGCGGCGAGCGACACCACTCCCACTAGACACTACCTTGGAGAAGCGGGTAGTGAAGGTCCACGTCGCGATCGCTAAACCAGCCAACGAGATACTGTCTCGTTTTTCCAATCTGGCACGTGCCTTACGAGTGGTAGCATATGTGGTCCGTTTCGGCAGAAAGTGTCGTAAACTTCCAAACGACTACTCCGGGGAGGTGACCTCTAGCGAGATCAATCAAGTACTCCAGGCGTTGATCCGAGTCACTCAGCGTGATTACTTCCCGACGGAACATCGGTGTCTACAGCAGAAGAAATCTCTGCCCACGTCCAGCACCATTCTCAACTTGAATCCTTTCATTGACGCATCAGGTGTGATCCGAGCTTGTGGGCGCGTGCAACAAGCAGCGGCTCTTAGTTACGATGAGCGTAACCCCATTCTGTTGCCAGTAGTAAGTCCATTGTCCCGGCTGTTGGTGCTTTTCACCCTTAAGATCTCTATCCATGGGGGCAGTCAACTGGTAGTCCGTCTTCACCGACAGAGATACTGGATTCCAAGACTGCGGAATCTAGTCAAATCGGTGGTCAATTCGTGCAAGGTCTGTGTGATTTACAAAAGACGGCTGCAATCACAGCTAATGGGCACCCTTCCGTCCCAGCGAACTACTTTCGCACGTCCTTTCACGACCACCGGGATAGATTTCGCAGGTCCTTTCGACCTCAAGAGTTTCACCGGCCGCGCTTGCCGCATATCAAAGGGATATGTGTGTGTCTTTGTTTGCTTTTCCACCAAAGCCATTCACCTTGAGGCAACTTCGGATTTAAGTACAGAAGCATTTCTGGCAGCATTCGCTCGCTTTGTATCGAGGCAAGGGTGTCCCCAGCAAGTGCAGTCCGACAACGGAAAAAACTTCGTAGGTGCATCCAGAGTGCTTGAAAAAGATTTCCTAAGGTCTACCCAGCAGAAAATCTTATTCCACTACAGCCACCAGAATCTGTCCTGGCATTTCATCCCTCCCGGGGCACCACACATGGGAGGGTTGTGGGAGGGTGGAGTTAAGGGTTTTAAAACTCTGTTCTACAAGGCCACCTCCAACCAAAAGTATACTTTTGAAGAGTTCTCTACGCTGCTGGCTAAGGTAGAGGCTTGTTTGAACTCGCGGCCGATTTCTCCTATGTCGGAAGACCCCAACGATTCTCTAGCTTTGACCTCAGGCCATTTCCTAGTGGGCGGTCCATTGCTATCCGTGACGGAACCTGAAATCAAGGATCAGGTTCCGTCTATCATTAACCTGTGGCAGCGTCTGAAGGCTGTGAGTCAGCATTTCTGCTTCCGATGGAAAGATGAGTATCTGAAGGAGGTACATAAGCGCAATAAGTGGCGATTCCCTTCTAAAAATCTTGAAGTGGGCGATCTGGTGGTACTCAAAGACGACAATCTTCCATTTAATGAATGGCGTCTCAGGCGAATCCACCAAGCATACCCTGGCAGTGACGGCAATGTCCGCGTCGTCGAACTGCGTACCGCTCGCGGTATTGTGAAGCGTCCAGTCGCAAAGCTGATCTTTCTTCCTCGAGAAGAAAGAATTCAAACTCATTACGTAAAGCTACAGTAGCGTGCAGCATTTGGTCCTTCCTCCCAATTAAGAACGCCGAGATGCCAGTAGTAATATGTGTATTCTATAGTCCTACATTAATCCGCTTTCTTCATTATTTGTCCCGGCAGCTTCCTGAATCAATCTATATCCCGTTTCCATGGCTCCGAGACCACGTTCAGTACAGGCATCGAAGGAGGAGCGCAGAGTTTCGCGAGGAACTGAGTCCTTCCGTTGCCGAGTCTGTCGCGGAATCCATCCTCTGAAGCGATGCCGTCGCTTCCTGCGGCTGAACGTGGAGAAGAGGATGAGGGCAGTGCTTGCAAAGAAGTACTGCGCCAACTGCTTGGCCCACCAACACTCCGGAGGAAGCTGCTTGAGCGGTGATAGGTGGCGAATATGCAAGGAGGACCACCACGCAGTCTTTGGCTGGACCCTGTCTGGAGCGTGCCATTAGACTGCCTGGGTCTTGCACTCCTGCAAGGGGGGGAGCATGTTTATGCCCAAACGGGCAACACAAGGGTTAAGGGAGGCGGGAGCTTTCACCTCGCGCCGCTCTCCCGATGATGCTCATCGCTCTCCCCACAAAAATAACTCCCCACACTTCGCTCCAAGCGGGGCTTGGTTCCCCGCTCTTAGTTAAGTTAAGTTTAGTTGAAAATTTATCAGTGAATAAAACATACACGTGAAGAGGAATTGCGGCGTTACCCCACTTTTACTTTGCGAAGGAAATTTAAGGAGAATTCATTTAGCTGCCCCCTTTACCAAGGAGATTCAACCCCCCTACAGAAACATCTAGAGTTGGATGAAAGTTGTCTTCAGGGATAACTAAGGGATCAGTACTGCAAACATCGCAGTTGGATGAATCAAACACAAATATCAGATCTAGTGATTTGTCACGATAATCCCGGACAGGATTTATTTGAGTTAGGGACAACTCAAGCAGACCATCTATGAAACAATGTGACGAGGAGGGCAACACTAATAAATAATCATATAGAACGGTGCACCAATCTCAGCTAAATTTAAATTTCGCAGAACAACGAGCAAGTCTTTGTCAGAGATATATGAGGAAAGTCGGACTGTAGTGGAATATACGAACAAGTAATATAGGCAGAAAAAGAATTTAAAGAAATCTTAATACAAACAACTTCAATCTCCTGATTGGAAAACTGGACAATCAAAACACCACCGTAACGGATAGTCCGATCATGTCTATATGCAAAATATTTTGAGGGGAAAATTGAAGCATTGGCATTATTAGGCTTCAGCCACGTTTCAGTAAAAGCAAGAATATGAAAGTCAAAAGCATAACTATCTATAAAGAGAGTTTAGACTTTAGTCCCCGTACGTTCTGATAGGCCAAGCTTGAACTTTGCCCTGGATGTAGGCCCTAACTTTTTTAGAAGTAGTTTTGGGATCAAGCCTCGAAATAAAAATTTGCTTTTTGGGTGGAACTACAACAAGGGAACTAGGAATACTAGGCACAGCAGTAGCGGCTACAGCAGACGCAGCAGCAGCTGAAGCAGCCAGCACTTTACTAGCTCCTCTTGTAACTACTTTATTGGCACTATTCCTGGAAACGGATGTTTGCCCGGACGGTTCGGAAACTACAACAAATATCATGTTAGTAGGTGGAATATTGTCTCCAGGGGAAATGGAAAGAGACCCACACCTGTCAATGCCGGACTCCTAAACGAAATCAGCTGCTGTACATTTGGTGTCAAAGGGTCATTGTCGGAAGCCGGAAATGGCCGAGATCGATGTGCCGACGGACTGAGGTACGCGCCCTAAAACCTGGCCCTCTTTCGCGTCGGAGATTCAATCAAAAGTTTAGAACTTCTGGATTGAACCTTCATCGCCAAAAGCAATTTATATTTGCAACAGACAAACATTATTAAAATAATAGATTTATCAAAAACTATTGAAAATACAAATATTCACATGCAATTAAGCATGAACCAGACAAACCAAATAAATATACAAAGACAGTTTTATATATTAGTTTAAATCAACTAAACAGCGCTCGTCACCAGAATAGAATAAGAACAGAATGAACAACGATAATCGTCGTCAGTGTATATATGTGGCAACATTCAATTATCGATATATCGATAATTCCATACGACATGTTTTGTATGTTACTTTTGCTTATTTTCAACACGCCACCTCAAAAGTTACATTCACAAATATCAAAAACATTAATGATACACATTCTGATGAACGAGTTTGCGCTTATCTTTTCTTTATTACTTCTGGGGATATTTTGATCCAGCATTCGCTCTAGGAAATAGGGAAACCCAGTAAAACCTATTTCGGATCAATTCAAAAAACAACAATAAAATTGCATTCAAATGAAAAATTTAAAATTTAATTCAATTCTTAGTTAATTTTTTTTTTGACTAATTTCATGTAAATATGTATAAAAAAAAAAAATGAAGTAAGTCGTCTCGCCGACTTGGATATACCATACACCAGGTGAAACAAATATTTAAAATGTCGAAAACCAAATGTACATATGTCTATTAAATTGTTTTAACATGCCTCATAACCATATGCTATCTCGCTCACTCTACAAACACACGGGCACTCTAGCGCCGCCACTAGCCAACGGCCAATTCTGCCCTTATGGATCGCGTACCAAATATCATACGTTCATACGTATATTTTGCATGTTTCTAGTCCGATTTTAATCAAATTTGGTAGTTTGATAGAAATAGATAAGATTAATTAGGCTGCCAAATTTTATTGCGACGCAAAGATGATTGCAAAAAATTGCAAAAGACAATCGGTTTTTTCTAAATTATGGAGGCGGAAGTGGCAACATATTAAAATATATATATTCTGCGTGCATACTAAGCCAGTATACATACTAAATATGGTGACTTTAGCTTTGTTAGTTTGAGAGAAAATCAGTTTCGTTTAATTTGCGGGGGCGGAAATGGGCGTGGCAAAATTTTTAAATAGTCAATATCTGCGCATCTATTAAGCTAGTTTACACACCAAATTTAATGTCGGTAGCTGTCATAGCTTTTAAGAAAATCTGTTTTTTGTAAATTCCGGGGGCGTAAGGGGCGTGGCAAAAAGTTGGAACAATTTTTTTCTGCGCCCGAACTAAACGAGTATATAAACCAAATTTGATGTCTCTATCTGCTATACTTTTTAAGAAAAACAGTTTTATGTAAATTCTGAGGGCGTAAGGGGGCGTGGCCGAAATTCCAATGAACTCTATATATTTACATACCACACGAGTCTACATACCAAATTTAGTGGCTCTAGATCTTATAGTCTCCGTGATCTGCGTGTTCATACAGACGGACGGACGGACAGACGGACATTGCTAGATCGACTCGGTTGTTGATCCTGATCAAGAATATATATACTTTGTGGGGTCGGAGATGCGTCCCTCTGCCTGTTACATACATTTTGGCGACTTTAATATACAATTTCACCCTATGGGTGTATGGTATAATTAGTCCAGCATTCATTGTGCTGCATTAAAAGAATCAAACCAATGCACACTGGTTGCGCTTATATGGGGCTGGTGGCCAAAAATACTTCCCGTAAAGATAGAGAGCTGAAATTTTTGTCTGGGTATTAGAGATGAATTTAGATAGCATACAGTAAATATTTGTGAAAAAGAAACTCCCCGACCCAGCCCCCCCCTTCGTACTCTTCTTCGACGGAAAGTGCAGCGGTCTCCTTTTTAAATTGAAGCCTGAGTGGCCTACAATATCGGGTAGACGATGGCCTGGGATTTTTCCATATTACTTTAGAGTCGGTTACAAGCTGAAGTGGGACGTACGATGTGACAAATAAACTTTTCTCGTCATTAATACCATTGGAAAACGTTTGTTTATATTCGCTGTGGCCAGTGCTGCCATCGAATCCCCATTTTCCAATTAATGTTAAAGTTTTTTCAGTTTCATCCAAACGTTCTTCAATTAAATTCGTTTGAAGTTATTCTGAATTTATAAATGATCTAATGACCAAGTATTGGTGTTTGGACAACCCAATGTCGACGACAAGCGACAAGACCTTTTCAATATTCATTTCAGTTGCATTAAGGCTTGACTGAGAATCAGATGAGCGCAAAACAGAAGCTGCAGACTCATCATGCTTTTGTAGTAGGGCTATTCGGCGACGTTTCGTCCTTTTTGAGGACTCAACAAAATCCATTTTGGGCCGTCCACGACAAGAACTCAGATCAATTTGTTGAGCACTACCAGTAGGCTTCAGGACGATAAAAACTTTAGTTTTTAGCCATTCAGATTGGTATTGTACAACTAAACTTCTAATTCTTTTGTACTGAATCCAGAAGGCAACTATCTTTTTGCAAATGTACTGAATACATTTCTTCAGGTCAATCGTATTGACTTCGTAACCTTTGCTTTTTATGTTTAGTGCCAGCAAATTATTTATGCCTTGCATTTTTTCGGCATTCGTGCCTTTTTCTTTGCACCAAAGATCAAAAATGTGGATGCGTGAAAACACACAGTTATAAGATGCTCCTATACAATCAAAATAAAATGTGCAAAGCAAACATAAATTATTACAGTAAATTGAATGTAAGAAAAGGTACAAAACAAACGACGAAAACGAAACCAACAACACAAAGATCAACTGATAACGGTGGATATTTGTCCTATGAAAATAAATAAGACCACTTTAGTTTATTGATGAATATGAGCTAATTAGCAACTTTTAGCAACTAAACTTTTCATGATTATTACCTTAAAACATTGACAAATACAGTGATGGCACTTTCAATGGGGGCATCCGGGGGCAACACAACTAAAACTTTTAGTAAACATAAAAAAGACGTACACAAAATACACAAAAAAGGTTAAGACGTTCAAAATCACACAAAAATGTTTGAATTGATCAAATTAATCTTTAAATAAACATTTATTAAAGTAAATATGTACCTTCAATTACAAAATCCATTTTAAATTATTAATATCGGACCACTTTGTCAAACGTTTGATCACTTTGAAGTACGAATTTGCAATGACAAAGTACATACAAAGCTCAGACGGGCTGCAAAAATGTACACAAGTTCATTCTTTCAATGCTATTTTTAGAAAGTTCCGTTAGATTTGCGGAAAACCCGGTTTGGCGTTTTGAAGATTGAACATTTTAGTGTCAATTTGTGTTCGTTTTGTCCAAGTATTTTGTGATGATATTTTTGATTTTTGGCCTATGGACGCAACCAGTGTGCAATGTGTCTTCATTGTTCGGAAAGTCCTAATTGCTCTCTCAAAGATATAAACCGTTGCTGGCAACGGTTTTGTCAATATGTCGGCCAATTGTTTATCTGTGGAAATATACTTTAGACATATAAATTTCTGTTCAATTTGTTCTTTAGTAAAATGGTATTTAATATCAATGTGCTTTGTTCTCTTGTGGCATGTTGGATTATTAGCAATGCTAATACAACCTTGATTATCTTCATAAATATCAATTGGACCTTTTAATTCTAGTTTAATTTTATTAGGTAACGATTTCAGCCATAATGCTTCTTTAACACCTTCAAATAAGGCCATGTATTCCGCTTTAGTAGATGAAGCAGCAACAGATTTTTTTTTCATTGTATTCCATGAAACTGAACAATTTCCAAACATTTTAAATACAAATCCAGTTGTACTTCTTCTATCTAGCTCATTTCCAGCCCAATCAGAATCAACATACCCCTTTAGAATACTATCAACGTTTATAGTTTTCTTAAATGTCAATTTCAAATTTACTGTGCCTTTAAGATATCTTAGAACACGTTTAAGACATTGCCATAATTCCTTGTTGTTGTTATTTGTGTATCGAATTAAAATGCTTATTGATGTACACAGCATGATATACATCAAACATCTAATCAAGTTCCTACAAGGTGCATCATATTATTCCTCCGATTGTAAAGCCTCATAATTGAGTTTCCTTGGCAGAGGCGCACTTACTGCGTTACAATCTTCCATGCTAAACTTTTTTAACACATTGTTAATGTATGCCGATTGACTCAGACTTAGCAGACCATTTTTCCTGTCAATTTTTATTCCAATAAAGAAACGTATTTCTTGTAAGTCAGTCATTTCAAATTTACTCAGTAAGTAGGATTTTAAATAAGACATTGTATCTAATTCATGAGTAGCAATAACTACGTCATCGACATATAGTAATATATAAATATTTTTAGCAATGTCTCCTTTATTCAAAATGTAAATACAACGGTCAACTCTTAAATTCTCAAATCCAACTTCTTTTAACACATGTTCAAATACTTCGAACCAATATCTTGCAGCTTGCTTAAGCCCATAAATGGCATTATTCAGCTTGCATACTTTATATTCATTTTTATGATTCAAACCTTTAGGAACTGTCATGTAAATTTCAGCTTTTAAAGTTCCATTTAAAAATGCAGTTTTGGCATCCATGTAATGTACTTGTAAACCATATTGATTTGAGATGGCTAAGAGGAACCTAAAGCTTGAGATTCGTGCAACTGGTGCAAACGTCTAATCGGTCATATATTCTTGAGTAAAGCCTCGTGCTACAAGTCTTGCTTTATATTTTACTAAGTTACCAAACTCATCTTGTTTGATACTAAAAACCCATTTACAATCTACAATGTTTTTGTATTTAGGTTTTGGAACTATGCACCAAGTATTATTTTGAAAATGAGATTTCAGCTCCTCTTCTATGGCATTTTCCCTTTGAATTCGATTTTCACGAAATTCAATCTCATCAAAGGTATGTAGTGATGTACATGTGCACGTGTAGTTGTTAGCTGCCTAATTTTTCTACCTTGCTAACGATAACACAAGTGTATGCTAAAGATCGGGGTCGTGCACTTCTAGCGTTGCTCTTGCTTAGCTCGTCGGATGAGGGGGGGTTCTTTCCTACTCTAGGCATACGCACGGATCATACAGAAAAAATATAAGTGCACTATCAGAAACTAAAAGGATGTAAAAAGCAAAATATTGGACCAGATCGGGATACTATTAATTGTGCGGACGACTTCTCTGCAGATTAGCTAAAGGTGTTGTTCGCTAACCCTTTCTGTACCCACCCTACCTTGGCAACCTATTGGGTTTGATTGATTGCCCCTTAACAGACTCAATGAAACAAAATATATAGTATATACATGTGTGTGTTAACTCACGATTTATCCAACGGTGCGATCTCTGGGCCCATCGATGCTGCAGGGATTTGTTGTATAATTTAGTTATTAGAAAAATGAAATGCCACAAAGCCAATCTCAACGCATTACATACCCATTAGGTTTTCTACTAAGGAAAACAGATTTTACTTAACCAAATAGGGACTTAATCTTAATAATATTTAAAATTTCGTTACGTTACTTAAACTAATAATTCATTTAAATTTCTTTTAGTTAAGCAAAAATTTTACATTAATCAAAGAGAGGAGAAAAAAAAAGAGAAGTATGAAAAGGTGTTGCCGTGGTGCAACAAGAAAAGTAGGATCCAAACTAAAGGGCTGCTACTCCATACTTTGCGTAAAGATGAAACAAGAAAAGGTAGCAGAACTACTACTTAGTATGCATATGCACCAAGAAGAAATCGAAAAGTAGTAGATCTCGCTCAAATTGGGTGTATAATGTTGGTATTTAATATATATTAGCCGGGGACTGCATCATTTCATCACCAGACTAATTTAGTCTGGCCCATGGCGATGATTATTGATGAAATGGAAGGGTTGATAAAGAAAATCCGAGGCTCGCTGGTGTCTTGGTTATTTAACGATGTTCGTTTTTTTGTTCCAACGAAGAAAATATCAGCGATTGGCTGGGGTACAATCAACCAAATTGTCCCAACGAAAATGAAAAATCCAAGGCTGCTTGAAAGCCAAAAGTTTCTTGGTCGACGCCACGCGACCGAAATATAAATTTTAACTGAAATATATCGGGGTTTAAATTCTAATATTTTCACTAAATTTAATTTTATACCACCTTATTCTTCGAATATTCACTAATATTTTTATTCACTTTAGCCAAATATCTATATATTACTGCCTTGTGCAGTCACTGTACTTTTTAAAAATTATGTAATATGCACGTGTTTCACAAATATATATGTATATACATATATTTATGTGAATATTAGTATCCACGTCTTTTCGCAATCCAAGTATCAAATTAAATGAAAAAGCCTGTACCAAAAATTCTGTTTCTAAGCAAATGCAATGCATGCGAACGAATTCTAACGGATCTTTTCCATGCTCTCTTCTTTGCTTACGCTTTGCGTTCGCTGTGCGAAATGAGAGTAAGAACCGTACCAAGTGAAGACATGTGCGTAGTACTCAAGGGGGGTTATTCATTTATTCTTGCAAACAAACAAAAGAAAATATTCTTTCCGAAATGCAATTAAAATTATTATTATTAAAGAGGGCTACTACACCACAGTTAATGCTACGGAAGCCTACTGACGGAGTCATGAACTGAAAAAGGACCTCTTTAGCTAATTTAGGTGTTTATATCTTTCAAATGATATACACCGAGAGATTTATTCTGCTCGTTAGCTAATTCATAATACGATGAACTGACCTTCCTCAACACCTTAGCTGGGATGAAGACTGGTGCTAATTTGCTACTAAATCTTTTTGGGGCTGAACTCTGTGTAAAATTTCGAGCATGAACTGTGTCACCGACTTTTAGTTGTCTGCTTCTGCTACGTAAATTGTAATTACGAGCATTTGTTGCATGTGCCTTGGCTATGTTATCCTTAGCTTTTTGCCGAGCTACATGCAATGCATCGAATCTATGCAACGAGGTGTCTTCAGTCATTAAATTCAATTTCCGCAAAAGTTCATAGTCTTTACCATTATGAAGCATGTGTTGACCAAAACATAGATAATAGGGGGAATATCCAGTACTGCGGTGGATAGAAGAACGAAAGGCTGCACTAATTTCTGTGAGATGATTATCCCAAGTGGTATGGTCGGTCCCTATGTATGCGCGAATTGCTGCTAGAACTGAGCGGTTAAGACGTTCACTTGCGTTCGCCTGAGGGGAATAAATAGCGGTGCATTGATGCGAGACTCCGAATCGAGTAAGAAATGACTTAAAGAATCCGGATTTGAATTGTGAACCATTGTCCGTCAGTATACATTCCGGTACGCCAAATGTATAAAATATACAATTTTCTAAATATTCGCAAATACGATTGGATGTAAACTTCTTAAGCGGATGGAGAAAATGAAATTTGGTGTTGTGATCGACGATGATCAATAATCCAATGTGCCCTTGCTTTGATCTAGGATACGGACCTAATAAGTCCATGTAAAGCTTTTGAAACGGTCTATCTGATGTCATGGGCTTTCCCATGGGAGGTCGAAGAATCTTGTTGCCGCTTTTTGTAGACCGACAAGTCGAACAACTTTCAATATATTTTTTTATTTGGGATGCCATGTTGGTCCAAAAGAAGTATCTCCTAATCTTATCACTAGTTTTGCCAATGCCACAATGTGCTGAGTTCGGGGGATTATGTGCTGTCTTTATTATGTCTTCGGTAAGACTGGATGGAATCCATAATTTCCAAGAATCGTTTTCCTGCGCTTCATTTCCGCTTGCGTGCTCTGTTCGCTTATAAACATATTTGCTGTCTACGCGCAAATCAGGCAATCTGGACTGGTTGTCTGTAATGTGTTTTGCCAGTTCACGATATTCATCTGATTCAAAATATTTAGACGACAAATCTATCATAGGTTTTATTTCCGAAAGTTCTGAAACTTCATCCCGTCGCGATAAGGAGTCCGCTACAATGTTTTGAGAACCAGGACGATGAACGATTTCAAATGAGAAAGCTTGTAAGTTAATTGCCCATCTCGCTAATCTACCGGAAAGGTCTTTCTGTTTCATAAGCCATTTTAGAGAAGCGTGATCGGTAACTACTACAAAAGTTTGTCCCTCAATGTATGCTCTAAATTTCTTAATTCCTTTAATTACTGCCAAACATTTGAGTTCTGATATCGTATAGTTTCTTTGAGCTTTGTTCAGTTTTTCTGACATGTAAGCTATCGGTAGTTCTATGCCTTCGGAATTAGTTTGAGCTAACATACATCCTATACCTACTAAACTTGCATCACACAATAAAATAAACGGTTTCTTAAAATCGGGAGTGGTCAAAATAGGTGCTGAAGTTAATCTTCGTTTCAGTTCTGAGAAAGCGTAGTCTGCCTCTTCGTTCCAACTAAGAGATCGGTTCTTTTTTAAGAGTTCTGTTAATGGACAGCTAATGGTGGCATAATTTTCAATAAAACGTCGATACCAGCCAGTCAGTCCCAAAAATCTCCTTAATTGTTTGACTGTTGTTGGAATCGGAAAGTCGTTTATTGCACAAATTTTTCCAGGATCGGTTTTCACTTGTCCGTATCCAATAATAAAGCCGAGGTATTTAATCTCCTGCATGCAGAACTTAGATTTAGCTACATTAATCGTAAGATTCGCTTTACGCAGTCTCAATGCTACCTCTTGTATTAAAGCAATATGCGATTCAAAATCTTCGGAAAGAATTAACAGGTCATCGAGGTAAACGAATACTCTTGTGCGCAAATAAGACGGTATGACACGATCCATAAGTCTACATAAAGTCTGTGGGGCGTTGCACAAACCAAAAGGCATCACTTTATATTGGTAAAGTGGCCGGTTAGGTATTGTGAAGGCGGTGTATTGACGTGAGCTTTCCTCTAACGGAATTTGCCAGAAGGCGTGCTTCATGTCCAGTCCAGTAATAAATCGAGCAGGTGGCAGCCTGCTAAGTATGCCATCAATATGGGGAAGAGGATACGCATCCTTACGAGTGCACTGATTCACTGCTCTAGAATCTTAACATAATCGAACTTTATCGCCACGTCTCACCAATACACAATTGGAGCTCCATGGACTGTTACATTCTTCAATGATATCTAAATCTAACATTCTATCTATTTCCGTGAACATTAACTTCTCAATGGCCGGCGAAATTGGCCAATGCCTTTGTTTAATGGGCCTAGTACTATCAACTTCAATCTTATGATCAATGAGATGTGTGCGACCTAATCCTTCTTTATCGTAGCAGGGTAATTTAGCAATTGCAAAATTAAGTTTTTGCTGCTGAGACTCAGACAAACGGTGCATTTTCACGGAATCTCCATGATCATTTCCTTTTTCTTCAATAATATCCGATACTATTAGTGGGTCTTCCTTCAATTTATCTATTAAACCAAATTTACGCCAAAAATCTATTCCAAGATATATGTCTTGTTTTAAATCAGGAATAATAAAGAAATCAAGGGGTTTGGTGAGTTGTCGATACGTAATGTCACTTGTCAATTTACCTTTAAAAAAACATTCAGAATTGTTGGCCGTAATTATTTTGCATGAACAATTGCGTGTTTTAGGATGCTTTAAAAACTCTTTAGCTACCTTACTTCCTAAGCAACTAATATTAGCGCCACAGTCTAAAAGAGCAGTGAAGGTCTGGCCTTCTATCTTTATTTCTGTGTACAATCGATTATCTGATCGGGAAAATATACTGGAAATCAATTTCTTGCGGTTATTTCTAACCTTCTTCCAAAAGAAGCGTAGTCTATGCGTAGAGCGCTTAGACTTAATCATTGGTCATATGCTGTCTACTTCACCAAAGATGCGATGACGAACGGTCTCTAACTGAGCCAAACGTAGGTGAAGAGGACGAAATGGGCTTTTATCAACTGTTTTCGAAGTTGGTCCTACATTTCCTTGTGAATCTGTTTCTTTCCTACAAACAAGAGGTTCACATTCCTCTGTTTGGGAATATTTATCCTTCATTATTGGTGTGGATGCGACAAAGAAGTGTTGATCGCCGCATCCGTCGGTCGGTTTTCCTGCGGGTTGCAATTACGACAACGCGGTTTAAAAACATTTACGGCTCCGCAACCATAGCAAAATACAGTACGCGGTTCCAGACAGATATCAAAACGGTGTCCAGGCTTCCGGCAGTTCCAACATGTAAGTTTATGTTGAAAAGCTTCCACCTCCTCCTGCATATAATTCTCGAAATTAGAGTCTAATTCAGCTATCTTTGAACGATGTCCAAAAGTATTCTTGGTTGGTATGCTCTTCATTTGTTTAGCAAATTGCTCGTGGGTGCGTACTTCCTGTCTCAGATGAGATAAGGTAAAAATTCCTAGATGCATAAGTTCATAACGAATTGCCGACTTTGAATGTCTAATTAATAACTTGACTAAAGAATCCTCTGAAAGTTGTGTGTTTAATCTTCCTACTAGCCTTTCGACACTAAACTGGTAATCCTCAAAGGTTTCATTCTCGCCCTGGTGTCTGCTATTAATCAGTTCCCAGGTGTCCATATCGTTATCTACTTCATCAAACTTCTTTCTAAATTCTACGCAAAATTTATTCCAATCGAAATTTGGGTGTGCTCGATGAAATTTCCAAAACCAATCATTCGCTTTACCTGCGAACAGTAAATACAAATGATCACAAAGTACTTGATAATCTTCATTTAAATTTTGTTCTGCTAATGAACGAACTCTGTATAGGAAATCCTCCGAATGCATTCCTTCTTTAGAACCATCAAATTTTATTCGCCAACTTTGCATAATGCTTGCTACTTTTTCGGGTGACAATGTCGAATTTGCTCGCGACCCTCTATTTGAGTTCTGAGTTTGACTACTAAGATTTCTAGATGTTTGCGTTTGGTTATAGTGTTCCTCTTGTCTTGGTGCCGGGAGGCTGAACGCTGCAGAACGTTCTGAAATGGGGTTTGGTTCTTTGCGCTCAAGTCGAATAGAAGCTAACTTGTCGTCAATCAGCAAAGCTAAATGGTTTACTAATTGTTCCTGTTGTGCTTGAATAGCAGTTTGTATCAAAGTTGTGTAATCTGGAGGGGTACATGGTCTTGGACTACTAGCTTGAGTAGGCGGTGGCCTATGTTGACGTGAGGTGGTCGAAGATCTCGTGCCGATCCCTTTTCTTTGAATTGCTCCCTGATTACGAATAGGTTTGGTCTTGGCAGGTCGACCAGGTCCTGAACAAGTATTATGAGGGGTCACAGGCTGAGTTGTGGGTTCGCCTGATTTACTAGCTTCTTGGAGTTCCGTTTCCAAGTCAATATTTAATCTTACAAGTTGTTTCATCTTGCAAGGATGCTTGCAAGTGGGGCATAAATTCGAAGTTTTTAAACACTCTGTAATACACTTATTGTGAAATCTGTGCTTACAAGGCGACGAAGCAATTGCTTCGTTTTCATTTAAAGTTTCATGGCAAATGCCGCAAAATGGGTCATTTTCTTGCAAAGCTCGCGCAATGCTCTCGTGACTGTGTCTAACAGACATACTTAAATTTTTCTTTAATTAATTTAAATTATATAAATTTGGAATCCGCCATCATTATCCAATCCTATTGCCGTTTACAAAGTTGATTCGATCTGCACAAAAAATAGATTTCTATCAAATCTTAAACAAAAATTCCTATTGCCGATTTGTCTGAATGACGATTTCCTAAACTGGTCATATACCGACATACGCCAGTCATATGCTATTCCTGGTCCAGGTTCTTTTCACTCTAAACAAATTTAGGGTCAAAGAATGCCTATTTTATAATATTGTAACTTTTCGACGACTCCATTGGTCAGTCAACCCGATATAACCGAGTTGCAACTGCAATTCCTAACGATAGCCTCAAACTACAAAGATCATAAAATTTGCGTTCCCGCCTAGTCATACAAAGATACGTCCTACGATGCTGTTGCCGCCAATAGTTTCTTCTGGTCGACTAATCCGGAAATTCTCGAATTACTATCGCGATTCACACAAGCAATCTACAACGGGCACCATCGCATTACGAGTCTGCATAACTTGAGCTTGAAAGTAAAATTAATCTAAATAACTGGATATGAATGAATGATATTGAGCAAAAACATGTGTGTGGATACTTTGGTGGTGTACATATCCGATTAGTAGTGGGGTTGTCCTACGTTTTATTCGGGCCTTATGATTGGGCTCCATTACTGTAGTGTTGTTCTAAATTATTCGAGTCCCACGGTTAGCATTTCTGTAGTAATGAATAATTTAGAATTCGGGTCCCACGGTTGGGCGCCATTTCTGTTGTGATGTACATGTGCACGTGTAGTTGTTAGCTGCCTAATTTTTCTACCTTGCTAACGATAACACAAGTGTATGCTAAAGATCGGGGTCGTGCACTTCTAGCGTTGCTCTTGCTTAGCTCGTCGGATGAGGGGGGGTTCTTTCCTACTCTAGGCATACGCACGGATCATACAGAAAAAATATAAGTGCACTATCAGAAACTAAAAGGATGTAAAAAGCAAAATATTGGACCAGATCGGGATACTATTAATTGTGCGGACGACTTCTCTGCAGATTAGCTAAAGGTGTTGTTCGCTAACCTTTCTGTACCCACCCTACCTTGGCAACCTATTGGGTTTGATTGATTGCCCCTTAACAGACTCTTAAATGATCTTAGACGATTTGTAACGCAGCATAGTCATGGATAGTACCTCAAAAATTTACAAAAATGACGATTTCGTTACGGTATAAACATAAATTAAAATAGATAATAATAGAACAAATAAATAGATTGCAAAAAGTATACTAAGCAATTCATAAGGGATTTGGGATTAATATCGAGTATCATTTAGTAAATGAACAAATAATATAGAATATAAATGGCGGTTCCAACGATTAATCTCAACGTGCGAGTTATCATAGATCATGATAAGGGATTTGCCTGTAATAATTTGTTTAGTGAGAAAGAATGACAGATGCAAAATGCGCGAATTCGGCAAACTAGACATTAGGTTCACAGACAACGAATATATTAGTTAAATAATTTTACTAATAATTTTAAACGATAGTTATTATATATTCATTTAATTTTTTTTTAGTTACAATCACTATATGCATTTTTATTGTTGTTAGTGTCCTATATTTTGTCTTACCTTGCTAAACATAACACAAGTGGTATGCCTAAAGATCGGGGTCGTCGCACTTTCTTTAGCGTTGCTCCTTGCTTAAGCTCTTGTCGGATGAAGGGGGGTTACTTTTTCCACTCTAGGCATACGCACGATTCATACCAGAAAAAATATAATTGCACCTATTCAGAAGACTAAAAGGATGTATAAAAAGCGATCAATGTAGAGGATTTGAATTCATAGATTGTACAAAAATGACGAATTTCAAGTTACGGTTTAATTCCAAACAAAGGGTTCATGACTTAATATTCTAAGAAATTACAACATAAAGATATGCAAAAAGATATAGCAAAATAAATTTAAATACGATAATTAGAGCAAATATAGATTCAAAAATTCATAGTAATTCAAAAGGGATTTGGGTTATGTGGCCGCGTGTGCCAGTTGGCAATGAAACAAAATATATAGTATATACATGTGTGTGTTAACTCACGATTTATCCAACGGTGCGATCTCTGGGCCCATCGATGCTGCAGGGATTTGCTGTATAATTTAGTTATTAGAAAAATGAAATGCCACAAAGCCAATCTCAACGCATTACATACACATTAGGTTTTCTACTAAGGAAAACAGATTTTACTTAACCAAATAGGGACTTAATCTTAATAATATTTAAAATTTCGTTACGTTACTTAAACTAATAATTCATTTAAATTTCTTTTAGTTAAGCAAAAATTTTACATTAATCAAAGAGAGGAGAAAAAAAAAGAGAAGTATGAAAAGGTGTTGCCGTGGTGCAACAAGAAAAGTAGGATCCAAACTAAAGGGCTGCTACTCCATACTTTGCGTAAAGATGAAACAAGAAAAGGTAGCAGAACTACTACTTAGTATGCATATGCACCAAGAAGAAATCGAAAAGTAGTAGATCTCGCTCAAATTGGGTGTATAATGTTGGTATTTAATATATATTAGCCGGGGACTGCATCATTTCATCACCAGACTAATTTAGTCTGGCCCATGGCGATGATTATTGATGAAATGGAAGGGTTGATAAAGAAAATCCGAGGCTCGCTGGTGTCTTGGTTATTTAACGATGTTCGTTTTTTTGTTCCAACGAAGAAAATATCAGCGATTGGCTGGGGTACAATCAACCAAATTGTCCCAACGAAAATGAAAAATCCAAGGCTGCTTGAAAGCCAAAAGTTTCTTGGTCGACGCCACGCGACCGAAATATAAATTTTAACTGAAATATATCGGGGTTTAAATTCTAATATTTTCACTAAATTTAATTTTATACCACCTTATTCTTCGAATATTCACTAATATTTTTATTCACTTTAGCCAAATATCTATATATTACTGCCTTGTGCAGTCACTGTACTTTTTAAAAATTATGTAATATGCACGTGTTTCACAAATATATATGTATATACATATATTTATGTGAATATTAGTATCCACGTCTTTTCGCAATCCAAGTATCAAATTAAATGAAAAAGCCTGTACCAAAAATTCTGTTTCTAAGCAAATGCAATGCATGCGAACGAATTCTAACGGATCTTTTCCATGCTCTCTTCTTTGCTTACGCTTTGCGTTCGCTGTGCGAAATGAGAGTAAGAACCGTACCAAGTGAAGACATGTGCGTAGTACTCAAGGGGGGTTATTCATTTATTCTTGCAAACAAACAAAAGAAAATATTCTTTCCGAAATGCAATTAAAATTATTATTATTAAAGAGGGCTACTACAGGTATTTGGTATGTTGTTCAAACAAATTTTAGGTATTCATGAGACATCTTTCAAAAAATCTGTATGATAGCTTTGGTTTATCTTTATTTCTTTCACTGCGTCTTTTTTTCTTTTTCAACTGTGTCGCTTTTTAATTGATCACCAGTCTCAACTGGATCGGCATTCTCGAGATTTGTGGATTTTTCAAAAGGTTGTTCCTCAGATATTAAAGAAACACCTTGTTCTTCCATTAAGGAAGCAGCCAACTCTCCATCTTCTACAATTGAAGATTCCTTACTTTGATTAACACAATGAAGTTCAATTTGAGAGTCTTTACCATGTACAGTATTACTTTTTTCAAGAGGTTGTTCCTCAGATATTGAAGGAAAACCTTCACCTTCCATTAAGGAAGCACCCATCTCTCCATCTTCTACCATTGAAGATACCTTATTTTGATTTACATCAAGTTCAATTGGAGAGGGTCTATCATGTACATCATTATATTCAAGCAAACTTGCTTCATCCACCACAACATCTTCCATAATTTATATCCATTTGGCTCATACCGACCAGTATACCTTTAATTGACTTATCGTCAAATTTTCTTTTCCGCACTAGATTAAGTATGCACTTAATCTACTGTCGAGGCAAATATTTTCAGATATTTTAGAAGTGGCTTTCTACCATGCCACATTTCAAAAGGAGTTTTCGTTATTTATTTCAGTGCTCTACTTCGAGATCTGTTAATCAGATGTGTTGCTGTTAAAACAGCTTCTCCCCAAAACTGTTTACACAGTTTTGCACAATTTATCGTTGAACGAGCCTTTTCGGTGATCGTTCTATTCATCCGTTCTGAAACACCATTCAATTGTGGAGTATGAGTACTGTCAAATGATAACTGATGCCTTTTTCGACACAAAACTCATGCATATCGTTAGAAAGATACTCTCGACCATTGTCGATATACAAATTTACTAATTTGAGGTTGAAATGAGCCTCACTTTTGGCTATAAAATCTTTGAAGCAAAATAATACATCAGACTTGTATGTTATTAAATATGTCACACAGTAATGTGTGAACTGGTCAATAAAAACCACATATTAATTTTTATTATCAATTGTTGTGGGTGTGATCGGACCACAAACATCAGAATGAACCACAAACAGTGGTCTCTGAACATGTTGTTTATTTTTACATTTTTTAAATTTCAGTCTTGACTGTTTTCCTTTTATACAAGCCTCGCAACTCATCGTTTAGTTCAATGCAAATCAAAATATTTATGTCTTCAAATAAACAATTTCGTTTTATTTCTAAAAACTTTCCAGCACTTATATGGCCCAATCTTTCATGCCACAAGCGATACTCTGCACTTTTTGATTTCTTTAAACTGAATAATTTATTTCTCATATTAAATTTTATGATTGGTACATTACATTCACAGTTTCCTTCAAATACCATTTTACCATCTTTGGTGACTTTTATGTCTCCAGGATTAAATTCGATTGTCAATCCGGCATCCTGCATCTTCTTCACAGACAGCAAGTTGTGTGGAATTTCCTTGCTGTACAGCACGTCCTTCAGCGATATTTGCCAGAGCAGCTGAGATGTAATACTCCTTTAGCCGTAGCATGAATACATTGGTCCCGTTTTGCGATTTCTATTGAAATCTTTGAACGCAAGTATTCGAATTCCGCAAACAGTCCAATGTCTTTAATTGGGTGGTCTGAAGCGCCGGAGTCAATTATAAATTCTATCTCATTTGAATTTGTGCTATGAGATTGACTTCTAATCATAAAGGCTGTTATAGCTATTTGAGCCTGTTTTTCTTTTCCACTATTCTCACTAACGTTTTGAATGCCTGTCTGCTTCTTTAAAATATAACAATCTTTTTTCAAATGTTCCAATTTTCCACAATGAAAACATTTAACATTTGGCCAGTTTTAATTTTTATTAAATGGCTTATTGGCATTTTTGGATTTTTGTTTAAACTGAAAGTTATTCACTTTTTGCTGCTTGTTTCCAATAGCTTGCAACACTTTGGCACTTGTGTCTTTATTTACACCTTTTAATTTTATTTCCTGATCTAGAAGCAGTGTTTTGACAAACGCTAATGTGAGATTATCCTCTGAAAGAGTTTCATTGCGGTATTAACGCCATCATAATTTACAGGTAATCCTAAAAGAAAATGGGAAATTTTATCCATTTCATCTAATTTGCCATCTGATGCAATGAGTTCAGTGATGAGATCATCAAAAAAATTAAAATGATTTAGCAGCGGGGTGTCACCTTTTAACTTCAACGATAGTAATTTCTTTCGCAGTGATAGCTGCGACGCTAAGCTTTTGCGCTCATGGATTGTATCTAAATTAGCGAAAACCTGTTTTGCCGAATTCCCAGAATTCGCAAAACCTAAAAACGAATCACTCAAATATTCGATGATAATGTTTTTCGCATTTCTTTCTGCTTTATTAGTTTATCTATCACTTTTAATAGATCATGCTCTTCTAATAAAGCCCTAATTCGAAATTTCAAAAAGAGTAATTTGTCTCCAGTGCACAGTGAACGAAACGGCTGATTTAGCGGCGATTTGTAGATAAATTTATTACACATCAAAATTAATGAACAAAAATTTTTTCATTGAGTGAAAATATTTGTTTTTATTATTTGTTCCAAGTTAGTGTAAACCTGTTTTATTCGATGTCTGGTCGTTTTCACTCAATTTTAAGAACACATATAAATTTTTATACACATATAAAAAAAAATTCAAATAAATTGGACAGCTACATATATCATTAAAAAAGCTCATCGGAAATTTAATATTCTCTTGGCTGTGTACTCATTTTCAGCTAGAGTTATGTTTAATCGAGAAAATATATGCTTGTATTTTTAAATAAAAAACATGTTTCTTTCTTAAAACATACATTTATTTAATCATTCAATATAGAGTAAATATAAATATAAAAATATTTTATATATATTTTTTTAAATATTTTAAATTACTCTTAATTGGTATCTGATGTTGTGCAATCTGATAACTCTTCTTGTGCGTCTTTACTTAAAATAAGACTAATAATGTCTTTATCTAAAAACTGATCTTTTTTAGAAAATTTAACTGTGGATTTTGCTAACATTGTAATAAATGGGTCCGATGAAATAAAAAGTGTGTGAGCCAAGTCTTCCATTGTGTTACTGCGAGAATTTTTTCGTGTGTGGTTTAATCGAAACTTTCTCTGGTCTTTATTTCTGGCCTCAAGAGCTTCTTCTGACATCATACCTATCGGAAGGGCAAAGTGTTCTATAATTTCTGCACCATGAATCAAAATTTTATGGACAGATGAAGGCATATAGAACCATGGGTACTTGTCTACAAATAATATTGCAGTTTGAAATGCATAATGTTTAAAGGCTTGTGTATCAATTTCACATCTGGATGCTAGTGTTCGTAAGATTACAGAATATCGAGAAATTAGAAGATAGTTGACTCCAGTTATTTGGCAGCTAATTTTGCATTATGAAAAAACTTTCTCGCTGTGTTGCCGTTATTTGTATTGCCTGAGCCACCTGGCTGGGGAATATCAACCAATATACCCATCTCCTTTCGCAAATTCTTTTGTATTTCCAGTTTTCTAATATCAACAGCTGATTTATCTGTACTTCGAACTTGCCAATTTTTAATTATCAGTCTATAGCTAATATGCAGAATGCAATCAAGGAAACGAATCCAAGCATGTAGACTGGATAAACCATATTCTATATTATATACAAGCGTTTAAATCATTAAAATTTTGGCGATAAGTTGAGTGGCCACTACTTCCACCATCAATATATACGGCTAAGGCTTCCTCTGGTGTGTAGTTAATTGGTTGTTTATCATCGGATTGAATGAACGATATTACTTTCTTGGGAAGACCTTCATCAGAGCTCAACAAATTAATCATTTTAGATGCACTTCGCTTTCCACAATTGTACAAACTAGTACTTGCCGCAGAGACCAGCTCATTGCTCGGAATTTCTTTGACAATGTCCGACAATTTTTTATACCCTTGCAGAGGGTATTATAAAATTGGTCAGATGTTTGTAACGCACAGAAGGAAACGTTTCCGACCCCATAAAGTATATATATTCTTGATCAGCATGAGAAGCTGAGTTGATATAGCCTTGTCCGTCTGCACGTCCGTCCGTCCGTCTGTGCGTATGCGTTTTACACAGCCGTCTTAAGAGCTATCGGGCTGAAATTTTTTGTCGGGATTTTTTATTACCCGGCAAAAATAAAGTATGAAAACCATCAGGATCGGACCACTATATCATATAACTCTAGAAGAACTAAAAGAAACATTTTCATAAAAATTGGAGTATGCTATGAAATTTACATATGTGATATAAAACCCCAGATCCCAAAATTTGAATGTGATCGGATATATATAACACAAGTTACAGTCAATATAATAATCGGCTCTGCTCCCAGCTCTGCCGGCAGCGCTGCTTGCTGTCTACTACGTCTTTCGTCATCAACAGAGGACATGCATACACACACAGACGCAACGCTACATGAACTGTATGTGTATGCGTGCGTTGCTTTGCTTTGCGAATAAGGGAAGAAGAACAAATTGTAAAATAGAGAGTAAAATTGTTTTGTTTGTATATTGATGAATTGAGTTGCAGAAAACCAATTTTGAACATGTAAAATTATTATTACCAAGGACTGCAAGGGTATATAAACTTCGGCATAGCCGATGTTAGCTTCTTTGATTTTTTTTTTTTGTTTTTCCCTGACTATCTCCAAAACTGAGTTTAGGTCGTTCAACATTTGAAATTTGGTCCACCAGTACTAGATCGTCATCTAACCACTCTTGGTTCTTTACCTCAAAATTTTTGCAAATTCGGTGGTTCTCTTTCCATTCCCATGTCAATTTTTTTATGAAATTTTTAATTTTTTGGCAATGTACGCGCATTGGCTTTCGTCGAATTTAGTTTTATCAATAATATTGGTGTATATGTACGTCTCTACCGCAAAAGTTTTTTTTGAAGCATCATATGCCATACTGTAAAAAGTGCTCGCTTGCACACTTCTTCTCATCTTTCTTCACTTTCTATTTTTGTTCAAATATACATATGTACACAAAATTTCTGCGGCGAATTGGTTAATTTCATCAGTTGTGAAGTTTAAACCATTAACAGTTACGTACGAGCGTGTCGCAAATTGTGTGCCTGGCATCTGTTTGGCGCGCGTCTTTCGGTCGCGTCGCGTCTGACAGTTGGGCCTTTGCTCGGATAGCGTTGCAAAAATCAGTTTTTTTATGATCGCGTTTAGCAAAAATTATATATGTGGGGTTTTATTTAACGATATACTTATAGTCTAGGGGGTTTACATGAAAATACGACTTTATAGAGATTACACTATACAAAATGACAATCGACGTTTGGCTCGGCTCGACTTTGGCGTCCGTCTATGACGCTTCGACTTTGGCGCTCGACATTAAGTGTCCGACTTTGACACACGACTTTTAGCACCCGTCTATGGTACTCGACTTGACCTTGCATCCGACTATGACGCAAGACCTCAAAACACGTCCGTCTTGTTTGACGCGCAAAAACCAACTCTCCCGTCGTCATCTCTCATTCGTTTGTCATCCCTCTTGATCGTCTTTTCTCACACGCTCACGTTCTCTCTTGATCGTCGTCTCGTCTCTCGTGTACAGTGGGATTGATACACTTCGCAAATGCACATCCCACATTCGGCCATTCTGATTACGCATTCGACTCGAATGCTGGGTCATCTTCTTCATCGTCTCGGTTTGGGCTCCAGGGCTTCATGTACTCTGCACATGTGGACGTCACTTTAGGCCCTTCGCACTTGCCTACCTTTTCGACATCGTATGCGTTGTTGTGCTTCACCTTCTTAACTTGGTAGGGTCCAAAATATTTTGGTTTTAGTTTGAGACCACTGCCAAATTGCGTCCTCTTAATTGCAACCAGGTCGCCAACACTATAAGATCGAGCTTGCTTACGACGTAGGTTGTAGTACTTCTTGTTTTCGTCTTGGATCTTGGAGATGTGTGCCTTCGCCTTGGCACGGAGCTCGCTTCTTTCGTCTGTAAATATTGCCTTCGTCTCTTGGTCGATAAGATCTCTTAGTTTATGGTCATCGTTGGTCCTCATCTTTACACCAGTTAGTAACTCAAATGGAGAAGTGCCAATACTTCTGGTGTACGTCGAATTGATTGCCTGCTGAACTTTGCTAACATGTCGATACCACTTCGTCGGATCATCAACGCTCAACTTCGACAGAACAGGAATGATGATCGCATTTAAACGTTCGACTTGGCCGTTTACTCTCGGAAGTGCTGTAGTCGTCTTAACGTGTTTGATACCCTCGTTGTCGCAGTACTTCAGAAAATCTTGGGATGTAAAGGCGGAACCCCGATCCGAGATAATAAACGCAGGGTTGCCAAAAATCGTGCTTTGAATCGTCAGCTTCGTAATAACTTCATTGCTGGTCGTCGATTTGGTTGGGTATAACCAGCAGAACTTCGTAAATGCATCTATGACTGCCAGAATATGCTTATAGTCTTTGTGAGTAGACTCGAGAGGACCTAGAAAATCAATATGGTAAGTTAAAAGTGGAATATCATCTTTCTGAAGCGGATGCAACAAGCCTTCTTGCTTGCCAACTTTACGGCTACTGATAATACAAGGAATACAACATTCGATATATTTTTGGATTTTTTCCTCGAGATGCGGTATAAAGTATTCTCTGCAAATCAAGTCTTTCGTCTTCTTTGCCCCGAAATGTCCTTTGTTATGTGCCTGACCAATAATTTGCTTCTGCATCGCGTTTGGGACAACAATTAAATCAACGTCATTGACTAATTTGTACAGGATATCGGCTTTCAGAAAATAATCATCGTAAGTTTTCGAATTGTCTTTCAGAACTTCTATGATGGCTCTTATTTTCTCATCTTGTGACTGTGCCTTCTTTATGCCAACGCTGATTCCATAGTCGTTAATTTGCATAATTGGATATATGCTGAGGGCGTCGACATGTCTCATACGGGTACCTGAACGGTGTAAAACGTCAAAATCGTATTCTTGAAGAAAAAGTACCCAACGAGCTACCCTGGTACAAAGGCTCTTCTTCTCCAGCGTCTTTGTAAATGCGTCGCAATCCGTGATTAGCTTAAAATTCATGCCCAAAAGATAAACTCTAAACTTTTCTAACGCTGTTATGACTGCGAGAATCTCTAATTCGTAGCTGCTATACTTTCGCTGTGCGTCTGTGGTTTTTCGACTCATGTAGTATACGGGATGGAGTTCACCGTCGTCTGGACATCTTTGTAGTAAAACTGCTCCAAAACCTTCAATGGATGCATCAGTATGGACTTCAGATTGGTACGACTGGTTGTAGATACTTAAGACTGGATTTTCAGTTAGTAACTTCTTCAAGATCTGAACTGCATTTTCTTCTTCAGGGCCACAGACAAATTTTGGTGCATTCTTGGTCAATTCGGTCAGAGGCTTCGCTATACACGCATAGTTTGGAATAAACTTTCTAAAATAACCCGTCAAACCTAAGAAACTTTGAACTTGCTTTACGGTTTGAGGCATTTTAAACTTTGCAACAGCCTCAATTTTATCTGGAGATGGATATATCTTCTTATTCTCGACAATGTGCCCCAAAAATTGTATTCTTTTCTTTAAAAAATGACACTTCCTCAGGTTTAACTCTAAACCATACTCTTCGCAGGTTACGATTACCTCTTTTAGATTCTTAACAGCTTCCTCTTCATCTCTGGCCAAGATGATAACATCGTCAACGTATGGCAGCGCAATGCCTCTCTTGGATAAATGCCGAAATATTGCATTTACATGTCTTTGGAATACTCCAGGTGAATTAGTAAATCCAAACGGAACCCTCTTGAATTGGTACTGACCACAGTGGGTCACAAACGACGTATACTTTCGACTAGATTCTGCAACTGCCACATGAAAGAATCCGTTCTTCAAATCAATGGTACTAAAAATCGTAGCGTCTTGCAAACGATCCAACTGATCCTCGATGAGCGGCAATGGATAATGGTCACGCACACATACCTTGTTTATTTTACGGAAATCGACACATAGCCGGTAGGAATCGTCATGCTTCTTCACAAGTACCACCGGACTTGTGTATTCGGACGTTGACTCTTCAATTATGCCTTCAGCCAACCATTCTTCGACTTTCTCGTTCACGAACTCTGCCTCTTTAAATGCAAGTCTACGGGGTCGCGCAAATATCGGACTGTCATCGTTTAAAATTATTCGCATTTCTACATTGGTTGTCTTTATTGCTAACGGTTGATAATTAGATATCAAATCGAATACCTCTTTTTTAGCACTTGTGCTTGCACATTCGTCTATATTAAGTTCTTCTTTATTATTCGCGACATCAATTTTTAGAATTTTTATTTCATCACTTTCTTTTTCGAACTTTTCTACTCTTACACCATTTCGGCTAAAAATAATGTCAGCTTGCAAACATAATTCCTCGCCTATGATCATTTCGACATCTAACAATCTAATCGGAACTACATAAAAATCTAACACGAACGATTGGTCGTCAATCAAAATGGAATTCACAAAGTGTCCAATTGGTTTTATTTTATTTGATTCTCCGCCACCAAATCCAATTAGAAACCCGTCAAAGCTACTCAACTCGGGTTGTTTCAAACGTTTATACAAATCTTCGCGAATGATACAAAATTTACTTCCGGTGTCGAACAATGCTTTACACTCAATATTGTCAATTTTAATAACTTTACAGGTTATTTCTTCTTTCGACGTTAAACTTCTTGTGTTTGGTTCAATTTTACCGTTCATTTCTCTTTTATTACAATTTTTAGCTATATGACCAAATTCATTACATTTGTAGCACTTTCTACCTTTCCCTTTATCATCACAATCTTTTGAGTAATGTCCTTTATCGCCATAGTTGTAACACACAACATCGTCTTTATTATTAGTTTTCATCATTTTGTTTTTCACTCTTGCACTGTTCTCATCGTTTTTGTATTTACCATTCTTACTTTCTTTTTCACTCATTATTTTATACTGCTTTAATTTCTCTTTAAACTCAATAAAATTTTTCGCACCATATAAAATAGACTTATTTTCACTTTTTTCATCAATTCCGTCAATTAAATATTCTATTAATGAATCGTCTTTAATTTGTCCACGTGAAGCTACATCTTTCATTCTGTAAAAATACTCATAAACGCACTCATTGTTTTTACGCTTAATTTTCATCAGTTGCTCATGTATGTCTTTACTACTCACACACGATTTGAATTCACTCAAAAGTGCTTTTTCAAGAGAGTTCCACGAATTTATTCCTCTCTCACTCAAGACAAACAGTTTCGCGATACCTTTTAACGCCTTCTTCGCGAACAGAAACTTCTGGAAATCGTTCCAACACATCAACGTTGCTTGCTCATTGAATTCGTTAATCCAAACTTCTACTGCAATAATGTTAGTGCCGTCAAAAATACGAATGTTCTCTTCCACGTCGCGAAAACTAATGGCAAAACGCGGCGTCATCATTCTATCTCTCTCTTCGTTTATTCTTCTGTACTCATCGTTGTTGTTCTCGCTTGCTCTCTCGTGCGGTATGTTCCTCAAATTATTCTCTGTTGCTACGTTCCTCTCTGTAGCTACCGACTCATGATCTGTCTCGTCGTCTATTTCATCATCTACTTCGTCGTCTAATTCGTCTTCGTCTTGTGATGCCAACAAATTGTTCCGCTTCAAATTCATGAAAATATGCAATGCAAGGTCGTCGACACTGTAGTTGATTCCCAATACATTGCAAATCGAAACAAGATCACCGTTCGTCAAATTTCGTCGTACATATTCCGCTTTTGCTTTGTATTTTGCGTTCGCTTCATCGTAATCGAAACCAGAAAATTCTCGAATTCTTTTGCTGTTATTTCTATCTCCCTCGCTCTCATAGATAAATTTATGCAATGCTCTGATATTGTCTACTTTACCCGTTTTCAGAGTACCACTTATTAAATCATTTAGACACGACATAGTTAATGTTTTAATTTCACCACTAGCAGAGCAGCAACGACTTAATACGACACGATTGTTAAAGAAAAAAAAATCACTTTTTTTTTTCACTCTTCTCCCGCACGAACGCGCAAAAAATGTATGTGGGGTGTTCTCTTGTATCCCGCACTCTTTCTATCACGACAAAATATGTGGGGAAAACTCTTTGTAACCGGATGAGCGTTACTCTTACTCGAATCTATTCCGGGCGAGCACCCAAAATATGTGGGGTTTTATTTAACGATATACTTATAGTCTAGGGGGTTTACATGAAAATACGACTTTATAGAGATTACACTATACAAAATGACAATCGACGTTTGGCTCGGCTCGGCTTTGGCGTCCGTCTATGACGCTTCGACTTTTCGCGCCCGACTTTGGCGCTCGACTTTAAGTGTCCGACTTTGACACACGACTTTTAGCACCCGTCTATGGTACTCGACTTGACCTTGCATCCGACTATGACGCAAGACCTCAAAACACGTCCGTCTTGTTTGACGCGCAAAAACCAACTCTCCCGTCGTCATCTCTCATTCGTTTGTCATCCCTCTTGATCGTCTTTTCTCACACGCTCACGTTCTCTCTTGATCGTCGTCTCGTCTCTCGTGTACAGTGGGATTGATACACTTCGCAAATGCACATTCGGCCATTCTGATTACGCATTCGACCCGAATGCTGGGTCATCTTCTTCATCGTCTCGGTTTGGGCTCCAGGGCTTCATGTACTCTGCACATGTGGACGTCACTTTAGGCCCTTCGCACTTGCCTACCTTTTCGACATCGTATGCGTTGTTGTGCTTCACCTTCTTAATTTGGTAGGGTCCAAAATATTTTGGTTTTAGTTTGAGACCACTGCCAAATTGCGTCCTCTTAATTGCAACCAGGTCGCCAACACTATAAGATCGAGCTTGCTTACGACGTAGGTTGTAGTACTTCTTGTTTTCGTCTTGGATCTTGGAGATGTGTGCCTTCGCCTTGGCACGGAGCTCGCTTCTTTCGTCTGTAAATATTGCCTTCGTCTCTTGGTCGATAAGATCTCTCAGTTTATGGTCATCGTTGGTCCTCATCTTTACACCAGTTAGTAACTCAAATGGAGAAGTGCCAATACTTCTGGTGTACGTCGAATTGATAGCCTGCTGAACTTTGCTAACATGTCGATACCACTTCGTCGGATCATCAACGCTCAACTTCGACAGAACAGGAATGATGATCGCATTTAAACGTTCCACTTGGCCGTTTACTCTCGGAAGTGCTGTAGTCGTCTTAACGTGTTTGATACCCTCGTTGTCGCAGTACTTCAGAAAATCTTGGGATGTAAAGGCGGAACCCCGATCCGAGATAATAAACGCAGGGTTGTCAAAAATCGTGCTTTGAATCGTCAGCTTCGTAATAACTTCATTGCTGGTCGTCGATTTGGTTGGGTATAACCAGCAGAACTTCGTAAATGCATCTATGACTGCCAGAATATGCTTATAGTCTTTGTGAGTAGAGTCGAGAGGACCTAGAAAATCAATATGGTAAGTTAAAAGTGGAATATCATCTTTCTGAAGCGGATGCAACAAGCCTTCTTGCTTGCCAACTTTACGGCTACTGATAATACAAGGAATACAGCATTCGATATATTTTTGGATTTTTTCCTCGAGATGCGGTATAAAGTATTCTCTGCAAATCAAGTCTTTCGTCTTCTTTGCCCCGAAATGTCCTCTGTTATGTGCCTGACCAATAATTTGGTTCTGCATCGCGTTTGGGACAACAATTAAATCAACGTCATTGACTAATTTGTACAGGATATCGGCTTTCAGAAAATAATCATCATAAGTTTTCGAATTGTCTTTCAGAACTTCTATGATGGCTCTTATTTTCTCATCTTGTGACTGTGCCTTCTTTATGCCAACGCTGATTCCATAGTCGTTAATTTGCATAATTGGATATCTGCTGAGGGCGTCGACATGTCTCATACGGGTACCTGAACGGTGTAAAACGTCAAAATCGTATTCTTGAAGAAAAAGTACCCAACGAGCTACCCTGGTACAAAGGCTCTTCTTCTCCAGCGTCTTTGTAAATGCGTCGCAATCCGTGATTAGCTTAAAATGCATGCCCAAAAGATAAACTCTAAACTTTTCTAACGCTGTTATGACTGCGAGAATCTCTAATTCGTAGCTGCTATATTTTCGCTGTGCGTCTGTGGTTTTTCGACTCATGTAGTATACGGGATGGAGTTCACCGTCGTCTGGACATCTTTGTAGTAAAACTGCTCCAAAGCCTTCAATGGATGCATCAGTATGGACTTCAGATTGGTACGACTGGTTGTAGATACTTAAGACTGGATTTTCAGTTAGTAACTTCTTCAAGATTTGAACTGCATTTTCTTCTTCACCGCCACAGACAAATTTTTGTGCATTCTTGGTCAATTCAGTCAGAGGCTTCGCTATACACGCATAGTTTGGAATAAACTTTCTAAAATAACCCGTCAAACCTAAGAAACTTTGAACTTGCTTTACGGTTTGAGGCATTTTAAACTTTGCAACAGCCTCAATTTTATCTGGAGATGGATATATCTTCTTATTCTCGACAATGTGCCCCAAAAATTGTATTCTTTTCTTTAAAAAATGACACTTCTTCAGGTTTAACTCTAAACCATACTCTTCGCAGGTTACGATTACCTCTTTTAGATTCTTAACAGCTTCCTCTTCATCTCTGGCCAAGATGATAACATCGTCAACGTATGGCAGCGCAATGCCTCTCTTGGATAAATGCCGAAATATTGCATTTACATGTCTTTGGAATACTCCAGGTGAATTAGTAAATCCAAACGGAACCCTCTTGAATTGGTACTGACCACAGTGGGTCACAAACGACGTATACTTTCGACTAGATTCTGCAACTGCCACATGAAAGAATCCGTTCTTCAAATCAATGGTACTAAAAATCGTAGCGTCTTGCAAACGATCCAACTGATCCTCGATGAGCGGCAATGGATAATGGTCACGCACACATACCTTGTTTATTTTACGAAAATCGACACATAGCCGGTAGGAATCGTCATGCTTCTTCACAAGTACCACCGGACTTGTGTATTCGGACGTTGACTCTTCAATTATCCCTTCAGCCAACCATTCTTCGACTTTCTCGTTCACGAACTCTGCCTCTTTAAATGCAAGTCTACGGGGTCGCGCAAATATCGGACTGTCATCGTTTAGAATTATTCGCATTTCTACATTTGTTGTCTTTGTTGCTACCGGTTGATAATTAGATATCAAATCGAATACCTCTTTTTTAGCACTTGTGCTTGCACATTCGTCTATATTAAGTTCATCTTTATTATTCGCGACATCAATTTTTAGAATTTTTATTTCATCACTTTCTTTTTCGAACTTTTCTACTCTTACACCATTTCGGCTAAAAATAATGTCAGCTTGCAAACATAATTCCTCGCCTATGATCATTTCGACATCTAACAATCTAATCGGAACTACATGAAAATCTAACATGAACGATTGGTCGTCAATCAAAATGGAATTCACAAAGTGTCCAATTGGTTTTATCTTATTTGATTATCCGCCACCAAATCCAATTAGAAACCCGTCAAAGCTACTCAACTCGGGTTGTTTCAAACGTTTATACAAATCTTCGCGAATTATACAAAATTTACTTCCGGTGTCGAACAATGCTTTACACTCAATATTGTCAATTTTAATAACTTTACAGGTTATTTCTTCTTTCGACGTTAAACTTCTTGTGTTTGGTTCAAATTTACCGTTCATTTCTCGTTTATTACAATTTTTAGCTATATGACCAAATTCATTACATTTGTAGCACTTTCTACCTTTCCCTTTATCATTACAATCTTTTGAGTAATGTCCTTTATCGCCACAGTTGTAACACACAACATCGTCTTTATTATTAGTTTTCATCATTTTGTTTTTCACTCTTGCACTGTTCTCATCGTTTTTGTATTTACCATTCTTACTTTCTTTTTCACTCATTATTTTATACTGCTTTAATTTCTCTTTAAACTCAATCAAATTTTTCGCACCATATAAAATCGACTTATTCTCACTTTTTTCATCAATGCCGTCAATTAAATATTCTATTAATGAATCGTCTTTAATTTGTCCACGTGAAGCTACATCTTTCATTCTGTAAAAATACTCATAAACGCACTCATTGTTTTTACGCTTCATTTTCATTAGTTGCTCATGTATGTCTTTACTACTCACGCACGATTTGAATTCACTCAAAAGTGCTTTTTCGAGAGAGTTCCACGAATTTATTCCTCTCTCACTCAAGACAAACAGTTTCGCGATACCTTTTAACGCCTTCTTCGCGAACAGAAACTTCTGGAAATCGTTCCAACACATCAACGTTGCTTGCTCATTGAATTCGTTAATCCAAACTTCTACTGCAATAGTGTTAGTGCCGTCAAAAATACGAATGTTCTCTTCCACGTCGCGAAAACTAATGGCAAAACGCGGCGTCATCATTCTATCTCTCTCTTCGTTTATTCTTCTGTACTCATCGTTGTTGTTCTCGCTTGCTCTCTCGTGCGGTATGTTCCTCAAATTATTCTCTGTTGCTACGTTCCTCTCTGTAGCTACCGACTCATTATCTGTCTCGTCGTCTATTTCATCATCTACTTCGTCGTCTAATTCGTCTTCGTCTTGTGATGCCAACAAATTGTTCATCTTCAAATTCGAGAAAATATGCAATGCAAGGTCGTCGACACTGTACTTGATTCCCAATACATTGCAAATCGAAACAAGATCACCGTTCGTCAAATTTCGTCGTACATATTCCGCTTTTGCTTTGTATTTTGCGTTCGCTTCATCGTAATCGAAACCAGAAAATTCTCGAATTCTTTTGCTGTTATTTCTATCTCCCTCGCTCTCATAGATAAATTTATGCAATGCTCTGATATTGTCTACTTTACCCGTTTTCAGAGTACCACTTATTTAATCATTTAGACACGACATAGTTAATGTTTTAATTTCACCACTAGCAGAGCAGCAACGACTTAATACGACACGATTGTTAAAGAAAAAAAAATCACTTTTTTTTTCACTCTTCTCCCGCACGAACGCGCAAAAAATGTATGTGGGGTGTTCTCTTGTATCCCGCACTCTTTCTATCACGACAAAATATGTGGGGAAAACTCTTTGTAACCGGATGAGCGCCACTCCTACTCGAATCTTTCCCGGACGAGCACCCAAAATATGTGGGGTTTTATTTAACGATATAATTATAGTCTAGGGGGTTTACATGAAAATACGACTTTATAGAGATTACACTATGTGAAATGACAATCGACGTTTGGCTCGGCTCAACTTTGGCGTCCGTCTATGACGCTTCGACTTTTCGCGCCCGACTTTGGCGCTCGACTTTAAGTGTCCGACTTTGACACACGACTTTTAGCACCCGTCTATGGTACTCGACTTGACCTTGCATCCGACTATGACGCAAGACCTCAAAACACGTCCGTCTTGTTTGACGCGCAAAAACCAACTCCCTCGTCGTCATCTCTCATTCGTTTGTCATCCCTCTTGATCGCCTTTTCTCACACGCTCACGTTCTCCCTTGATCGTCGTCTCGTCTCTCGTGTACAGTGGGATTGATACACTTCGCAAATGCACATCCCACATACATATAAACGACTATGCCAAATTTGATCAAGATCGGATGACTATATCATATAGCTCCCATAGGAACGATCGGTCGAAAACATTGACTTTCTTTAATAACTTCGTTACTTTTAACGCGATTGCTTTCAAATTAAATATTTGTTAGTTTAATATATCTGTTAATGACTGTGAAGAGTTTGATAAAGATTGGGTAACTATATCATATAGCTCCCATAGGAACGATCGGTGGAAAACAGTGACTTTAATCAATATCGCCGTTATTTGCTATACTAAGATTGTAGGCTGTTCTTTCGGAAACATTAGCCTTTTTAGATAAAATCTTCTTCCACTTTGATGGCTATAGGTAAGGAAAGAGTTACCAAAAAAGTTGCAAGGGTATACAAACTTTGAGGCAGTCGAAGTTATCCCCGGCCCTCTGGTTTTTATTTCCGTTTACCAAATTGGATGTAAATATTAAGTTTTTTACCTAATTAATACAAAAAGGGTAATACCGATTTTGCGTTCTACCTAGTTAATTCAAAAAATATAATGTGTTATATTCCTCTCGTTTGCGACAGTTTATTCTTAACTTCATAAGTGTAATCACCTTAAATCCTTAAATGAAAAGTATTTGTCAATATAATTCAAGACAATTTTATTTGTTAGTGCATTAGTGGATATTCAGAGTACGAAGGAGATTATACAAGCTCTCTCGGAAGCTAGGACTTAAAGTTGACTGCCCAAAGCACGGATACGGAAACACGAATGATGGAAATACTTCAAGGAGTTTTTTTGAAAATAATAAAATGACATCTTTAATAACAGGGTAAGTCAAGAGAACATAAAGGTTGGCTGTTATCTTGAATGTTAAAAATTACAAGGAAATTGTAAATGGTGAAAATTTGCCGAATATACTAAAAAAAACTGCTCAACTTTTGACTGAATTGTATCCGCAAACAAAACTTACCTTAACGGTACATAGGATTTTGACTCAGGTAGAGGATTTAATAGAATTTCAGTGTTTACCAATTGGAGAGCTATCCGAAGAAGCACAGGAATGTAAAAACAAGGACTACAAAAGGTTCAGATACACTACATTAAAAACTTCTCGTGTTAGACAAATTGAAGACCTTTTTAACATGCTGGCAGTCTCTTGGGACCCACTTATTGCATCACTGAGACACGTGTGATCACGAAAGGATTTGAAAAATAGCAACTATAGTCCCAAAATGTTGAGTTTATTAGATATTAATCTAAATATTTAAAATTATTTTGAAAAGATCAGCCATCAATAGCAAATTTTCGAAATTAACCTAGAAAAATTTTTTATTTTTTCCTTTTTGTAATTATGTTAGAAAATCAAAATAAAACATTGAAAAATGTTACATAGTCGTTTAAAATAATGATAAATGCCGTTTGTGATAAAAAAAAAAACAGGGTACGGTGAAAGGAAAAACATTCTTGGAAACATTTTCTGACTTTGACCTTGAATATTACAGCACCACAAACACCCAGCACTCTTGACAAACATTTATTTTGAAGCTTAGGGTAGAAGCTATGATTTTTGCAATGTAAAATGTCAAAAGGCCCACTGTGCGTCTGTTGGTGTTGCAATGTATGCGTTTCTAAGAAATTCGTTTCTTTTTGGGCACAACGAAATAACGCAACGGCGACACTAACACAGAAAACATATGTATGTACACTGGCTCCATCGCATAATCGGACACAAGCTTTCTTAGTTTTATTGTGAAATTGTTTTAAATGTTAAAGAGGTAAGCATGTACATTTTTGGTTTTGATTTCAGTTCAAGGTCTTATAATTCTAGTAAAACAAAAAAACAACAACATTTCATTCGGTAACTGTATTTAAAACGAAAAAAACAAAAAAGAAAAGTCGGATTCTAGCGCTCAACGCATAATCGGACACTGACAAATTTCTAAGGAAAATTCATTTTCTGCTTAAAAGTTCAATTGTGTTTTGCATTTGTTTGACTACATTTAGTCGACAATTAGATTTTGTATCGTGTACAGCGTCAAAAATTTTTAAATGGCTCCAAAGAGAACACAAACTGTCGACATCAGACAGCACATTATTAAACTACATTTAGACGGAAAACCCGTACGGGAAATAGCTGAATTGGTCGGAAGGGGAAATCTACAGTCCATGACATTATAAAAAGATTTAGAGATGAGGGCCGAGTGACAAATAAGAGCAGAGAGGGCCAAGGAAAGATATTAGACGACAGAGAAGAGCGAGCAGTCTTAAAGGAAATTAAACAGAACCCTTTTAAAACTGCAAAAGATCTCAAAATTTCTTTGAAAGATCGCACAGGCAAAGAAGTGTGCCTAAACACAGTGCGCAACACTTTACATAATCATGACTATCATGGACGAGTTGCCAGAAATAAGCCGTTTATAAGCCCTAAGAATAAAAACTTCAGGGTGAAATTTGCAAAAGAATATCTGTTAAAAACAGAGGAGTTTTGGAATCATGTAATTATATTGTGAAGCATCCTAAACTTCGATTTAAATGCTAATATTAATAATTTTAAGGTTTTTTTGCAGAGAAATTGGGTATTTTAAGGGACTTTGCCTTTTACCAAGACAATGACCCAAAGCACACTTAAGGCGTAGCAAAGCTTTGGTTGATCCATAACTGCCCCAAACTGATTCAAACGCCTGCACAGAGCCCAGACCTTAATGGTTTTGAGCATCTTTGGGAAGAATTGGCAAGAAGAGTCTACAAAAATAATTATAATACGTTGTATCAGCTAAAAGAGGCACTGCAAGCAGAGTGGAACTCCATACCACCTGATGTATGCCGCAACTTGGTAAAATCCATACCAAAACGCTTGGAGTCTGTTATACAAACAAAAGGTACGCAACAAAGTATTAATCTGCTGTTTTTTCAATTCTTTTAGTTAAAATTTGTCAGTGTCCGATTATGCGTTGAGCGCTAGAATCCGACTTTTTTTTTTGTTTTTTTCGTTTTAAATACAGTTACCGAATGAAATGTTGTTGTTTTTTTGTTTCACTAGAATTGTAAGACCTTTAACTGAAAATAAAACCAAAAATTCAAATGTGTACGTCTTTAGTTTTTGAAAAAATGTCAAAATAAAACTAAGAAAACTTGTGTCCGATTATGCGATGGAGCCACTGTATGTGTATAATATACATACATATATACATACTTAAAATTGATTTATATATTGGTTTTGCTTGTTGGCAATTTATTATATTATTAATTTAGTTTTTGGCTTTTGCCAAGCAAAGCCTCAAAATTACTCACACTCCAAGCTTTCACTTTTATTAAAACTTTATATACATATATGTATGTATATGTAAGTTTTTCTTTTGTATAATTTAGTGGCGATTGTGTCTGGGCCCATAACCTATTGAAAATATGTATAAATATTCACATGCAATTAAGCATGAACTAGACCAACCAAATAAATATACAAAGACAGTTTTATACTTTAGTTTTAAATCAACTTAACCGCACGCGCTCGTCACCAGAATAGAATACGAATAGAAAGAACAACGATAATCATCGTCAGTGTATATATGTGGCAACATTCAATTATCAATATATCGATAATCCCATACATTATATTTAGTATGTTACTTTTGCTTATTTTCAACAAAAACAAATTATAAATCAATACGAACTAAATTGTTGGCACAGCAAGCTTTTTGAACTTTCTGAGCACCGTGTGACCCCTGGAATGAAAATGAGTCCCAAAAAGTAAACATAGTATTAAAAACAAAATTATTGGCACACTAGGCTTTCTATATTAAATTTTTAGTATTATGACCGATTGGGCAACTCTTTTTTTTTGGAAATATGGCAGCCTGGTTATCCCGTTATTTAAAATTTGGCAAATTAGAATTTGGAAATATAAAGTTCCATTTAAATTGAGATTGTTTTGTTGTTTCCTGCCAATATTCCATCGAAACAAAGAGAAACCACCGTAGCGCAGAGGAAAATAATCCTGCATTTACATAATCAGGGTAAATCGTATGCGGAAATAGGCGAAATCATGGAAAGAAGTCGCTTCACAATCAGGAGCATCGTTCAACGCTTTAAGGCAGGGGTAGGCACAAAGAGAGCCAGCTCAAACTGTCAATGTATGCGTGCGCTTGCTTGTGTGCGTAAGCTGCTTTACACTGCGCGAATCGTAGGTGAAAAAACGAATAAAAAAATTAAACTGCAAGTGAAAAAGAATAATTCCGACCTAATTGTTGTTCAGAAACTCAACTATTTCCTTAACTTCTATATTGTTTGGATAACTTTTTATACGCTAAATGGCTATCAGTAAGACTATTTCGAATTGAATCTTTAATTAATTCATTGTCGAAAATTTACGTTTTACCTAAATGTCATAAAAATGAATGCATATTTTGTATCGGCTATTATATATATTTTTCATACTATACATATATGTGCATACATGTATATCTTACATTTATATTACATTATGCATGTTCGCTTATATTATAATATACTTTTTACCCTATAGGGACAAAATATTTTTAAAGTTGCCATGTAAGAAAGTGAAGCATTAATTTTTCTGCGTGTAGCTGCGTAACAAATCGACATAGTACTGCTTTCGTCAAAAGTCTGTGCGACACTAGCTGTTTTTTTACGCTCTCAACTTGTACTTCGTGCTCACATCGGCATGCACACACGAGCTATTGCCGAGCAAAAGTGCCCGCACGGGCTATGGGCGCCTACCTCTGCTTTAAGGCAGGGCCCGGCACAAAGAGAGCGCTAAAAAACTTTAGTTGTATGTGTGCACTTGCTTGTATGCGTATGTTGCTTTACACTGCGCAAAATTAAACTTCATCGAATTCTGCCTCAAATCAAGAAAACGAGTGCAGCAAATAATCTTATGCAAGAAAAAGATAGAGAAAACAAAGCAGCGATCAATTTTTTCATGTGTGTTTTCTCAACAAAGTGACATAGATCTGCTTGCGTCGAAATGCTGAGGGAAACTAAATCAATCCTCATCCTCTATGTGAGGACTTCAGCAGCCGTTCGGTTGCACGCATACGAGGTGCCGAACGTGTTCGTCCCCCGGGGGATATGAGTGCCGGACTCTGCTTTAAGGCAGGGCCCGGCACAAAGAGAGCGCTGAAAAGATGTAGTTGTATGTGTGCGCTTGCTTGTGTGCGTAAGTTGGTTTACACTGCGCAAAATGAAACTTCATCAAATTCTGCCTCAAATCAAGAAAACGAGTGCAGCAAATAATCTTATGCAAGAAAAAGATAGAGAAAACAAAGCAGCGATCAATTTGTTCATGTGTGTTCTCTCAACAAAGCGACATAGATCTGCTTGCGTCGAAATGCTGAGGGAAACTAAAACCCACCCTCTCGCTCATGATAATTTTGTATGAGGACTTCGGCAGCTGTTCGGTTACACGCATACGAGGTGCCGAACAAGTTCGTCCCCCGGGGGATATGAGTGCCGGGCTCTGCTTTAAGGGATCCTCAAACTTAGAGAGTTTAAAACACACAGGTCGCCAAAGAGTGTTAAGCCTCCGCGAATGCCAACTACCATGCGCGTGTGGCTCGACGCAAACCTTTGAGTTCTAAAGCTAAAAAAAAAAACGTCTGGACTACGACAAGGAGTTTATTGGCAAACCCCAAGATTTCTGGCAACAGGTCCTGTTTTCTGATGAAAGCAAATTTAATATTTTCCGATCGGACGGATGCCAAACAGTGTGGAAAAAGCCAAACACTGAATTCGAAAATCAAAATATAACTCCAACTGTTAAGCATGGTGGTGGAAGTTTTATGGTGTGGGGTTGTATGTCTGCTGCAGGTGTGGGTGAATTGGTATTCATAGACGGCATAATAGACAAAAATATTTATCTTAATATTTTAAAGGATAAGTTAAAAAAAAGTACCGAAAATCTAAGTTTACCAAATTCATTCACATTTCAGCAAGATAATGACCCCAAGCATTCAGCCCACATAGTCAAAATGTGGCTTGCCTACAATACCGTCCATGTTCTGCCACACCCACCACAGTCCCCTGACCACAATCCAATTGAACATTTGTGGGAAGAACTGGATAGGCGCATTAGAAAGCGGGCTATAAGGACAAAGGCCGATCCAAAACAAGCCTTAATGGAAGAATGGCAAAATATAGGGGAAGAAACTACCTAAAAATTAATAGACTCGATGCCAGCTCACTTATCGGCGGTCATTAAGGATAAGGGCTTTGACGTATGTATCTTATTTTTAAGTTTTTCATGGGGTGTGCCAATAATTTTGTTCATCGAAATTTGCCTTATTTTTAAGTTTTTTAGTAATACTATGTTTAAGTTTTTGAAATAAGTTCTATGTTTATGTACCTATAATAAATGTTTTAATCTCCTTGTCTAATATACTTTTTTGGACTCATTTTCATTCCAAGGGTCACACGGTGGCCAGAAAGTTCAAAAAGCATGCTGTGCCAATAATTTAGTTTGTCGTATGAACAGTATGTCCATTAATTGTTTGCAAAATGAAAAAAGGCACACAAATTCAAGTTAAACATGGAAAATTTAAAGAAAGGCATAATTTGGGAGTTTTTTTTTTATTAACTATTATTTAAACGTTATTCAGCTTTGGGTATGACAAAAAAAAAGAAACAAAATTTCAAGAAAACGGTAAAAGAAATGAAGAAAACTAAGTAACGGCATTTTTGACTCTGTCTATTAATTCTTTGCAAAATGCAAACACTGATTGAAAGAAGACGAAAGATAAAGCAACAGGACATCAAATACAAAAATTTTTCGTCGCGTGCTTTTCTTAAGTCTTCTTTGCAGTCATTCCTTCCAAAATTTTGTTGAGTTCGGTGCACTTTATTGTCCAAATCAAATTTTCGCAATGCCTGGTAAAAGAACCGACAACAATTGAATACAATTGGTTTATTTCTATTATAATAAAGGAAAGACAGCAAAAGAGTTGGCTGAAATGTTCCAAGTCAAAGTGAGAACATTATAAAATGTGCGGAACAGGAGAATAGGCTGTATCTGCAGACCTCCACAGGCAGGCCAAAAAAGTTTTCTCGACGGGATTGTTCAAGAATTCTCAAAACAATTGAAAACAAACCGCAAACAAGCCTCAGGGAATTGGTAAATGACATTAAAATCAATCTCAACAAATCCGTGTGCCCTGAGAAAAGTGCTAAATATCTACAATTATTCATCACACATAGCAAGGAAGAAACCGTTGCTTTCAGCTGCTAATATTGAGAAACGTTTAAGCTTCGGAATGTCTAATGTCAACAAGCCTTTGGAGTATTGGAACGATGTCATCTTTTGTGATGCGACCAAGATCATTCAACGAAATGATGACCAAGAAGTTTTATTTGGACATATTGAAAAATGAACTGACAAAAAGTGCATACAATTTTGGCTTCCTTGACCCACAAAACACCAGCAAACTAAAATACAAATTATACCAGGACAACGATCCGAAACATAAGTCGTTCCTGTGTCGCACTTGGGTCCTTTACAATTGTAGTAAAGTGATTGACACGCCACCCAGAGTCCGGATCTCAATCCTATAGAGAATTTGTGAACCTTGCTCAAAAAAAAGGTAGCCAAATGATGCCCCACTACAAAAGTTGATTTGATTCTATGCATAAATGAGGAGTGGGTTAAAATACCGGAATACTACGACATGAATGCCCTTATATCCTCGATGTCGCGACGTCTCAGAGGAGTAGTGGATGCTAATAGAGAGCATACAAAATATTAGCCAAATATTAGCTTCATCTTCGAGAAATTTTCTTGTATAATGTAATGTTTGCATTTTGCAAACAATTAATAGACACATCTTATATGCTGTTTTTTTTTTTTTTCTATGAATTGTTTATATTTTTGTTTCTTTTTTCATTTTTTTTGTTTACTATTTACTTAAGAATAGACTGAAAAAAAATATTATAAGGGGCCAAACATGAAAATTAGTGCTTTTTATAATAAATAATTAAGTTAAACTTCAAATTGTGTGCCTTTTTTCATTTTGCAAACAATTAATGGACATACTGTAAATAAAAAGCGAAAAATGTACATACATACATACATACATATGTATAATATATAATATATTATATATGTATGTTAAGAGAGGCGTATACAAGCCCAAGCAAACGCTAACTGCAATATGCAAATGAAAAAGAAGAGACAAAAAAAAGGAAAATATTTTTTGTAATAAAACACACAACAACAAAAACTTGTCACAAGCGCGAACTTACCGGCTGCGAGCGCGATCAAAAGAGAAAACAAAAGAATAAAGAGCACCAACACCACACAAACAAAAACAAACTGTGAACTAAAATTGAGAGCGCGGGTTGGAGCATAAAATAGAAACACATCAAAAACTGAAGAAGAAACTCAAAAAATAAGAATGTAAATTTAAGTTTTAACTTCGCGATGAATATAGCGCTGATTAAAATTGGTTGAATTAATTTAATTTAATATGAATATTATATAATACACGAAAGAACGAAAAACAGTAGTTGAGCGAGAGCGCCTAAAAAACACGACCCTCTTCGATGAGTGACAATATAATAAGGGAAGAGCTTTCATTAATTGCTGCAATACAATTGCTTCAACCTTAATAAGTTCTTTTTTAGGATCACGCATCTTCATTTCAACGTTTACCTTATAGGTTCTAGTTTTTATTGAAGATACGCTACTTATGTATTTCCATTTGTTCCTTGATCTTGGGTAATTTTAACATTTGAACGGCATCTTCGGATATAATAGTTCTCTGAGAACAACTATCAATCAAGGCTCATAATGTTTCATACTCTCCATTTATTATACCTTTGCAATAAGTATATATTAATTTTGGTCACAAATGTGCAATGCATAGAAGGAAGCATCTACGACCATATAAAGTATGTATATATATTCTTGGTCAGCACGACGAGACGAGTTCAAATAGCCATCTCCGAAATTTTGCATGTAGGCTTGTATATACTGCAGGGGTTGTATATCTCGGATTTAGCCGTATCGGATCACTATATCACATAGCTCCCATAACTTCGTTATTTTATGAGCTATTGTCGAAATTTAATATTGGTGAGTTTATTACACTATGCCAAATTCGATCAAGATCGGATGACTATATCATATAGCTCCCATAGGAACGATCGGTTGAAAACAATGACTTTTGTCAATAACTTCGTTACTTTTAACGCGATTGCTTTTAAATTAAACATTTGTTAGTTTAATATATCTGTTAATCACTGTGCCGAATTTGCTCCCATACGAACGATCGGTGGAAAACAGTGACTTTGATCAATATCGTCGTTATTTCCTATGTAGGCCGTTCTTTCGGAAACATTAGCCTTTTTAGCTTAAACGTTTTTCCACTTTGATGGCTAAAGGTAAGGAAAAACTTACCAAAAAAGTTGCAAGGGTATACAAACTTTGACGCGGTCGAAGTTAGCCCCGGCCCTCTGGTTTTTTATACCCTTGCAGAGGGTATTATAAAATTGGTCAGATGTTTGTAACGCACAGAAGGAGACGTTTCCGACCCCATAAAGTATATATATTCTTGATCAGCATGAGAAGCTGAGTTGATGTAGCCATGTCCGTCCGTCGGTCTGTGCATATGCGTTTTACTCAGCCGTCTTAAGAGCTATCGGTCTGAAACATTTTAAATACGAATCCAGTAGTGCTTTTTCTGTCAGTCTCATTTTCAGCCCAATCGACATATCCCATCAGAATACTATTAATATTTATATTTTTATGAAATGTATATATATTAATAGTGCCTTTCAGATACCATAAGAACCGTTTAAGACATTGCCAGAGTTCCTTATTGTTGTTATTTGTATATCGAATTAAAATGTTTCTCGATGTACTCAAGTCGGGACGTGTACATAACATAACGTACATTAAACAACCAATCAAGTTTCTACAAGGTGCATCATATGATTCTCCTGATTATAATGCCTCATAGTTTAGTTTGCTTGGGGAAGGTATACTACCTGCATGACAATCTTCCATGTTAAATTTTCTTAAAACATTGCTAATATATACTGACTGACTGAGACATAACTGATCGTTCTTCCTGTCAAACGAATTTCCTGTAAGTCAGTCATCCAAAATTTACTTCATTTTTTGAACTTTATTAAGTGCATATACTCTCGATCCAAATATCTTGAGATAAGGTGTTTTCTTAATATCTTTCAAGGCTCTACTTGGGGACCTATTAATTAAATATGTTGCTGTTAAAACAGCTTCACCCCAAAATTGTTTGCTAAGTTTAACACAACAAATCATCTGAAACACTATTCAATTGTGGATTAAGAGGAACTGTAAGATGATAACTGATGCCTTTTTCAACACAAAACTCACGCATTTCATTAGATAGATATTCCCTGCCATTATCGATATATAGATTCACTATTTTCAAATTAAAGTGAGCTTCTCTTTTTGCAATGAAATCTTCAAAAACAAAAAATACATCCGACGTGCCGCTAATACAAGCCTCACATATATCACTGTTTGACTCAATACGACTTAAAAGATTGAAATCTTCAAACAAGTTATTTCGTTTTATATGTGAAAATTTTTCTCAACTTATATTAACTAATCTTTTATGCCACTTTTTAAATAATTTGACGTGTATACTTTTGGCGGTAGCATTGATGTATTCTCCGCGCTTTGCAATCTCAACTGCAACATTGGACTCGAAGTGTTCATATTCCGAAAACAACGCCATGTCTTTGATTAGATGGTCCGAAGCCCCAGAGTCAAAAATAAAATCTACCTCACTTGCAATTGCATTATTTTGTGTATTTCTCATCATGAATGAAAATCCGCGATCTGACTGTGTTGTTGGAGCTATTTGAGCTTGTCTTTCTTTGCCATTATTTTCGTTAGTCTGATTCCCTGCCCGTCTTTTCAAAATAAAACAATCTTTCTTTAAATGCCCCAATTTGCCACAGTGAAAACATTTTAGAAGTGATTAAAACTTGTTCTTAAAAGGCTTCTTAAGTTGATTATTGTTATGTTTATTTTTGTATTTATTGAATTTAAAAACGTTTTTTCCAATGGCCTGCAACACCTTAGCACTTGTGTCCTTGCTGACACCTTTTAATTTAATTTCTTAGTCTTAAAGTCGTGTTTTTACAAATTCAAATGTCAGGTTTTCCAATTGATTACTCCTTCGTAACTTTTCATCCAATTTGTCTCCTGACGCAATGAGTTCAGTTAAAATCTCAAAATGATTTAGAAGTGGAGTATCACCCTTTAATTTTAAAGCAAACAACTGTTTGCGTAAATATAGTTGAGAAGCTATACTTTTTCTTTCATAAAGCGCATCTAAACCAGGGGTAGGCACCCATAGCCCGTGCGGCCACTTTTCTTCGGGATTTTATCGTTTTGCAATCTGTGTGCATCCCGAAGTCAACACGAAGTGTACTTGAGAACGTAAAAACAGAATTAGTCTGCTGCAGGCAGTGTTGTCTGACGATTGCAACAAAAATTTTAAAACAGCTATTGGCAACAAATTTAGTTTTTTTTTTTCAAAAATTACAATTAGCTAAAATAATAGTGAACAAATATCGGAGTTGATTGCATATTTGTAAGTTGCGATACTTTTTTTGAGAGAAATTTTCCAACACCATTTGGCAAAGTGTATTGCATCGATATCTTTATCGATAGCGATCACTCAAAAAGTTAATATCTTTTTGCAAGCTTTAGCAGAGGGTCATTATGCCGAAAGAAGTAGATAATCAAAAATGCCGAGACGCATGGCTTACAAAGCTAGAATTCAAAGACTGGGTGAGAAAAGTGACCACAGATCCCAATGAAGTGTTCTGTTTTTATTGCAAGTGCACGAGAAAGGCTAATCTGTGTCATTTGCAAAAACATGCAACAACAGCAAAACATGTTTCCAACGGTAAGAGTTTTGGACAGAGGAACAAAATTTCTTTCGAGGTGGACCCAGTACCCTAAACCATTGAGTACAAGGTTGCGTTGTGTTGATCTTAAATTACGACGGACAAAGTGTGGAAACATTATTAAGAACGTTCTAGCACTACACTTTTGCGAGGATTTGCGCGCCGCAAATTGGCGATGCCAAGTTTAGTTTGATTATTGATGAATCAACTGACATCGCGATTACAAAATTACTTGGTGAGTAAATTTTCATTTGTATAACTGTTTGTGGTATTTAAATGTTCATTTTATTTTTTCTTGATATATTTAATATGGTTATATAGTCATTAATTATTATTCGATAAGTCGTAGTTTGGTGGTGTCTACGTTTTTAAGCATAGTAGAAATCGACAGCGGTGATTCCATTTGCCTAAGTGATGCTTAGTGAAACTAGATGCAAAAAATTGAATAGGCATAAGAACCGACAATGCCGGTATGATGGTTGGCTTCCACAAGAGCGTATACGTGGAGCTCAAAAACCATTCACCTGATCTACTACTCATTAAATGCGTTTGCCACTCAGTGCAGATGGCAGTTAACTATGCGTGCAAGCAGTTTATGCCAGAAGATCTCGAGTATTTGATTTATGAGATCTATAATTGGGTCTCAAATAGTTCTCATCGATAATCAGGGTATAGACAAATCTACGAGCTAATGAATAATGATAAGGTTTGCAATGTGTTTGTGTTCGGAAATTGTGTCGTCTTGTCTGTTGTGTTGTGTGTATTTTTTGTATACATTATATATTATTTTAATTTTTCAATTTGTTCATACATATATACCTATAATACAGAGGAGAAGTTCTGCGGAGAAGTTCTGGGCCGAAGTTTATATAACAAACTAGAAAGTCAACTTAAAAATAAAACTAACCAACTAATAAATTCGTAAAATTTTTATAAATAACATACTTAGATTTATAAGTAATGATAATAATAATTCAATGGAATTGCAATGGTTACGTAAATAATTACGACCAATTACAAATAATGATAAAAGCGGTTAGCCGTAAAATTATCTGCCTTCAAGAACCCACATCCCAACCCAATATCCCTATCCCACTTAACTTCACAATAATTCACAAAAATTCATTAAAGAATTCACATGGAGGAGTAGCTAATCCACAAATCTCTTAAATATGACTCGCTCAGAACAAATAATGATTTCGATGCCGTTGGAATAATCCTTCATTCCAAATATAAAATCCAAATTATAACCACATACATCCCACCAAATAAACAATTCAACAAACATAATTTAGAAAATATGATTGGTAGCCCGAGCATTAATACCATAATATGCGGAGACTTTAATAGCTGGCACCAAAGCTGGGGATCACGAAAAAACAATGGGAAACAAAGGGAATATTGTATTCAAATTTATTTCCCTGAATAGGGATTCCGGGAGAAGGAAAATAACCCAATCTTCATTCGTTGAATTCAAAATATGAACTGATTTTATTTACTAAAGTACGGAGTTTATATAGGAAATCTTAGGCTCTAGTAGGTAACAATTGTTCTTAAGTAGATCTTATTCTAGTACGACTCACCCCACGCATTCGGGGGTTGAAAAATTATTATTATTTTGGGCACGGCGTCGGCCACTTGACATCCTGCCGTTGTGATCGTTTGGGTTAGTTTACAATTACAAGTGTTTGTTCCCACAACATGTGTGGCTGATTGTATTTCTAGTCATATGCTAGGTTAGTTGTTTTGTGACAAAGTACAGTTGTATTATATTTTCTTTAATGCATCTGATTTGGTGAAGCCGCTTCAGATGAACCCGATGTTTATTCTTAAACATTCTGCGAGGGGCCGCCAAATGGGGCGATTGGGATTCGTTTATTTTTATTAAGTTGTCTTAAACAAACTATTATTAATATTATAATTAGTAAGATGACTAACATTAAGGAAGCATGACCAGTTACATGATGGAAATTTAAGCCTAGTAATTCAATATGATGTTCCTTTAACGATTTTAATTGACTTCCTATTCTTTCTAATTCTGCTGAATGATTTACTATGTTTGCTTCTACTGGATTCCATGCTATATTTGCTATGTTACTAATATCGCCTACGTGCGAAGTTTTAATAGCTATGTACGACTCTGACTGAACGCTATGATGAGCTACTAGAATTTTATCTTCTGCCCTAGCTGTGCAGCCTGATCTGAGACTCAAAATTCCTTGTTCTGGTACGTCTAGCACCTCCTGCTGTTCGTTACCGCATTGGACTCTGGCCTTAGTTTTAGGTGGTACCTTGAATAACCAACTACTGCTGCTATCTAATTCTACCCAGTAAGATCTTGTCTCAATAATCGTTGTGTATAAGCAGTTAGATTTTGTATTCTGCTTAAAAGGTGTCAGCTCACAAGCATTATCATTGGCACCACTCCATGGCCAACTTCTTCACATGTTCTCCTGTTCGACTGCCAGTTCCGACATTTTTGCATAGCTGATTCAGACATTAAATGATACGCGTCTATTTCAAAATTATATATTAAATACTGACTATCTATATGAACCATTACCATTTGATTATTATTCAATCGTACAGGCACTGGAATAACTTTATAAAGAAAAGACGGGTGTCTACCAAACAGTGGTATTTTTGCATTTATAATTATTTTTCTATCTATGAAAATACCCTTGGCCGTCAACAGAGTATATATATCTTTTAACTCAGTACCTGTCCTTTTACCTGGTAGCACTAATGCTTCGGACAACTTGTCCTTTATTTTTGTTATTTCCAATTTCATTTGGCTTGGTTTTAAAATATTAGGGTTCAACCTACCATGGTTGATGTCTATTAAAAGATTTATAATTCCTGTCTGAATTTTTTCACATTCATCAACCACGGAACTTAATTGCCTTACAATCATGAAGAACTGGATGGATTCTCTATATACGTAATAGCTTCCTTTCAGTAATTCTGTCATATTTTCGATTCGGTTGTTCATGTTATGAAAATTATCATTTATTTCATCTATAGTTGTCTTAAGAATGTTTGCCGTAGAGTCTACTATCGATGTCTGCTTTTCTTCTAGATGTTTCAAGTTTTGCTGATTTGTCAGTAAACTTCTCATGTTTTCTTCCATCTGCACCCTGTCATCCGCATCCATGATGCCAAATAATATATGGTACAGTGAACCCATGAATTCAAACGGTGCTCGTTTGCTTCTTGGCTTATTTTGACTCATGAACAATCTATTATTTGCTTCGATTTCCGTAATTCGTTTTACCGTGCTGTTTAATACAAAATGGCACTGGTCTTCGAAATTATACAATTTTTGACATAAATCCCTCAATTTGGGAATCATTCTGTCACCTTGACTGAGCATTTCAAAGTAGGCCGACATGTCATAGTATATAACCAGATCCCATGAGGACGCTACTACTTCCACTTCACCCATTGGATCTAAGTATAATGCGGCTGTTGCGTTTAGTTCTTTTACCGTAATTTTTGGTCGATTATCTTTAATGCTTGCTGTATTCGAAAGTTGACAAAGCAGCACCAACATTGCTAACATCATTACGTTTCCTACTTTGGACAGATTACAGAATCTGGTACTTTTCCGATATGGCTTCTCCTCAACGTCTTCGGATGATTTTACCCCAACAAGTGGACAGATTTTACTAATAGGCCTTGTAATTGACCCTTCCTGCAATTTGACTTTTACCACTCTTACTTTATCATCCCTGCCTTTGTGAATTTCCTCAATCTTGCCCAGAGGCCACCTGGCTGGGTGACAATTCTCATCTTTGATCAGGACGACCTGTCCATTCTCTAAGTTTTCTGTGGTTCGTCGCCACTTATTCCTTTGCTGGAGAGTATATAGATATTCGTCTTTCCATTTTAACCAGAAATCTTTTTTCATTTTCTGAATTAATTTCCATCTGTCTAAATTTCCAATTTTTTCTTCTGATATGGACTCGGCTGCTTCTAATGTAGGTCTTCCAATTAAGAAATGACCGGGAGTTAACACCTCGTTGTTGTCCATATCTTCACCCGTCGTATACAACGGACGTGAGTTTAACACGGCTTCTATTTGGCACAACAATGTTGCCAGTTCCTCATATGTGAGGTTACTGTCTCCTATAACTCTTTTCAGGTGATACTTAACCGACTTTACCCCAGCTTCCCATATACCTCCGAAGTGGGTCCTGCCGGGGGCTAAAATGCCAGCTAATCTGTTCTCGCTCTAGCACAGGGGCCACCTGAACGTTGTCTTGAACTGCTTTTTTGAATTCTTCATCAAGCCTCCTAGCCGCACCTACAAAATTTGTACCATTATCAGAATAAATGTTAGCGCATTTACCCCGTCTTGCAACAAATCTTCGAAATGCTGCTAGGAAGGCATCAGTTGTCAAGTCACTAACAACTTCTAAATGCATTGCCTTAGTTGACAAGCAAACGAATACAGCTATGTATCCTTTGAATGTTTTTTGTCCCGGTTTTTTGAGCACCTTATATGATATGGACCGGCAAAATCAATCCCCGTGTTATGAAATGGGGATGACACCGTTACCCTATTTTTGGGCAGGTTACCCATAATTTGCTCCGCAGTTACTTGGCGGTATCTGGCACATGTGACGCATTCCCTTAGGTATTTTTTAAGGGCGTTTCTCAATCCGAAAATCCAAAATTTCCTTTGAATTTGGCTTCTCATAAGGTTAATTCCTCCGTGTAAGGTTTCCTTATGAGCATCTTTAATCAACAGCATTGTAAGATGTGATTTATCCAAAATCACAGGATGTTTAGTATCAAAACATATGTTGGCATTTTGCAATCTTCCCCCAACGCGTAATATTCCATCGTTATCCAAAAATGGATTTAAGCTTAAAATTTTGCTTTTCATGTCAATTTGCTTGTTTTGCGTAAGACATGATATCTCTCTGCTAAATTGATATGCCTGTTGCTGTTTAATTATAAAATTTTAGCATCCTTAAGCTCATTGACGGTTAAGTATGATGGGTACACTTTATCTCTTTTTTTAATGCCAATAAATCTTAACACATATGCTGTAATTCTGGCCAGCTTATTCATACAGGAATACTTTTCAATTAGCTCCTGCATAATACTACTCTCCGTATTTAATAGTACGGAATTTACTATAATCTTGTCATCGTCTGTTTTTTGTTTAGGCCATTTATCTTTTGCCTCACCGAGCCACCTTGGCCCATTCCACCACAATTCACAATCTTTTAACTTATTTGGACAAATACCCCTTGAAGCTACATCTGCAGGGTTATCTTCAGATTTTACATGGTTCCACGTTATTTCTCTGATTTTTAGAATATCCTCTATGCGACGCCTTACGAATTTTTCTTTACTAGCACCGTTCTTTATCCAGCACAGCGTAATAGTAGAGTCACTCCAAGCGTATATTTCAGAAGGAACAGCAATAGATTGCTGGACTCTTTGTAGTAATTGCGACAGCAAGTGTGCTGCACATAATTCTAATTTAGGAATAGTCTTCCTATTTTTGATTGGATTAACTTTGTTCTTGCTGGCTATTAAAGTAACTGCCTCACCTACTTTAGCATATACCACCGCAGCATATGCCTTTTCTGAAGCGTCAGCAAAACCATGAATCTGTAACAACATATTAGGCTGTGTCTTGATCCATCGGGGTAATCTGACTTCTTCCAGATAGACCAAATTATCCCTGAAGGATTTCCATTCTGTTGTTTCGTTATCGGACAACTCTTGATCCCAATTTTGCTCTGATAGCCACAACTTCTGCATAAATAACTTGCCTATTACCGTTACAGGTGCTAGCCAACCTAGTGGATCATAAATCTTGGCTAGTGTGGATAGCACACCTCTTTTATTCACCTTTCTGTTCTCGTCACAGTTTACCTTAAACTTAAATTCGTCTTTAATTGGTTCCCACTGTAACCCCAAGGTTTTAATTGCCTCGTTCTCATCAATTTTTAACACTTTATTATCGCCTGTATCAATAACTTCTTCAATAATTTCGGACTTATTCGAAATCCATTTTCTCAAATTCATTCCTGCTTTTTCCAGCTCTCTGGAAACCTGTTGAACTTTGCGTTTTGATTCTTGTACGGTATTACCTCCAGTCATTAAATCATCCATGTAGAATTCATATCGGATAATTTCACTAATTACTTTATCTTGACATCTGTTTGCTATCTCTGCAAGTACCCTTGTGGCTAAATAAGGTGCTGATGCCGTACCGTACGTTACTGTTGTCAATTTATATATTCTTAATTTTTTCTGCGGTGAAATTCGCCACAAAATATGCAAATATTTTTGATCGTTTAGATCAATGTTTATCTGTCGATACATTTTTTCAATATCTGCAGATACTACGTACTGCCATTTTCGCCACTTTACTATTATGTCGAATATGTCTTTTTGAAGTCGCGGCCCGATCCACATAACATCATTGAGACTTCTGTTATTCGTTGTTTTCGCGGAAGCGTCAAATACAACTCTTAATTTAGTTGTCAGACTTGCTTCTTTTATTACTGCTTGATGTGGCAGATAATACGCACCTTCATCCTTAGTTTCGACCATATGGCCCAACTCCAAATATTCGTTAATGAATTTTTCGTACTCCTCCTTAAGTTTTGGATTTTTCTGAAACTTTTTCTCCAAGTTAAGAAATCGCGCAGTTGCCTGCGCCTTCGAGTCACCTAATTCCTTTTCTTGCTTAAACGGAATCGTTACTACATATCTTCCTGAGGCATCAATCATAGTCGTCTTGTTGAAATTTTCTTCACATTCGCTAGCTTCTGTATCATCTTTTTCATCTGCCTCCATTTCCCAAAACCGCTCCATATCTGTAATATCTATTGTTGTAGCTACTATAGACTCATTTCCTTTTGACTTCGTACATCCCGACACGATCCAGCCAAATTGAGTATTTTGTCCTAGCAGGCCACTAATCTTGGCAACTCCACTTTTTAAAATGTGGGTGTATACGTCTATCCCTATTATCATATCGACCCTACCAGGTTTATTAAAGGTGGGGTCAGCTAGCACGTAAGTATGCCATTTTGACATATCCACGTTTGCTATTTTTAACGGAAGAGCTTTCATTAATTGAGGCAATACAATTGCTTCAACCTTAATAAGTTCTATTTCAGAATCACGCGTCTTCATTTCAATATTTACCCTATACTTCGAGGTTCTAGGTTTTGTCGAAGATACGCCACTTATTTCCGTTTGTTTCTTGATCTTGGGTAACTTTAACATTTGAGCGGCTTCTTCAGATAAAATAGTGCTTTGAGATCCATTATCAATCAAGGCTCTTAATGTTTCATATTCTCCATTTATTTTTTTAACTTGTATTAGGGCTGTGGCCAACAATTTTTGCTCTGCCGTTACACAAGTATTCACCTTCGCCTGTTTTTCCCCAAAGTGAAGAAGGGTATGGTGTCCCTTGCTGCACAATGAGCAGACCATTTCATTAGTGCATCTCTTGTTGCTTGAATGCTTCAAGCAACGTGTACACAGTTGCAATTTTTTGGCTATTTCCACCCTTTCTTTAGGTGTTAGCGCTTTAAACTTATAGCACAGAAATGCGCTATGCCAGGGACCTTTGCAGATCGGACAACCATCTTTGGAACCCGCAACCCACGTTTTTTGTAACGGTTTTTTCTCTTCCTTTCTCATGGCACTTAGCGAGCAATATCTTTGCTCCAAGTATTCCATGACATCAGATAGCTGTTGAATTTCCCTTGTTTTTCTAACTTGGCTCTCATACAACTGTAGAGCCTCTCTGTCAAATTTCCTTAGCAGCAGTTGAGCGAATACTACGTCAACTTCATCGGACAAATTTGCTTTAATTTTAATTAAGTGTATTGACTCATTAACTATGTCAATCACTCCTTTTACACTTTTTGCGGATTCATTGTTGATCATCGGTAAATCAACGATCCGACTTAATTGTTCGGAAAATACCCTCCGATTATTTTCATACCGCTTGGTTAATAGTTCCCAAGCGGCACTATAATTGTCAGCTGAACCTGACAGTAAATGAGCCACCATGCTCCTCGCTTCTCCCTTTAATGCGGATTTTAAATAATTGAATTTAAGAGTAAGACTTAAATCCTCTCTTTTTTCAATTAATTCCGCAAATAGTTCCACAAACAGGTCCCATTCTCTAGGTTCTCCAGAAAATGTGGGTACCTGTATTTTTGGCAACACCGGTAGTTCGCCTCCCACGGTAACATTCTCAACTTTCAAATTTTTCTGATCCTTTATTTTCTCTTCTAATGCTACCAAGGTATTCTGAAGGTCGAACTCCAATTCTTCTATGACCTCTTTAAATGTTTCATTATCTCTGTATAATTCATGTGTATAAGCTTGGCACACTTGTACCTTCCTGAACAAGAATTTTATTTTCTTAATATACATTTCGCCTGTTCTATTGTCTATCGTACGTAAATCTTTGCTCACCATCTCCAAATATTGCTGGAGATGACGAACCTTTTCTTCAAACTTTTCCTGGTTCTCAATACTGGAGGTCGCGTTTCCCCGCGACTCTCCGTTGCTGCCCTCAACATTTTCTGACATTGTTGCATCTGCTTCAATGGTTTCAGAAACAACAGTGCTCTGCCTGCTAGACTCTCCTTTGGCTAGTAATTTGGCTGCCATATCTAAACCTTCCTCATACTTCCCATCTGTGAAATAGTAGTGTTGAGTTACACCACTCTCTAGCATTTGACTATGGTAACTAATCCATAGCTTCTGTATCTCATTTACTTCGTTAATAATCTTGCTAGTAAACTTACTAGCATCTAACTCTTCTAGCTTTTTTAATCTTTTATGCAACTCGTGTTGCTTCGCTAATAGTTTTTCAGTTTTTGTGGGGAACATTTTTGTCTTATTCAAATATTAGGATATTGGTATAAGAGTATAAGTATATATAATAATATAATATTAATAATATAATATAATATAAACTATTTTAATTTATATCTTATCTGATGATCCTGTTGTAGACACCGTTCGCCACTGTTGTCCGCCAAGTAGAGTTATCTGCCGCTGCTTGTCTGCCACTGCGTAGCGAAAGTTTGCTCGCCTTTTTTGTTTTCTATCTCGATCAGCTGCTGTTGTCCAGGGCCTATGGGCTCAGGCGGTACCGGTGCCGGTCATCGCACCAGACTTTCTTCTATTGGCAATGTATATTCTCCAGCGGCCTCTCCTTTGCAACTATCTTGTTGCTCTGCTGCTTTTGGTAGTTGGCAATTTGCAACTACATATAGTTCACTTTTTTCGATATTAGGGCTTCGAATACGCCACACACCAACTTTATATTTTTTTTTTCACTTTATATATATATGTGGGCTTCGACTTAGCCACACACCAACTTTATATTTTTTTTTTTCACTTTATATATATATGTGGGCTTCGACTTAGCCACACACCAACTTTATATTTTTTTCTTCACCGCCGCCGAAATTATTGCAGTTGCTCGACTAGCCAAACTGCCTTTATATATTCGGTCGCACGCACTTTTTTATTTATTAAGCAATATTTTGCTTTTATATTATACTCTGTCTCTTACCACTGGTGGGGGAAAACAAGAGTTTTTTATTTTGCTACCTTTATCTGATCTTATCGTAAGAATTCAGACCTTAAGGAGCTGATTCATTCTCTGAGTCTCTTACCACTGGTGGGGGAAAACTACAGAGTTCCTTTTTCTCGAAGGACCAAAATGAATAGGGATTCCGGGAGAAGGAAAATAACCCAATCTTCATTCGTTGAATTCAAAATATGAACTCATTTTATTTACTAAAGTACGGAGTTTATATAGGAAATCTTAGGCTCTAGTAGGTAACAATTGTTCTTAAGTAGATCTTATTCTAGTACGACTCACCCCACGCATTCGGGGGTTGAAAAATTATTATTATTTTGGGCACGGCGTCGGCCACTTGACATCCTGCCGTTGTGATCGTTTGGGTTAGTTTACAATTACAAGTGTTTGTTCCCACAACATGTGTGGCTGATTGTATTTCTAGTCATATGCTAGGTTATTGTTTTGTGACAAAGTACAGTTGTATTATATTTTCTGATCTGATGGTGAAGGCTAATGAACCCGATGTTTTCTTAAACATCCAGTCAAACTTCATTACCTAAAGACGGCAACGAACCACTACTCTACGCACCATACATGACACATGTAGATCTCACTCGACACCGAATCTCACCACATCTAAGTGGAAAGCAGCCAAGCCTCATGGGAGCGACACTTCCCATCTACAAACTATTTTTGGGAGTACAAGCTATGAGCACCAAGATAGACGTCCTAAATTTAGACTTGGTCTGGCGGATTGGCTAAATTTTGCTACCCAAACTGAACTTTTTCACTTAAAGAGGCCAAATAGCAATGAAGTAAACAAAGAAACAGCAAATTTAGTCAAAATAATTAGACAAAGTGCAAATGTAAGCATACCACAGACATGTGCGAAACTCAATAAAAGGTTCTCAGTCCCGTGGTGGAGCAAGAAGCTAGAAGAGTTAAAAATTTGCAAAAACAAGGCATGAAACAAACTTACGAAAAATATAAACACTGAAAATATAGTAGTTCAAAAAGGCTAAAGCACTCTTTAGAAGAGAGTTAAAACAATCAAAATTCACTTCCGAAATTAACTCAACATCAACCCCTTTAAAAATTTGGTCAAATATCAACACTTTCTGTGGCAGAAAATTGAGAAACGGAATTCACTGTATAACCTCACCAAATGACCCAACAATAAATCCTCAAACAATGAATCCTCCGACCACAAATTCAGCGCCTCGTTTAGGAATCACAAAAATCGATCGAAAACAATTACCCCCTCCTACGAACCTCCCCAAGAAGCGCTCAGCATTGAATCTGAGATTATACACATCGAATTCAGGTCTGCATTAAATAGCCTTAAAGGTAAAAGTCCAGGGCTGGACCGAATCTCTTACCCTATGCTAAAAAACTTGTCCAGCGAGGTCTCAGACCGGGTAATAAAACTGTATAACAAGATTTTTAATTCTCATATCCCACAAAACTTCAAAAACAGCGTAGTAGTCCCTATCCATAAACCAAATACTCCAAAAACTGCAATAAACTCATACCGCCCCATTTTACTAAACCCTTGAATGTCTAAAGTTTTGGACAAAATTGTAATAAAAATAAAAATTGTAAATTGTAATAATGCAATAGTAAGCTTCTGGATAGTCGGCAATTAGGCTTTCGAAAGAGCATGTCAGTGTCGAAATATCTAACCCTCTTAGACTACCAGACTACTTCCGCCCTATCCACAAGAAACCATCTCTCAGTCATGAGCCTCGACTTCGAAAAGGCCTATGACCAAATAGGAATCCATACAATCATTGATGAGTTAATGAATTGGAAAATAGGACCTAAAATATTAAACTACGTTAAAAATTTTCTGACAAATAGATATATCAAAATTCAAGTAAACAATCAATTTTCGGAAAGTAAACCGCTTGAAAATGGTATACCGCAGGGATCACCTTTATCCGTAATTCTTTTTCTCATAGCTTACAACAAACTGTGTCGCACCATCTCAGTACACAAGGGCTTTGACTTAGTTGCATACGCCGACGACTTCACAATAATAAAAAAAATAAATAAGGTACAATGATGGTAAACATAAACCCCCTTTTCACAGATATTCTAAACTGATGTAAATACTCGGGAGTAAAACTATCTGGAAATAAATGCAAACACATGCACATTTGCAGGAAAAAGAAATGCAATTTTCAATTAAGCTCCCAAACTTACAACCTCAACGCATGTAATGCCATAAAAATCCTGGGTCTGGTTATAACAAAATGATACAGATGGAAACAACATAAAGAGCCACCCCGTTGTTGACTCATGGTACATATGTGCACAAAACAAATTTTTTTTAGTGCAACAGAAACTGGAAAACAACAAACCACAACAAACGCATTGGGAAACTTTATAAAAGCTCTTACACCACTTGATGCCAAAATTGACATCTATGCGGAAAATATATGTGAGTCACCTAAAAAAAAGGCAACTGTCCATTAGACAATCAATGGAACGCAAATTTTCGTATTCGGATGGGGGAAATTATCATTAAAAACTCTGCAAGTTGTTGCTTTACTTTATTTGCGCCGACAAAAGACCATTTGATATCTTAAAAGGTCGTGGATTTAACAAATTGATGAGGAAACCCTGCCCATCATTTAAAATTCCAAGCGTTGATACGCTATTGGAATTGGATGTGTGTTTTTTTTTTTTTTTTTTAAATTGTCACAAAAAGTCAACAAATCCACAAAATACTCACCTGAAAATTATTCGCCGACAGCAGCAACTCTAACTCTTGCACCAGACGGACGAAAATGGAGAAAGAACAACAATTAATATAACTATAAGCGTTGACAAGTCGAAAAATGGTCTATACTTACCAATGAACATAACGCGGCCATATGCATCTCCTAGAGTCAATCCAACTGTACCTGAAAACAAACAAAAACATCAACTAAAAGCAAAATACTTACCTGCAAGCAACCACTGTCTGGAATTTAAAAAATTAAGTGAATTGTATATAAACCACATTCAAAATGCCACTTCCACGACGTTCAAATACTGGTAGACGAACACGAAACGCCACAGTTGTTAGAGAATTTCGTAGTCGCAATGCGAACACGGTTGACAACAACATGGAATTGGCGGCTCATAATTATGATAGCACAACTGATTATAGCATATATTCCAATATTGGACAAATGAATAAAGAATGCGTGCATTGCAGAGCATTGAAATTTATGAACGAAACCCCTGCCATGTGCTGTGCTTCTGGAAAAGTTAAATTGCCTGCATTAGAACCTCCACCAGACCCTTTGCACTCATTAATTTATGGCAATTCACAAGCGTCAAAGGAGTTTTTGAAAAATATTCAAAAGTACATTTCGTGCTTTCAAATGACATCTTTTGGGGCTACAAATATTATAAGAGATGGATTTATGCCGACCTTTAAGGTAATTACTTCTTAGTACTTACTATGCAATTTGATTTATGAGAAAAAAAAAATTCTAGATTCAAGGTCAGATATACCATAGGGCTGGGTCACTGTTGCCACTCCCAGATGCTGAACATCAGTTTTTACAAATATATTTCATTGGTGATGTTGATAGAGAATTGAACCAGCGCTGTGCAATCGCTACAAATGTTAGAAGAGAAATCTTGAGTGAGCTGCAAAGATTTTTCCATCAGCACAATGAATTGGTCAAATTATTCCAGAATGCACTGGATCAGATGCCCACCGATGACCATAAAATCATAATACGTGCTGACAGAACACTACTCGGACAACATGCCAGGCTATTTAATGCACCAACAATCGATGAAGTTGCAATCGTAATAGTTGGAGAACAATTTCATCAAAGAGATATTGTTTTGCATCGTAGGAATGAGCAACTAAATCGTATTTCTGAACTCCATCGTTGTTATGACGCATTACAATACCCGATTTTGTTCTGGAGAGATCATATCAATATACCAATGATAAATGCAATAACTGGTATAAAAAATTACGATCAGTATCAACCAAAATAGTAATTCTTATAATTTTTAGGTCAGGAAACAACGAAAAAAGTTAGTGCGATGAATTATTATTCGTATCGATTGATGATTCGTTATCAAGATGATAATTACATTTTAAGATGCAATAAACTTTTTCATCAATATATTGTGGACATGTATGCTAAAGACGAGAGCGAACGATTGAATTTCATCCGTCATAATCAAGCCAGAATGAGATCTGAAGAATACGCACATTTACGTGATGCACTATTAAATGATGTGGATGTACATGAAATTGGACGTTTCACGATATTACCATCGTCACATATCGGTAGCCCACGACATATGCACGAGTATACCCAAGATGCCATGACATATGTTCGTCAATCATACTATTAAGAAATATCGATGCACCAAAACTTTGCAGTGCGTTTATCATTTGCAATGACGATAAATAAAGCGCAAGGACAAACCCTTCAAGTGTGTGGGGTAAATTTAGAAGAGCCGTGCTTTTCTCACGGACAATTATAAGTGGAATGTTCCAGGGTGGGAACACCAAATAATTTGTTTATTTATGCACCTGCAAACAAAACAAAAAATATTGTATACTCAATAGTATTAAACTAAGTTAAGTGCGTAGCAAAAAATTTGAAGATTGCCACGTCAAACATTTAATGAATGAACTAAACATTTAATTCGGAAGAGCAACGCTTGCCGGGCCAGCTATACCATTGTGAATTTTATTTTTTACCTACCTCTGAAATTTCCTATTGTTTACAAATAAAGTGCGGATGTCGCTTTCTCTTTTCAACTCACATGCGGAAACTCCGACATCAGTAACATATCGATTACTAATCGATATGTCATCATCATCTCCGAGCATTATCACTATGCCTGCCAATACTGGCTGTTCCATTTGCCAGTACTGGCACAGTGGCGACGATACATTTGGTTTCCCAAATTCTGCCCATCTCAATTAGTGGCAGTGTTGGACAACCCCCACACTGGGTTGCTCGCAAATGATGCGTCAACCATGGCTGTATTTCCAGCCAGAATGGCACTTTCCCCAAACGATATACTTCCTTAAGATATTCTTTCTAATTGAAATTTAAATAACCTTAACGCTAAAGTTAATTAAATCTAAAGCTAATTTATTCTATCTAAATCTAATCTTGCTCTAAAAAGTCAGAAATTCAATGTTTCATCCCAAATTTTTTTATATTTTTAATTGTTTATTGTTAGTTTTTTAAGATTAGTTGTTAAGATTATCTGTAGTGAACCCCCCTGCTGCTGTAATGGCCTTATTTTAAATTTTTGCTATATATCCTTGTTGGTGAAAGGGTACAAAATAAAGCGGCTTCAGTTCCTGACTGAAGCCAGGCGCCTTATCTTAAAAAAAAAAAAATAAGTAAAAAACTTAAAATAAAAAACTTAACTAAAAATAAAAATCTTAAATAACGTGAAAAAAGAATAAAGCCAACAAAATCTAAAGCCGCGTACCAGCAGGAACTAAATAAATATAAAAATTTTAATGTGTCTTGTCATATGTGTTTTTTTTTATCACCCGTGTTAGTTACATATATGTACATACATATAATTTTATTGTGAATGTCCATGTGACCATAACCTTGGTGCACCTAAACCTTAGTATTGCAACACATACATACATAGGCAATCCCCTCCCTTCAGTACCGGTCGCCGCAAATTCCTCTGAAAATCCGAGGCGATTTCTCAGATGTCGCCTCGGACATTCAGGGGACATGCCATACAAATTTCGGCGACATGTCGCCCGAAATTCCGCTGAAAACGAAGACGAAGAATGTTCAACGGAACTTGCGGCGACATTTCGCCGGAATGTCCCAGCTAAATAGTGTTTGATTTTTCAATAGAATTAGCGGCGACATGTCGACGCAATGTACCAGCGAAATTATAGCTCGGATTTACAATCGACATTGCGGCGACATTGTCAAAGGAATATCCCCGCATTTTCCCAAAAATAAATAAAAACTTGATTTTTTTTTTTTTTTTTTTTTTTTAATGTATAGACGTAGTCGTACAACGCTCAGTACGAACAAGTGGCCCATATGACACCAGGCCCGGGCCTGTTACGAATGACCCTAAGTAAAGTTAATGTTACAACCTCTACCCACTCCGACCTAAGGGCATAGGCGTATTACATATATAAACATAAATTAAAATAAAGAAATAGAAAATATTAAATGTAATGAGATAATAGGTTACATATAAAAAGAAAACAGGATAGGTATAAATAAAGATGATTACAACTAATTACGAGCGAGGAATGACAAGATCGCAGTTTTAATACCCGGAAGCGATGTTTCGGAACCGATAACGTGCCAAAGTCTGTTGTAGTCACTACATAGTATACGAAAAGGTTCATGCAGAGAATAGTTAGGAGGAGACCAAACACAAGATCCATATTCTAATATGGGGCGGACTAAAGAAGTAAAAAGTATTTTGGTAATATATGGATCCTTGAACTCCTTCGACCAGCGCTTCATAAAGCCAAGAACACTCTTAGCCCTACTAACAGTAGTCGATATATGCTGATTAAAACTAAGTTTGTGGTCGATTAAGATCCCCAAATCTTTTACAACCAAGGAAGTATTATTAATTTTTTCTAACGGGAAATTATTTAAAAAGTAACTCGTTAATTGGGGAGAACCTCTATAAAAAGACATAACTTTGCACTTAGAACAGTTTAGAGATAACAAGTTAGTCCTACACCACCCCTGAAAAGCATTCAGGTCAGCTTGCAAGGTATGACATGAGAGAGAGTCTACGATGCGATTAGCGATTTTTAACATCATCGGCATACATAAGAACTCTGGAATTTAAGAGAACGGTGGGGAGATCATTAATAAAAATGGTAAATAATAATGGGCCAAGGTGACTGCCCTGTGGGACTCCCGATTCAACACAAATGATCTTAGAAAGAGAGGACCTAAAAAGAACCCTCTGCCTCCTATTGCTTAGATATTGTAAAATCCAAGCAAGCAGAGCATCCGGAAAGCCAACTAAATTCAGCTTATGTAATAGTAAGGCATGGTTTACCGAATCGAAAGCCTTACTGAAATCCGTATATATAACATCAGTTTGCTTTTGTTTCTTAAAACCTTGGATTACAAAAGATGTAAACTGTAAAAGGTTAGTTGTGGTAGACCTATTCTTGACAAACCCATGCTGGTATGGCGAAAAAATAGATTTACAGAAATGCTGTATTTGAGACGTCATAATTTTCTCAAACAGTTTAGGTATCGCTGACAATTTAGAAATTCCTCTGTAATTAGTGACGTCGGATTTATTGCCACATTTGTGAAGAGGTAAAATGAACGAATCCTTCCATATAGTTGGAAACTCGGACAGTGTAACGGACAACTCAAAAAGCTTAAGTAAAGGCGAGCACAATGACTCCGCACAGAACCTCAGGACACAAGCGGGAATACCGTCTGGGCCCGGTGAGTATACCGGCTTAATCGTCATTAGTTCCTTAGCTACCGAACTTTGCGTTATAATAGGATTAAGAATACAGTTGGATTTCGTTATAGGATATGGATATATCTGGCTAGAGTTGTACTTAGTAGATATGTACGTAGTCGAGAAGAAGTTAGCAAATAAATTAGAAATAGATTGATCAGAAGAGGCCGAATCATTATTAAAAACTGCAAACGATGGAAGGGAGACAGAATTTCGCTTTGAGTTAACGAAACTATAGAACTCTTTAGGATTTTCGGAGAATTGCAACTTGCAACGTTGTAAGTAATTATTATAGCATTTAGAATTAGAAACAATAAAATTCGATTTAGCAACCAAGTAACGAGACAGATCCGATGATAGACCCGTGACTTTATATTTTTTGTAATACCTAGACTTAAGATTCTTCAGTTTTGACAGCCCCCGCGTAAACCATGGTGATTTTTGCGTCACCACAGGAGACACTAGGGGTACACAGTCATTAAAGATCGAGTCAACAGTGGTATAAAATAAAGAAATGGCGGAATTCATATCCGTACAAGTGTATAAATTAGTCCAATCGGTATTAAGAAAGGCATTGTTTAGTGCGACAAAGTCAGTCTTCCGAAAACATCGGGTGCTTACCGTAGGATCACACTCGGAGATGGGCTCGCGGCTGGGAAACTCAATAGATAACTCTAAAGTTGGATGATAACTATCCTCTGGTAACACCATTGGACTAGTTCTAGATACTTCACAAAAGCTAGGATCAGAAGTAAAAATCAGATCCAGAAATCTGCCAGACGTATTAGAAATCGAATTCAGCTGGGCCAACGAAAGCTCAAGCAGACCATCAATAAAATCATGACACCCAGAGGGCAGCAACGTTTTGCTACCATTAACTGTTGACCAAGTCATAGTGGGCAGGTTAAAGTCCCCTAGGACAATTAATAAGTCTCTGTCAGAAAGTAGTTCAACTATAAATTTAATAGAATCTAAGTGTAGTAAATAGGTTGGCCATTCCGATTGGGGTGGAATGTAAGAACAGGTAACAAAAATGGAAAAACGACTAAAAGATACCTTAACGCATATAAATTCGATAGTACTTGAGACAGGTATTGTTATCAGACCCGATGATAGGGCGGAATCTACAGCAATAAGAACTCCACCACCCCTACGATCAGTACGATCACGTCTAAAAATATTGAAATTAGAGGGTAGAACTGTGGCGTCAAAAACGTCAGGTTTTAACCAAGTCTCAGTAAAGACAATTAGGTCAAAATCAAAAGACAGACTATCTACAAAGAGTTTAGTAAGTCTAGTATTAAGGCCTCTGAAGTTGTTAGTTTTTTGATAGAGTAGAAGAAGGAATAGATAAGGAAGGAGTGGAAATAGATGAAGAAGAAAGAGGAATAGATGGTGAAGGAATCCTTGCTTGGCCCCGTGTCTTCTTTTTTCTGGATGTAAACTCCTTCACAATTAAGCTTTTCGGCCAGAAGCTAGAACTGCAGATACAGTCAAAGAACTCAATTGGAACACTGATTTTAAAAGATGAAATTTCTCTAGAATATGAAAATTTGAACTTTTCTATTGATATATTGGAGACATTCAGTTTAGCCCGAATGTGGCCATGACATCATTCGATGTAGCATCAGGGAGAAGTCTCGAAACAAAAATGTGTTTTTTAGGTGGCACTCCCACCAATGGTTTCGGCATTGCAGGTATTGCATCAGCTACCGCATTAATTCTAGCATCAGTTGCAACAAGTGGCACTCCGGCACTACTATCGCTAGAATTCCTATCGGCAAAATCCATGGGTGTAGATTCTTGCCCAGACAAAACGGACACTACAGACATCGTCTGCGGAATTGGAGTTTGCATTGGTTGAGAAGGGGTCGGAACCGATATAGATGTGGAGACCGGCAAACACAAGGACAAATCAGAAGTCTGTTCTCCTGCCTTCTTACGCTTTCGAGACTCAGTCAGTAGCGTTAAACTACTAAACTGAGACTCGACAGCTTTAAACTCTTGTGAGAGTTTAAGAAAACTGGCGGACAGACTCATCAGGTTATCCTTTGTTTGCCGCATTAAAAGTTCCATTTCATCTTCCACGATCCGGCATGACTCACATCCCCATTTGAGACCCTTTTTTTGATCTAAAAGATCCTTTACCCTGCATGTAAAGCCGGCGCACTTAACATGTACTGTAGTTTTACACAACCAACAGTAAATAAAACTATTCAGGGGTGGGGCGGGCTGCAAACAATTTTTAACCGAACAGACAGGCATTATGAGTTAATTAGATGAATTAGTAACCAAACAAATAAAAATGAGATATGTATTGGTATTAAAATATATAACTCACTCTGAGGTCCAGAAATAATAAGAAAGCGAGATATTGGGGGTGCACAAGGGTTAAAAGATAAAGAGAGCACTATAGAGTCTAAATTACAGACACACAACAGACTGCAGTATGAGCGCAAATAACGGCGACAAGTGAAACGAAAACGAGAGAGAAAAAAAAAGTTAAAGAGCGCGAGCGCGGGAGCTAGAAATCACAAAAACAAAAACACTGCAACAAGAACTCACAGAAATTTCAAGACAACAACAAATGAGCGTTGCTTGTGATTTACAAGAAAGAAAAAAAGGTGGGAAAGAGAGAAAGAAAAGAAAAAAAAACCAACAAAGGTTTTAACAGAATTAAGATTGTTAAAAATTATTAACACAAACACACAAAAACGCAAACGAGTGATATGGTGCAAGTTAGATTTAATATTATAATTATAATTTTCGATCGCGATGCCGATAACACAAAATAAAAAAAATTATAAAATCAGTTAAAACGCGGGAGCTTAAAAAAAACACGTCCGTCTTCCTCGAGAGCGTTGATGATCTCTTGATTTGATTTGGTTTTTTAACATGCATTAGTTTTTATTTAATAGCATATTTATTTTAATTTCTTTATTTCTATTCTTTAACATATTAAATTAAATTTAAATATTTATATTTACATTTTCTTACGTTTTTGATAGTTTTGCTTAATTTACGTGTCTTTTTCTTGTGCCAAACAATTTCTTAGCACGTCGGCTCATCCGGAATCGAATTTTGGATGGATTCTGAAAAGAACAAAATTGATTAGGGAATGAAAACTTCATAATATTTTAATAACACTTACTTTTATTACTGTATACACTGAATTTGAAAAAATTCAACAGTTCCTGCCACTACGAAATTCAATCGCGAATGAACAAAGAAACGAAAAGTACACAACGACGCGCGCAGAAGTTGGAAAAAACAATAACAACAATGCACTGACGAACGAAGTGAAGTAGCGTAGACAAAAATCATCATGCTTTACTTCTTCCAATTTTTTTTTTTTCAAATGAGAAATATATATACATACACTGCGCGTCATCAGGTTACCGCCCCTTCTCTCTACATGTTTTTTCTAATTTTTACTTTCGTGGAATAGTTTTTCGTAAAATTTTGTTGTTGTTGTTACAATACTCATTTATGATCTTTATGACAAGAGAATAAAGCTTCTTAGAAGAACCGTTATATATTTTTTCGCGTTTTGATTCATTCTCGACGAAAAAGCTTGCCCTTATTATGCGTCATCAGATTAGCGCCCCCAAATGCAATTTTAGTTATCTCGCTTAATTTGGCAATTGCAGTCACCAAATTTTTTGTGAACCTCAAAGTAATCAATATCTTTCGAAAAAAGTATACTATGGGTAAAGGAACAGTTTTATCATTGGTTGAAAAATCAAAGATTGAGGCATACTTTGAATCTGGACTATCCTACCATAAAATTGCTGAAAAGACGGGAAAACACAGAAAAACAATTGCCAATTATCTTAAAAATAAGGAAAGCTATGGAAAAAACTACAAAGGCGGCAATAATCAAGTGATTACACAAGCAGATAGAAGAGCAATACTTCGAGAAGCTTCCAATTCGCACGAATCGGTATGGGGAGCAATATCGTACTACGGCACTTGCGACCTTCAATTTTTGACATCGCGCATGAACGCACAGGACTACAACACCGTGTTGAAAACGGCTTTTCCACATTTTCAAAACGTTTTTCAAAACCTACAGTGGACTTTCCAGCATGACAATGCGCCAATTCACACCGCCCGATCCGTGAAGTCATGGATTCAGGGCCAAAAAGTTGATCTCATGGAGTGGCCACCATACTCACCCGACCTTAACATCATTGAAAACGTCTGGGGATGGTTGGTCAGGAAAGTGTATGAGTCCGGAAAGCAGTATACTACAAAGACAGAGTTGATCGAAGGTATTAAAGACGCTTGGTCAACCATATCATTGAATTATATCGAACAACTGTATAATTCAATTCCCAATCGAATTTTTGAAGTAATTTCAAACAAAGGCGGGACTACGCACTACTAATATTACTTAAAAATTATAGAAATTTTATGTACAGGTAATTCCTTATTGCTACAATTGCCATTGTTATTTTATTTTAAAAAGAAATGATTGTAGCACAATATAAAAAAATCTTAAAGCTGCAGCTCTGATGGTTTCGAATTGATTGAACATTGTCAGTGAGCTTAAAGGGGGGCGCTAACCTGATGACGCGCAGTGTATATGTATGTACAATGACGACATTAGCTCGTTCGGGTGCCTTTGGCTAACCTCAGGCTAAAACACTACATTTAAAAATGTAGCTCACGTGGCACTAACATGTGATGTTTAGACCGAGACGATGACTGTTACCAGTTATTTAGGAGTTACTGCTCATTTTTTGCATAATGATAGTCTTACGTCTTGTTGCATAGCCACCGTTGCTCTAGATGAAAGGCATACTGTTAAATACAAGTTAGACATCTGCAGAGGATAGGCTTCGAATGTCAGAACGGTTAATGTTGTTCTTTTGCTCTGCAGAAAAACGAAATTAAGCACAAAGCAAAAAGTAGAACTTAAGGGGGGAGCTTGCTTTAGGAGGCTCACAAAATTGGGGTTTTTTTTATTGCTTAAATCTGTTCCTAATATATCTAAGAATATGTCTGTCAATTTTGGAAAGACAATTCGAATGTCAGAACGGTTAATGTTGTTCTTTTGCTCTGCAGAAAAACGAAATTAAGCACAAAGCAAAAAGTAGAACTTAAGGGGGGAGCTTGCTTTAGGAGGCTCACAAAATTGGGGTTTTTTTTATTGCTTAAATCTGTTCCTAATATATCTAAGAATATGTCTGTCAATTTTGGAAAGACAATTCGAATTATTTTCGAAGATACAGCACTAAAAGCAGTCGGGCGCCGAGCAGGTATACGAGCGTTCGGGCAGCTTTAAGGCGCGTTTTCTCGAGTTTTCATTTTTGGGATTGGCGGGCAAAATTACAAAAAAAAGTATTCAACCAATCGTAAAAAACCAAAGCTTATTAGATTCAGTATCTTATTAGCTCCTCTGTGAACCTCAAAAGTTCTTGAAAAAAAAAATTCGAAACTACTTTTTTTTGGAAATTGAGGTTAGGTTTTTGGTGAAAAATTCAACTTTTTTTCAAATCTAAAAAAAACTTTGATTTTTGCGTTTTTTTCGGGTTTTGTTAGGTTCACATAGAAGAAGGACTAATGAAAATTAATTATCCATTTGATTTTTTTGTCTCAGACAAAAATTGCAACCTACATTTTGACCGCCAATTGGACACTTCAATTGCGTAGTGGTGCACAAAAGAAGATGAAAGTGGGCTGTATTTCGATATTTTAAATTTTAAAAAATGTTTTTTGTAAGTTTAAATATGTAATAAAATGATGTAAAAATTTAATTACATTTGCTTGTTTTTTTCTATCCTAAAAAAAAAAACACGAAAAACTGCCGTTTTTAGGCCTCCTAAAGCAGGCTCCCCCCTTAAAGAAAACGCAATATTGGATAACCTAAAGCATAGAAAATAAGGAGTAGAACTTAACGAAAACAAAAAAGAGCGAAATTTCGACACTCCACACGAAATAAATACACGAAATACAATGTATGTTCTGTGGTACCCGAGTAATTCGAATGTTTTCAGCATGTCTCATTCTCACTCATTCGCTTGAGTGCCAAAATATACCACTACTCTATACACATTGATTCATTATGTGCTTTTCACTCACTCAATTCTATTCCCTTTGAATCTTCTCAATTTTACGTATTGGGTGAATGGAGCCATGCAGATGTCTAATACAAGTTAACTTCCACTTTTTTAAGGAGGTCACCTTGCAAAAGCCAGGATTTCATGTACGTCCCCCAACGGCACGCACACCCCCTAATGATCAAGATGTTAGTTCGATTTTACGTTATAATAGTTTATTTTCTTATCCCACGTCACTCGGGTGTTCACCACCCAGCCACCGCAGACCCCGGCCTCTCGGTCCGCTCTGCCCACACTCCCGCTGCTGCTCCTCTTGCTCGCTGCCGCTTCTGCTGATGCTGGCGCTGCTGCTGCCGCTGATGCTGAATGGTATTAACTTACATACATAGCTGAAAAATTGAATGAAATTTGTACAAGCATGCATATCAATACAGAAAAAATATCTGCGATAGTGGCACACAACGGCGCGAACATAACAGCAGCTACAACAATTTTTCTTGGGAAAAACCAACCAGCCTTGCTTTGCCCATACATTAAATCTCATCGCTGCTCCAGATATGCTCCAGAGATTTATTGAGCTAACCCCTATAGTATATCAAGTCTTAATGTTGAATGTTAAAGCATCGCCGACACTCTCAGCTTTAGAAATTAAAAATATTAAAACATTGATGAGTATTTTGAAACCACTAGAATATGTTACTAAAGAGCTGTCGGGTGAACGATATGTGACTATAAGCAAAATTATACTGATTGTGAATTGCCAGAAGGCGCAGATTAATGATGTATATGTGCCTGTAGGTGAGGACTACGATGAAATGACAGTTGTTTAAGAATAAACATCGCGTTCATCTGAAATGGCTTCACCAAATCAGATTGAACAAAGAAATAAACAAAACATGCGTCCACACTCTGTGGGAAAGCACTCAAGATTTTAAGAACGGCGCAATATCAAGTCGCCAACGCTGTGCATGATATAAACAAGCATTAATATAAATATTAGAGTAAGCATTTTTAAGAACAATTGTCGCCTCTTAGAGTCTAAGAATTCTTTGATGTACACAAGACGTTTGTTAATAAAATCAGTTCATATTTTGAATTCAACGAATGAAGATTGGGATATTTTCCTTCTCCCGGAATCCCTACTCATTTTGGTCCTTCGATAAAAAGGAACTCTGTAGTTTTCCCCCACCAGTGGTAAGAGACTCAGAGAATGAATCAGCTCCTTAAGGTCTGAATTCTTATGATAAGATCGGATAAAGGTAGCAAAATAAAAAACTCTTGTTTTCCCCCACCAGTGGTAAGAGACAGAGTATAATATAAAAGCAAAATATTGCTTAATAAATAAAAAGTGCGTGAGACCGAGTATATAAAGGCAGTTTGGCTAGTCGAGCAACTGCAACAATTCCGGCGGCGGTAAAAAAAAAAAATATAAAAATATAAAGTTGGTGTGTGGCGTATTCGAAGCCCTAATATCGAAAAAAGTGAACTAGTGTATATATACACTATATGTAGTTGCAAGTCGGCAACTACCAACAGCAGCAGAGCAACAAGAAAGTTGCAAAGGAGAGGCCGATGAAGAACATACATTGCCAATAGAAGGAAGTCTGGTGCGATAACCGGCACCGGTACCGCCTGAGCCCATAGGCCCTGGACAACAGCAGCAGAGCAACAAGATACATAGCTGCAAAGAAGAAACTGAAGAACGTGCAGTGGCAGTATAAGAAATTCTGGTGTGATGTCCGGCACCGGTACCGCCTGAGCCCATAGGCCCTGGACAACTGCAGCTGAGCGACGAAACAATAAAAAATAAAACGGCGAACTCTACCCATTGGCGGACAAGCAGCAGCGAACAGGATCATCAGATAAGATATAAATTAAAATAGTCATGAGTACTTCATATTTTATTATTATCATTATATAATCCAAATATACGCATAAGTTAAAATGTTCACTAATAAGGCTGTAAAAGTGTTGGAGAAGCAGGCAGAGTTACATACCAGGTTAAGGCAGTTAGAAGCACTAGATCCTACAAACATAACTAGCAAAGTTGTAGAGGAAGTAAAAGAGATAAGGAATCAATGGATACCTAATAACAAAAAATTTATCCAAACTGCTCCAAATTTCGATCATGATTATTTCAGAAATAAAATACATGAAGAAGCATTAACGATAGTTGCCAAAATTATAGCCATAGGAGAGGCAGAAAAACCACGCACTAGTAAACCGGTGTGCGTTGAAGCGGAGGCAAACATGTCAGAGATAGTTGATGATAGCATAGGAGAGTCGCGCGGGAATGCGACCTCCAGTAATGAAAACGCTATGGTTAACCAGGAGATATTTATGGATAGAGTCCGACAGCTCCAGGAATATTTGGAGGTAGTAGAGTTGAAGTTAATAGGCAATGGGACATGGATAATATATATTAATAAAATTAATTATTTATGGGAGAAGGTACAGGCATGTCAAGTATTAACAAGTGATGCAAAAATTAAGAATATTATGGATGATTTACAATTTGATGTCCGAAATTCATTGTCAATGCTAGAAATGAAAATGAGCAATAAGAAAAATGGTATGATTGAGAATGTTACCGTGAGAGGCGAACTACCGGTGTTGCCAAAGATTCAGGTACCCACATTTGCTAGAGAGGCTAGAGAATGGGACCTGTTTGTGGAGTTATTTACAGAATTAATTGAAAAAAGAGAAGATTTAAGTCTTGCCCTCAAGTTTAATTATTTAAAATCCGCGTTAATGGGCGAAGCAAGGAGCATGGTAGCTCATTTACTGTCAGGTTCAGCTGACAATTATAGTGCCGCTTGGGAACTGTTAACCAAGCGGTATGAAAATAATCGGAGGGTATTTTCCGAACAATTAAGTCGGATCGTTGATTTACCGATGATCAACAATGAATCCGCGAAAAATGTTAGGGATGTGATTGACATAATTAATGAGTCAGTGCACCTGATCAAAATAAAAGCAAATTTGTCCGATGAAGTTGACGTAATATTCGCTCAACTGCTGCTAAGGAAATTTGACAAAGAGGCTCTGCAATTGTATGAGAGCCAAATTAGAAAAACAAGGGAAATTCAAAAGCTATCTGATGTCATGGAATACTTGGAGCAAAGAAATTGCTCGTTAAGTGCCATGAGCAAAGAAGAGAAAAAACCGCTACAAACTGTTTTAAATTATGCAGAATTCGAAGCTAAATGTCCGATTTGCAAAATTGCCGGGCATAAAGCGTATAAGTGCTATAAGTTTAAAGGATTGACACCTACGGAAAGGTATGAAACAGCCAAAAAAGTACAGCTTTGCACAAGATGCTTGAATCATTCAAGCAATAAAGTGTGCACCAATGAAATGGTCTGTTCATTGTGCAGTAAAGGACACCATACCTTACTCCATTTTGAAGAAAAACAGGAGAGTATTAATACTTGTGTAACGGCACAACCAACACTGTTGGCCACAGCTGTAATACAAGTAAAAAATGTAAATGGGGGATATAAGACTCTAAGAGCCCTTTTTGATTGTGGTTCACAGAGCACCATTTTGTCCGAAGAGGCCGCTCAAATATTAAAATTACGTAAAATTAAACAAAATACAGAAATAAGTGGCGTGTCCTCAATAAAAGCCAAAAAATCAAAATATAAGGTAAAAATAGATGTAAAGACGCGAAATCCCTGGAAAAGACATCTTAAGGTAGAGGCAATTGTGTTACCAAAGTTAATGGAAGCTCTTCCATTAAAAATAGCAAACGTGGATATGTCAAAATGGCAAACTTACGTGCTAGCTGACCCTACCTTTAATAAACCGGGTAAGGTTGATTTAATAATGGGGGTAAGCGTATATGCCCGAATCTTAAAAGGAGGAGTTACAAAAATTGATGGGCTACTAGGCCAAAATACTCAATTTGGTTGGATCGTCTCGGGATGCACCGAATCGAAAAAGTATAAATCTGTAGTGACAACAACAGTAGATGTCACAGGTTTTAAACAACGTTGGGAGAACAAGAAAGGTAAATGTCAAAATAAAAAAAATACAATGCCAAACAAACTCAACAACAAAACTCAGAAAATAAATTTATGGCCCCCGGCAGGACCTCACATTGGAGGTAAAGTAAAAACTGGGGAAGAAAAATTATATATCCCAGAGCCGGTACAAAAAAGAAATGTTCCAATGGCAATGGTAGAAATGAATAATGTCAAAATAGATTCAGTTAAAAAATTGTCCGAGTCTGTATTAGAAAAAGGGCAGGTATTGCAAAATAAAGGGACAACATTTGTGTTTAAGAATAAACATCGGGTTCATCTGAAGCGGCTTCACCAAATCAGATGCACTAAAGAAAATATAATACAACTGTACTTTGTCACAAAACAACTAACCTAGCATATGACTAGAATTACTATCAGCCACACGCGTTGTGGGAAAAACACTTGTAATTGTAAACTAACCCAAACGATCACGACGGCAGGATGTCAAGTGGCCGACGCCGTGCCCAAAATAATAATAATTTTTCAACCCCCGAACGCGTGGGTGTGACTCGTACTAGAATAAGAACTCCTTAAGAACAATTGTTACCTACTAGAGCCTAAGATTTCCTATATAAACTCCGTACTTTAGTAAATAAAATGAGTTCATATTTTGAATTCAACGAATGAAGATTGGGTTATTTTCCTTCTCCCGGAATCCCTATTCATTTGAACAGAATAACCGCTCAATTTTCAGGTATTACCGAAATATCAAAACAGTGGAGCAAAAGCCACATTGGCTTAAACCGAAAGGTAGAAGTAGTAGGTCCTTAAAGTTTACACCATATAAAAGGGCTAGAAGTCAACACAGTAATACACATCAGGAGTGGGTAGATATCCCGAAACAGAAATTGTAAAGCATTGGGCGATATTACTAATTTGCCAAATATAATATAAAATTCAGTAGAAGCCTATTTAGTAAACCATACGGCAGAATAGGAAAGAATAGAAAGTCAGTCCAACATGCAGCTGGTTATGCTTCTCTAACAATAGTTATCTTACTAATGGTAATATTAATAATAATAATTCGTTTAAGACAACTTCATGAAAATAAAAGAATCCAAATCGTCGCATTTGGCGGCCCTTTGCAGAATGCTTAAGATTAAACATCGTGTTCATCTGAAATGGCTTCACCAAATCAGATGCACCAAGAAATATACAAAACGAAACAAAAACATAACACAAAAATAAGTCATAAAGATTCATATGACAATTATTGGTTAAAACCAAAACATGCATCCACACTGTGTGGAAAACACTTAAGATTACAACTGCGGCGCGGTATCAAGTGGCCAACGCTGAGCATGAAATATAAACAATTGTCAACCCCAGAAAACGTGGGTCATTAGAATAAGTATTTTTAAGAACAATTGTCGCCTAGAGTCTAAGAGTTCATTTATATACACAACAATTCTTTAAATAAAATCAGTTCATATTTTGAATTCAACGAATGAAGATTGGGTTATTTTCCTTCTCTCCGGGAATCCCTATTCATATATACTACATTTTTTAATAATTTGAAGGTTTTGTTTGTGTATTGATGAATTGAGTTTCAGGAAATAAATTTTGAGATTTGACATGTGCCATTGCGCACAAGGTAGAAAATTACGAGAAATAATCGAGTTTTTTCAAATTACAGTGGCGAAAAGGGGCGTGGCAAAATCTTTACACATACAAAATGTGCGCATTTACTAACAATTGTCTCTAGCTAGAACAGTTTTTGAGATAAGCACTTTTTGAATTAGCGGGGGCGGAAAGGGGCGTGGCAAAAATTTTAAATAAACTTAATCACTTTACATACTACACGAGTCTACATACCAAATTTGGTGGCTCCAACTTTTACAGTCTTCGAGATCTAGGTGTTTATACGGACAGACGGATATACGGGCATGGCTAGATCGACTCGGCTGTAGATGCTGATCAAGACCCTTTATCGGGTCGGAAAAGCTTCCTTCTGCCTTCTACATTTTGGCGACTTTAAATTACAATTTCACCGTATGGATGTATGGTATAAAAATTGAAAATACATTTGCGAGTCGATAGCCAAAGTGTGCTATCCAGTGCTGCCAGTTTAGCAATTTAGTTGCTAGATCTGGCAACTTTAAAAAAAATGTGCATTTTTTTTAAATGCTATTAGCCACAAATCTAGCAATTTTAATTATTTTTGCTAGCAATTTTATTATAAAAATAGCAATTTTTATATTTGATTAAGATTTGAACAAGATGCCGAAAATTTATTAGCAACATTTTCGTGATGCCTGGCTTCAGGTTGAAGAATATTTTGAATGTCAAGACATTGATAATATACTTATTCAAATTAACAAAATACATTTTGTCAAGTGGGAGTTTGTTGAGGATACTACCAAGTTTTGGGCGGAAGTCCTAAATTACAAAGACGCTGGCAACAACAATTCATTCAGTGGCTTAGCTGAGTTTGCCATAAAAGTATTTTCCCTGCCATGGTCCAACGCAGAAATTGAACGTATGAATTTTTGAACGTACAAATGAATTTAATAAAAAGCAAATTACGTAACGCCATGAGCATTAAAACATTAAATGCGATTTTTTATATGAGGTAGGTTTTAGATTTAAATAGAAATACAAATTGAACGTATTAAACTTCGATCATTTTAACAGGTATGAACTACAAAGACATGAAAAATGTTGGCAAAATTATTCCCTACCATACCTACTGGCAATGAGAAGTACACCGATGTATGTAAAGAAGCTGACGAACTAGATCATATTTTAAGTTTTCTGTAGGTAAATGTAATTATAATTGTTTAAGATCATGTCCTTATTAATTTAAGAGTTTTAAATTTTGATTTTTATTTTTGTATATCTTAATTTGTTAAAAATTAAAATAATGGGCTTCCTGCTTCAATTTATTGTAATCTACCCAAAAAAAAAGGACTAACGAAGTGCCACAATCTATATGTTTCTTACACTTGAGGTGCACCGAGGACTCTTGTTTTGCTGAGTACGATCCTTCAATATCGTATTGTGGTAGGATTTAGACTCAAGTAATAATAGGTTAATAGCATTAATGAACAACCACATCAATTGTCAATTATAAAGGATGTTCAGAGTGAATTTTCGGAAGCTTTTTTCTGAGCAAAGTTCAATTGAAGGTATCAAATGATGTTAGACAACAATTTTTTAAGCTAAGGCCTGCACAGTTAGCGTTGAATAAGAAAATAGAAAACCAGCTATGGCAATAAATAAACGATGGAAAAGTACCATAAACAAACTTTTAATGGAAGTGAAATATCCATTGTCTAGGATAGACGAGACATTTAGTACAGCAAGGATGTGAATTGTACTCTTAAATAGATTTATCCAATGCATACATTATCTTTTGGTGTAAAGGCAGCAAAATCAGTTTTTCCCAAAACTTTAAAAAGCTTCCTTTCCGGCCTTATGGGAGTTTATACTCATAACTCGGCTATGGTTAGTCGGATTTTGATAAAATTTCGAATGTTGCTGGATATTAATATGAATATCATATCATATATTGTCACTCATCGAAGTCGGTCGTGTTTTTTTTTTCGCTTTCGCTCAATTACTGTTTTTGGTTCTTTTGTGAAGTGAGTTTATAATATTCATTTCAAATTAAATTACTTTTACCAACTTTTAATTTACGCTATACTCATCACGGAGATTAAGTTAAATTTATTAATACTTATTTATATTAATATCAAAACTTTAACAAACGCACATATTATTTTGTTGTTGCGCTGCTTACTTTTTGATTTGTTTCTATTTTTTGCTCCAACCCGCGCTCTCAATTTACAGTTCACAGTTTGTTTTTGTTGGTGCTCTCTATTCTTTTGTTTTCTCTTTTGATCGCGCTCGCGGCCGTTAACTTCGCGCTGGTGACAAGTTTTTGTTGATGTGTGTTTTAATACAGAAAAAATAAAAATATTCTTTTTTTTTGTTTTCTCTTTCTAATTTGCATGTTGCAGTTAGCTTTTGCCTTGGTTACGACTCTCTTAACATATATGTATATACATTTTTCCCTTTTTATTTACATATTGATTTATAATTTGTTTTTGTATAAATCAATTATTTAATAATGTCTGTCTGTTGCAAATAGTAGTCAAGGGGCGGGATAGTATTGCACAGGGAGGCGGCCTTGAATGGGGTTGTGATTCGTGTCGTGGAAGCGAAGTCTTGTGAAACAGACTGGGAATGCATTTAAAACCTTTTCAGCTGGCGTTCATAAGCTCCAGGAGGAGTTTTTTGCGATGGAGGTTCAATTCAGAAGTTCTAAACTTTTGGTTGAATCTCCGACTCGAAAGACGGTACGGTTTCAGGGCGCGTCCCTCAGTCCGTCGGCACATCGATCTCTACCAGTTCCGGCTTCCGACAATGACCCTATTTCACCAAATGTTCAGCAGCTAATATCGTTTTGGAGTCCGGCTTCGACAGGTGTGGAGTCTTCTTCTCGTGACAAGTAGCCAACGCTGAGCATGAAATATAAACAATTGTCAACTCCCGAAAACGTGGGTCATTAGAATAAGTATTTTTAAGAACAATTGTCGCCTTGAGTTTAAGAGTTCATGTATACACAACACTTTTGTAAATAAAATCAGTTCATATTTTGAATTCAACGAATGAAGATTGGGTTATTTTCCTTCTCCCGGAATCCCTACTCATTTTGGTCCTTCGATAAAAAGGAACTCTGTAGTTTTCCCCCACCAGTGGTAAGAGACTCAGAGATTGAATCAGTTCCTTAAAGTCTGGATTCTTATGCAAGTGTAAATGCTAATATCAGCTATAGGTAGCAAAATAAAAAAACTCTTGTTTTCTCCCACCAGTGGTAAGAGACAGAGTATAATATAAAAGCAAAATATTGCTTAATAAATAAAAAATGCATGCGACCGAGTAAATAAAGGCAGTTTGGTTAGTCGAGCAACTGCAATAATTTCGGCGGCGGTAAAAAAATGTAAGTTCGGAGTTGGCTTATGGCGTATTCGAAGCCCAGATATCGAAAGTGAAAACAATATAAAAATACAAATTGGTGTATATGTAAAACACAAATATAGTTGCAAGTAGGCAACAAGAAGCACCAGCAAGCAACGCAGTTGCAAAGAAGCAGTAAGGCAACAAGATAGTTGCGAAAGACGAAGAAGGCGACCTGAGGCGAGACGTAATATAAAACAAAAAGGCGAGCAAACTATCGCTATCCATTGGCAGACAACTCTACTTGGCGGACAACAGTGGCGAACGGTGTCAACGACAGGATCATCAGATAAGGTATAAATTAAAATAGTTATAAGTACTTTTTTTATTATTATATACTTATCTTATGCTTATATATGTACTTATGCCGGTATCCTAATATATGAATAAGACAAAAATGTTCCCCACCAAAACTGAAAAATTGTTAGCGAAGCAACACGAGTTGCATTAAAGGGTCAAGAAGTTAGAAGAGTTAGATGCTAGTAAGTTAACTAGCAATATTATTAACGAAGTAAGGGACATACAGAAGCAATGGATTAGTTACCATAGCCAAATGCTACAGAGTGGAGTAACCGAACACCTCTATTTCACAGATGGAAAGTATGAAGAAGGTTTAAGTTTAGCAGCTAGATTACTATCCAAAGGAGAATCAAGCAGGCTGGGTACTGTTGATTCGGAAAACAGTGAAGCAGATGCAACGATGATACTAATATCCAGCAAAATACCCAATTTGACTAAAAATTGATAAGTTATGCATATTGTTACGTATATTCTATTTTATAATTAATATGTTACGTTTGTATAGTATCTATTTAACAACATTGGAACAAAAACAAATGTAATATGCGGAAACGGAGTTATTGTAATGAAAGTAAATGAATTGAAAACAAGTAGAAAATAAAGTACAACACATACCTATGAAGAGGACAAGAAAGAAAAACGGGTTTTTAAATTGGGTCTTTATTTAAGACACTACAAATTGGCGACGAGGACTTAAAAAAATAAATGTTGAATTTACATACAATATGTATAATATATGTATGCACAAGTACAAACATATTGCAATACGATCAAATTAAAATGTCAGACGGTGAACAATCAACTAGTGAAAAGGCTGATGTAAGGTCAAGATCAACATATTACGGACATGTGACCAACATAGCGGAATTCGTACCTAACCAAGAATCTTTTGATATATGGAAAGAAAAATTGGAAATTCATTTTTGTGAGATTAGCTGTACTACAGAGAATGCAAAGAAAGGGACACTGCTAAAGTCAATTGGAGCTGCAGCCTACAATGTACTACATAGTTTGTGCAGTCCAGAGACACCGGCTTCTAAAACATACAAGGAGCTGTGTATGATTCTGATGACACATTATACCCCGCCTATCATCATATTTTCTGATCGGAAAAAGTTTCATTTGTAAGATGGCAGTTATTTATGAATTATGTTAAATGTTTACACATATATCGATGTTAGTATTTCTAAGTATCGATTGTTAGTGTTTCTACGTATCGCTTGTTAGTAGTAAGTCAGTATTTTAAGTATCGATTGTTAGTATTAAGGCGCCTATGGAAAATATCGGTATGCGGCCCAAGGCCACACTGGAGATTGTCTGCTTCTTCTTTTTCCGGCAACGCAACACAACAGATGCACAGGCTGCGAACCAAGAAAATTAATCTTTGTCATCTAGACTAATCCTTATAATTTTTCTATAATAAATAGGTTATTACACATTCGTCTACAAAGTCTGAAAACGAATCAGTAGCTTAATGGTTTGCTAGAGTAAAACAACTAGCACTGCAATATAAATTCGGAACCCACTTGGATGCATTTGTTCTCGATCCATTTGTCATTGGATTACCTGCTCACAAATTTGAGAAAATGTGCGAAGAAGAAGATATGGCGTTAAGAAAAGCGATGATTATTGAAACAAAAAAAGCGGCAAAAAGAGACGATAATACAGTTAATTATATGGATCGCTCATCTACATATGGTCATAGGAGAAGTCAACAACAAAAGAATTACAGCAGGAAAGAAAATTGGAAATACAAAGAAGCGGACAACAAAGGCAAAAGAGACGTTGAAGAATACCACAAAAAGGCAAAGTTTACCAGAGAGGTGCATGTACACATTGTGGATGGAGAAATCATGATTCTAATGAATGCAAGTACAAGCACTGCAAGTGCCATTCGTGTGGAAAAACGGGACACTTATCAACAGTTTGCCAGTCCAAGTTAACGAGAATAGTAAATTATGTATCTAAGTCTGATATAAATTCAAGTAGTGAAATTGTTAATAACAATAATTTTGATTTTTTCTTCTTTAATGTGAACTCAAGCTCATCTTTTAGTGATGATGACCACCAGATGAGGATTGCTTGCGACACGGGTGCACCATGTTCATTAATTCCTGCTTCAATGTATTGTAATCTACCAAAAACGAATGTACTGCGGAAATGCCATGATCCATATGTCTGTTACAATGGAGATGCACTTAAAATTCTGGGTGAGTACGATGCTTCAATATCGTATCGTGGTACTAAAAAGGATTTAGTTATTGTAGTTACAGACTCTAATAATCCCAATTCGCTATTCCATGTGATGGAATAATAGGAATCGATTTCATCAGAAACAACAATCATCAGAATACAACTGTCAACTAGATTTCAATCCGTCCGAAGACTGGTTAATAATTAGACTAAACAATCTTAAATATCCGATATATGTACGAATATCGTACAGTTCTGGTAACAATTCAATAGTTTTGCCAGCAAGATCCCAAGTCGTCCGAAAAATTGAGATAAGTTCACAAGAAGACAGTGTATTGATTTCAAGTCAAGAAGTTCAACATGGTATTTATTTAGCAAATATCATAACCAACTCCCAAAATGCAGTCATAAGATTGTTAAATACAACAAATATAGATTAAATAGTAAATATAACAATTTAAAGTATAAACCGCTTTCCCGCTACGAAGTAATCGAAACAAATAAAGAACATCGTGAAAACGCAGTACTAACTACACTATCAAAAAATTTTCGGCCACAATTTCACAGCCAACTTACGAAGTTGTGCAAGAAATATAGCGATGTATTCGGACTAGAAACCGAATCAATAACAACAAATAATTTTTATAAACAAAAATTAAAACTTGCCTGATGACACAAAGTATGATGTCATTCAAAATTATCCAGTCCCTCATGATGCGGACAGCGCTAGAAGATTCAATGCATTTTGCAACTATTATGGAAGATTTATAAAAAATTTCGCTGAAGATTATGTAAGAAAAATGTTACATGTTACAGACCACAGAGCATTTGCAATGCAAAATGCCAAAAGGCCCCACTGTGCGTTGCTGCTGTGACTGCCGCTTCGATCAAGAGTTGATCGATGATGATACAACAGAAAATAAGTTTTTTCAGAGACAGTTTGGTGTGTCTGGAAGAAGTAAGAATACCCCGTTTAGATCAAGGCACAGCCTATTGTGCTTGTGGCATATGCTACAATAGATGAGGCTGTCACCTTAAAAGCCAGTAAGAGTAAAGTTAATCCTATAAAAATAACTGAAAGGCTACCCCAAAATTGGATCGGGCAAATTTTAATTCCCACGGATTTCGAGGTATTTTCGCCTTAATAAAAACTGTAGAACCAAAATATGGCCAAATTTTGTTCTATAATATTTTTTCAAACGATACAAATTTCTTAATTGATGATATGAAATTATATGTACAACATATAATATTAATGTTAAAAAATTATAATGTGTTTGAGAATTTGATTGCCTTCACGATGGATGGCGAGAATATTAATAGAAGAGTGGCAGAAGAATTATCGAGTGAGGCCATTTTTTTATACGATTCGACCCATTTGATAAATGTAATTTTAAAAAAGTATAACTATATTGATAATTGCCTTTCTGCTGCATATTGTAATATATGTGAACGTTGGAATATTCGTGGCCAGGTAAATAGAATAATTAATTTGAATAGTGCACCATCAGCAACAAGATCCACATATGAAGGCGAATCAGAAGTATTAATTTTAATTTTAAAGCTAATATTCGATAATAATGATAAATATGGCAATTCAAAAGAATATATAAGCATTGCCAATTGTAATAAAAATAATTTAGAATTAATACTGAAATTCCTTCAAAATATGGTACTAAAATTGGAAACCATACATCGTTGTAAGATTTCGTTTGCCCAAATTTTGTACATTTACATAATGTCGTATAAGTTTGCTACCTATTTGAAATATACATATTTCGAATACCTAATTGATACTAAAAATTGAAATTGAATAAATAATGTTTTTTTTGTATAAGTATAAATATGTAATTTAGATTTAAGGCAATTGAAAAAATAAAATTTGAAGTTGTTTATATTATACTTTTCCAAAAAAAAAAAAAAATCAAAAATTAGCATTATGTGCGGCTCAATTGTTATCGCACTTGCTAGAATCTATTGTTGTTTCAGCTGAAATATATGCTTTTAGTAATTTTACTAACACCCTAGTAACCATGTTAGTAAGGAAAAATTTTTGGGGCGTGGCATTAGGGATATTCTTAAAATAAAAGAAATAATTTGAAACCATGTGAAACCTGAAGATAACCCCGCATATGTAGCCAAGTGATAACGAGGTTATGGTATATACCGTACTTTTAAGTGCAGAAAGTAGTATTATACAGGAGTTAATTGAAAAATGTCCATCCATGAATTCTTCCACATGGCTTAGTGGAAGATCCGAACATTGCAAAATCCTCATTCTCAACTGCCATATTTTCATTCTTCGTAAAACTCAAAAAGACTTTCACAACTTAGACGATTCAGCGAGTTAGAAGAACTGAAACTCTGAACCTCGCCTACACACTTCCCCGGTCAAACGAAAGAACAACGGAAACTACAATTAGAAGCTAACTGCCCAAAGCACGGATAGGAAAATGGGGGAACTACGTAAGTTATTTCTAAATCCTCACATTCTATTTAAAAAATTTTTTTTCTGTTTCCAAATGGGTTTGTGAAGTGTTTTCGATACTAGCTGTTTTCTATTTTCGAAATAACAATAAATTGATAAATAAATCACAACAACAATAAAACAACTTCATTATCAAGTCACTCTTCGAGCTAAGCAATACTGCAATCTGCTCTGTTTGACGGCAAAATTCAAATGGCCTACTCTTTATCAATAATCGCATCAAGAAGTCTCGGTTCGGCTCCATTCCGTGAATTCGCTCTCTCAAACTGCTCATGCATGGCGTTGTCTCTCGCTCTGCTTGAATTGATCAGTTACGAGCAGCCTCTCCACTTGTATTGCCCACTGGCGCCGCTGCTTATTTCGGTCATCACATTTCTGTTTTGGATAAAAGACAAAATGGATTCAATTGCAGAGTTGTGCCTTTGTGCCTTGTCATTTAGTTTTAATTAGTACTGAAAAGAAACAATGTCAATCCAATTTTTTTCATAAAATTAAAAAAAAAAAGATAAAACATTTGAAAAATAAGGAAAAATTAAAAAACAAAATTCGGAAAAAATTAAAAAATAGTAAAAATTAAGTTAGTAAGTAGCTTCGTTTATTTTAGTACATTACCAACCAAGTAAACAAAATATTTGATATTTCGTTTCCTTATGGTACGTTTCCAAAAGGTCAAGTCACCAAATTTGTTACGGAGACTTGTGTAAATTAAACGCTTTCTTCACTCACGGTTAAAAAAAAATAAAGTTTTATTTAAAAAGTCACTTTTATTACAATTACAGTATGTTTAATGATTACTGAAAGATTCTGACTTTGTGAGTGAATTCCGCGGAGCTAAAGCGAAGTTACCGGATGATTTGAACTTAGGCTCAAGACTGATTTGCTATGATTCGATTATGTTGGATGAAGGCTTGGGTAATTGACGTCGTCGCAGGCGGCGGCGTTGGCTGAGTCTAATAGTCCACTAAGTGCGTGGGACCATTCTAAGTTTACACAAGTGTTCAGGACCATTCTTTGTTTATTGCCGAAATTTGTAAAGTGATTCTGGGTATGCACCGAACCCGACACCATTCTTCTAGGGCCTGCAAAAGTGGGGTGCAGGCTTGTTGTTTATCCTAGCGATCGGACTGTTACTTGGGATTGGCGATCATGCGACAAATGGGTATGTGACGATTGGGTGGGGTTGACCAATGGGTATTGCATGTGATGTTGAAAAAGGGTCGGCCAATGAGCCTGCGGTTAATGGGCATGTGTTGAGGGACTTGGCTGTATGTCTTCCATGTTATGGTATAAGTTATGATAGAAGTGCTTAACTTGTAGTATTCGCGCAGATTATGTGTGCTTAAATCTATTGCCATGCCCACCATAATTCCACCACCATAATTTAGAATAAATAACTGCCTGTCGCAATTTTTTGACTATCGAACTCATTAGTCTTACAAATTTCTACCAACCTATTTATTTCATTCAAATCGGACAAGAGGTATGCAAAATATACATAAATGAAGAAAGTAAGTCGTCGCGACGACTTCGGTATACCATGCACCAACTGAGGCAACATTTGTACCAAAGTGTAGTTTCCGAGTTTATAAATTACGTATATGGGCATTTCCAGAAAAAGGTCCACCACGACGAAAAAATTAAAAGTTGTTAAACAAATGATTTTGAAGTGAAAACTTCTTTAGAATCGTTGAGAGTGATTTGCATCTCATTCTCTCGCAGGCCAAATACTATAAGATCTATATGTGTCTCTTTTTAGTGTCGCTTTTTCGTTTCATCGAGTCTCAAATCACTCCCAACGATTCTGAAGAAGTTTTCACTTCAAAAAAAGAGGGCGTCTAACGGTTAGACACGATAGAAGTGAAACCTTCCGTAAAACAAACTGAGAGAGAATGAGACGAAAGCAGCATTAGGAGCGGGATAATTATAGGTTCATTATAATATTGCTATAAAGGTCATGTTTTATTTTCTTCATTTTATTATTATTCATCCTCAATGTTTTCAATTTCAACAAATGATACGAGTGGCTTATGATAGTTAAAATATGATACAAATGCTTTGGTTTCGATGTTGTCAACATATCTTTGAAATACCGCGTCAATTGTTGTTTTTGATCGTGTTGTTGATTCAGTGCGATTGTTACACATTTTTAAACTGAATGTTGTATTGAGAAAGTCAATCAAACGCCTCCTTCTGTGCGTTACGAACATCTGACCAATTTTACTATACCCTCTGCAAGGGTATAAAAAGTAAATAAAAATGTATCACAAAATATATAATGAATGAATGCACAGCAACTAGAATCACTGTCTGTTCAGCTCTCTAAAGTGGGAGAAATATGTGCATGCGAAACCAGATTGAGCAATGGAAAAACAGTTTTAATTGTGGCAATTTATATTTCACCCAATCAATCAATAAATAGCATCACGGAATTCATTCATGAAAATTTAATAAAGTATACACCAGAAGTATCGCGGATACTTAGAAAAGATTACGATAAAGTTCCAATGATTTTAAGTGGCGATTTTAACGTAAATTTTGCATTGGACACAGCGGTTCCTTTAATTGACTTTCTCAATACAACATTCATTTTAAAAATTTGTAACAATCGCACTGAATCAACAACACGATCAAAAACAACAATTGACGCGGTATTTCAAAGATATGTTGACAACATCGAAACCAAAGCATTTGTATCATATTTTAGCTATCATAAGCCACTCGTATCATTTGTTGAAATTGAAAACATTGAGGATGAATAATAATAAAATGAAGAAAATAAAACATGACCTTTATAGCAATATTATAATGAACCTATAATTATCCCGCTCCTAATGCTGCTTTCGTCTCATTCTCTCTCAGTTTGTTTTACGGAAGGTTTCACTTCTATCGTGTCTAACCGTTAGACGCCCTCTTTTTTTTTTTTCTTTTAAAATGCTTAAGAAATATTTGAATTGAAAGAATTTAATAAGTTTTCAGCATATTTTTGATGTTGTTGTAAAATATTGGCACAGAAAGTTACAAACATGATTTTTTCCATTTTGGGCTACTTTTGGTGCAGGTTTTGCTTTTTGTTTTTATTTATTATACATTCGTTTTATGGTGGCAATCTTCTTACGAGATTTTAAAAACAACAACAAACTATTGCAAAAATAGAAATATAGATGAGGCAAGCATCGATGAACGGTAAATTTTTGACTTTCTTTCACCTGCTATTCCATTGTCACGTTCGCGAGCAAAAAAATGCATTTTTCGTCAGTACTGCATTTCTAATCGAAGGAAGTTGATGAAAATTAATGTGCAAAAAAAGTTATTCGTACTTAAGTCAAAGAAAAAAAAGAAAAGTGTTTTCGCTTGGGAAATTTTTTTTATTTAATTTAAAAGTTTGTCACGTTCGCCATAGTAAGTTTGACTTATTAGAAAAATTTTATTGTTTTTCGTTCATATAAGCTTAATCTTATGCAGATGAGTAAAAATAGCAATAAAGAAGCCTCACGACGGTATCTTGAAAAAATTAACGCTGATGCCATCCAGCGCCGAAAATACCTGGACAATGCTGCAATGAGAATGAGAATACGGCGAGCGAAATCGAAACAACTAACAAGCGAAAATATGAGGTTTTTGGAAAATAAGCGTGAAAGGATAGAGTGCGTCAGCAAAACCACAGGAAAAAAATGAAGAACGCATCAAATCAAAACGAAAACATCGTTGAACCCTATGGTTGTAAGCAAACGCTTGGAAAAGCTGTGAAAAAAGCTGAGATGGGCTTACCTCAGGCGCTAGATAAAAAAATAATAGTCATAAAAGAGCTTTATAAGAAATACGTTCCGACGAAAGATCAAATTAAGGAACCTTCAAATGATGATAATCTTGCGCAAATAAGAGAATTTTATTTAAGCGACGACGTAAGCGTACAGTCTGCAGGCAGAAAAGACACTTTCATTAGTAATGGAGAAATAATTTCAAAGCGTTTCATGATAATGACTGTAAGGGAAGCTTTCGAACTCTACAACTTACAAAATGTTCGCAATGGTATTAGCAAAATAACTTTTTATCAATGTCGGCCTAGTCACGTAAAGTTGTCAAGTAAAATGCCACATAACATGTGCGTATGCATGTATCATGCAAATTTTTGTTTCTTATTAGAGGCTTGTGTTAAAATAATTCCAACAATCTTAAGCAGTCATGTGTCCTTTTTGCAATCAGTTTGCTGCAATATCGAAAATGAAACTTGCATGACAAGTAATTGTAAGAATTGTACTGATGACGTATGCGATGCATTGGTGCCACTAGCCTATTTAAATCTTATGGACAAAAATGTTAAATGGCCATTTTGGAGAAAGGTAGACAATAAAATCTCCCTAACATATATGATTTCTCCATTGTCAGAGCTAATTCATGAGATAAACGTTCTACTACCTCAGTTTAAAAGCCACTTTTTTGTTAAACGAGCTCAACAAAATTATTTCGACGAGGTGAAGAAAAATGTGAAGCCAGGAGAACTCGTTTTGCAAATAGACTTTGCTGAAAATTATAGATTGGTCTTCCAAAATGAGATTCAAAGCGCTCATTTTAATTACAAACAAGTATCAATTTTTACTTGCGTTGCGTGGACTTCAAACAAAACAGAATCTCTGGCTGTAATTAGTGACAGCTTGAGTCATAACAAGGAAGAAGTTTTCTTATTTTTAACAAAAATTGTTAACTATTTAAAAGAGGATCATGGACATTTCAACAAAATTTGTTTGTTTTCGGATGGAAGCAGCGCGCAATTTAAAAATAAGTTTATTATTAATAGCTTAGCTGATTTTATAATTGAATTTGAATGCAATGAACTTGAGTGTAACTTTTTTGCATCTTCGCATGGCAAGGAAGCCGTCGATGGGGTTGGAGCTGTACTAAAGAGAAAAGTGTGGCAAATAACGAAAACAAAAAATGTCATACTTCATAATGCATTTGATTTTTATGAATGCGCGAAAAATAATGTTTTCGGGATTCGCATTTTGTATGTTGAAGCACGTGAAATTATAATAACATCAAACATAAAAGAAAAATGGAAACAATCGGCAAATATTCCAGGGATCAGAAAAATTCATCATGTTTTTTGCAATGATAGTTTTGTATTACAATTAGCTCAAACAGCATATTCAAAAAAAATATATATTTCCTAATATTCTCATTTAAACCAGTTTCCTTATTATTATTATTGCTATATTTTAAGTTTTGAAGTTATATTTTTGGTTTTTCTAAATAAAATTTTATGAAAAATTTCTTTCACCACTTCAATGAAATTTTGTCACGTTCGCCATGTCACGTTACAAATTTTTGAAAAAAATTGTAATAAAACAAAAATGTAAGTAACGTATTAAAATTATTTATAAATTGGCAAACTGCAATATTTAGTTACCGTTTAAAATAATTTTCAATCAAATAACTTGCCAAAATTCGCAGACTTTCGCATTTATCAAGACAAAGTCAAACAAGACTTCCATTTTTTGTCACGTTCGCGATGCATTGTTTTCTGTTTATAACTCGAAAACGGCAAGGCTTTAAGGGCTATCTTTTATAATAGAAATTGTGTTAATAATATGTTATAAACACGTGAAAAAAGTTTTTTAAAAATGACAACTTTTGGCTTTTTTTTAACATGTAAAGGCGTACAAATGTCGCGTTCGCGATCCTGGAAATACCCATATCCATATTCTTGATTGACATTAACAATAATGAATTTACATTAATAAAAATATGGACAAATGGGATTATGGAAATACCGAAATAAGCAGGTCAACATAACATCGGGTAGTACCTGCTACGAAAGGTTGTAAGGGAAATCCTTACCCTACCTTTCAAAGGTACGGAGAGCTTAGGGTGATTGAACGGGCGCGCAACACTTTGGCACCCCGAAGTGCATGAATTGCAGCCCAAATGGACAATCGCGCAGCTTTTAGAAATTTTAGCCAACGACTAAGTCAGCATAGGAGTGTTCATGAAAATAGAATAGCACAGAATAGGAGAAATGCGTTACGTAATAGGCAGAACCGTGCGAATACTTTTCAAGATCTTAGAAATTCAACACGTCGGCTAAATTTAGAGTTTTTAATTCTATTTGGCAGCCGAAGCGTTTGCTTATAGCCAAGCAACTAAGTTGCTAGCCACTTTATTGCTTTTATCTCGACTGAGATCTTTACAATTTGGTCCTAAAAGGATATAATACATTTTCTTAAAATTAGACATAGTAAAAATTTCAGCGTAGAAGGTACTATACCTTCTAAGTAAGTAAGTAAATTTTAGAGTGTTAAGTTTTTGATGGATTAGAGATTTTGATGGTAAGTATTAGGTTTCTTTTAGTTTTGATTTAGGTTTAGGTTTCACTATTGAGGTAAGTACTATGGTTTCGTCTTTGCATTCTTTAGATTAGTGGTAAGTATTTTGTTTTAGTTGTTTATAATATTTCTTTATGGAATTGCATTATCATGTAGGTTCATGATTTTTGGTGTGTTTATAGAAGATGTTTATGATTTGATTTGGTAAGTATGATGTTTTAGACAGTTATATTTGGGTAAGTATTAGTGATTTGTGTTATATTATGTGTTAACAACTTTGATTTAGTGCTTGATAATACGTTTTAGATAGTTGATTTGGTTACGATTTACATAGGTTGTTTTAATAGGTGATTTATGTTTGAGTGGTAAGTATTATACTTAGTTGATTAAGAAGGTTTGTTTATGAATTTATTTTATACTTTAGGTTTATAGTTTTTAGGTGTGTGTAATGAGATAATTTGTTTTGGTGAGTATTATGTTTTGAATTATTTATAAATTTTATTTAGGAGTTTGTTTTATGATTTAGTTAAGTATTTGTAATTTGTGTTGTGTTATATGCTAACAGTGTTGATTTAGTAGCTAGTATTAAGTTTTGTTTGCTTGATTTAGCTAATTTGTTGATTTGTTTTATAGGTGGTTTTATGTTTTGCGAATAAGTATTATAAGCATTGCTTATGAGTTTATAGTATCTTTTAGGTTGATGATTTTTAGGTGTGTGTTATGAGTTTATTTTGGTAAGTATTATATTTAGATAGTTTATAGATTCGATTTAGCAGTTTTATTTAATGTTTAGGTTGAGTGTTTATAATATTTCCTATGCATTCGGGTGAATATATTATGCTTACATTCTTTTATGTGTTTATATTTTTGAACTAGTACAGTGTGTAACGTTTGGTTAATTTATTTAATTTATTTATAGGTTTAGTTTATGATTTTGGTAATTTATTTTAGGAGCTTATAGTAGTTAAAATTTATTCAGGTTTTAGTTTATTTATTTTTTTTTGATTTGGGGGTGGTGGATATAACGAGATAAAAATAATTTTTAGTCATGCCCATTGTTAGTTCGGTGTAGGATGTTTTTTAGTATGTTTTCCCTGCGTTTTGTTGATTTTGAAGTAGGTTTAATTCCTCATATTATTTTTTTCATCTTTTTCATATTGAATGTACAGTGCTTATTAAAAGTTTTTGAGTTTGCATGGTTGCTTAGTATGTAGGTGGATTTACGGGAAGTGTTTATGCCCAAACGGTCAACACAAGGGTTAAGGGAGGCGGGAGCTTTCACCTCGCGCCGCTCTCCCGATGATGCCCATGGCTCTCCCCACAAAAGAACTCCCCACACTTCGCTCCAAGCGGAGCTTGGTGCCCTGCTCTTAATTAAGCTAGGTTTAGTGTAAGACTTACAAGTGAATAAAATACAACATAATAGAAGAGGATTGCTGCATTACCTGCATTAGCTGCCTACCAAGGAAATTCAACCCCCCTACAGAAACAGGTAGAATTAGCTTCAGTATGATATTGGGCAGTTTATTAGTTAATTACATATATTTAATAGAGGCAGCTTGTGCGATTTAGAAGTTTTGTGTTTTCGTTAGAAAGTTTTTCATGGGTTTTTTAAAGTATTTGTGTCAATGTGTTTCTTTTATATGCATTAGTAATAAAGGCTGCTATTGTTTTTTGTTTATGTTATCGATCGTTGCACGGTGGTGTTGTCGATATTAGTCGAGTAATGTTAAGTATTGTGTCAATTAATATTTAGTTTTAGTTTTTAAATATTATTATAATAGTAAGTTGTGTAAGATTCCAATTATTTAAAGTCTGTTAAATGCTCATGTATATATATCGATTGTTAGTAATAAGTATCGATTGTTAGTAATAAGTATCGATTGTTAGTAATAAGTATCGATTGTTAGTAATAAGTATCGATTGTTAGCGATAAGTCCTCGATAGGTCGAGAGACGGCGTCTCTCTTCTCTTCCGGCGATGCAACGAGCAAGTTGCATCTGCGCAAAACCAAAAGATTAAATCCGACCAATACAAACTAATCTTTATCATTTTTACTTAATAATTAGGTGTTTACAACTCAGAAGTGGGATGACCACCCGAAAGGATACATATTTCGGGACACGGCACGCCACACGTTCCAAATCTAGGACGGCCGCCTCCACGCCCACCGCTGTTAGTGCACCCACTGCGGTGACTACCGCTGCAGTACCGAGAACCGCTGTGCCGACTGCTGACACACGCGCCCCTGCCGGGCCCGCCGCTGCTGGGCCAACTGCTGATATACTCGACCCTGCCGGGCCCGCCGCTGCTGGGCCAACTGCCGCCATACGAGCCCCTGCGGGGCTAACTGATGCCACATTCGCCCCTGCCGGGCCCGCCGCTGCCGGGCCAACTGCCGCCACACTCGCCCCTGCCGGGCCCGCCGCTGCTGGGCCAACTGCTGATATACTCGCCCCTGCCGGGCCCGCCGCTGCTGGGCCAACTGCTGATATACTCGCCTCTGCCGGGCCCGCCGCTGCTGGGCCAACTGCCGCCATACGAGCCCCTGCCGGGCTAACTGATGCCACATTCGCCCCTGCCGGGCCCGCCGCTGGTGGGCCAACCGCTGACATACTCGCCCCTGCCGGGCCCGCCGACGCTGGGCCAACTGCCGCCATACGAGCCCCTGCTGGGCTAACTGATGCCACATTCGTCCCTGCCGGGCCCGCCGCCGCTGGGCCAACTGCTGCCATACTCGCCCATGTTGGGCCAACTGCTGACATGCTTGCCCCTGCTGGGCCAACTGCTGCCATACTCGCTCCTGCTGTGCCAACTGCTGCATCCACCCCTGCCGGGCCAATTGCTGCTGCATTCGCTCCTGCTGGGCCCTCCGCTGCTGCATCCGGCCCTCCTGGGCCAACCGCTGCTGCATCCGCCCCTGCCGGGCCCGCCGCTGCTGCATCCGCCCCTGCTGGGCTAACCGCTGTCACACTCGCCCCTGCTGGGCCAACTGCCGTCATACTCGCCACTGCTGTACCCACCACCGCTGCCACTGCTGTACCCGCTGCCACTGCTGTACCCGCTACCACTGCTGTGCCCGCTGCCACTGCTGTACCCACCACCGCTGCCACTGCTGTACCCGCCGCCGCTGCTGTACCCACCACCGCTGGCACTGCTGTACCCGCCGCCGCTGTCGTCGCATCCATTACGGTACCTGCCGCCGCTGCCACTGCTGTACCCGCTGCCACTGCTGTACCCACCACCGCTGCCACTGCTGTACCCGCCGCCGCTGCTGTCGCATCCATTACGGTACCCGCCGCCGCTGCCACTGCTGTACCCACCACCGCTGTACCCGCCGCCGCTGCCACCGCTGTACCCGCCGCCGCTGCCACCGCTGTACCTGCCGCCGCTGCCACTGCTGTACCCACCACCGCTGCCACTGCTGTACCCGCCGCCGCTGCTGTCGCATCCATTACGGTACCCGCCGCCGCTGCCACTGCTGTACCCACCACCGCTGTACCCGCCGCCGCTGCCACTGCTGTACCCGCTGCCACTGCTGTCCCCCCCACCGCGGTACCCGCCGCCGCTGCCACCGCTGTACCCGCCGCCGCTGCTGTCGCATCCATTACGGTACCTGCCGCCGCTGCCACTGCTGCACCCGCTGCCACTGCTGTACCCACCGCCGCTGCCACTGCTGTACCCACCGCCGCTGCCACCGCTGTACCCGCCGCTGTCGCATCCATTACGGTACCTGCCGCCGCTTCCACTGCTGCACCCGCTGCCACTGCTGTACCCACCGCCGCTGCACCCGCTGCCACTGCTGTACCCACCGTCGCTGCCACTGCTGTACCCGCTGCCACCACCGCTGCCGCCGTTGCACCCGCTGCCACTGCTGTACCCGCCGACTATATGTCTGCCATGCGGGCTGCGGCCTCGCTCGCCGCCCCCGCCACTGGTCCCGACGAGGACCCATGGGAAGAGATGCCCGCTTTAGTGCCCTCCGTATCGATTGCCGCGGCCGCCATCACACCGGCCACTTCCGCCTCCCCCAGCCTGGATGAGCAACTGGTGACGCTGCGAAAACAACATGAGTTGCTACAGCTACAGCATCAAATCCGCAAACTGCAGCAGGGGATTGACGAATCCCAAGCACCGAGGCAGCAAGTCTGTGACGTGAGTGTTATTGAGAGCATGGTGGCTCGATTTTCAGCGGATACCGCATACGATGTGAAGAAATGGCTGAACGATCTGGAAGACGCATTTGAAATTCTGCAGTTGAACGACCGCCTACGGTTGGTCGCATGCCGTCGTATGCTGGAAGGTACGGCGGCGGTGCTGCTGCGCACGGTATCGGTGCACAGCTACGAAGAATTGAAGGCAATCCTCTTGCGAGAATTTGGACGCTCGTGTAGCATCGAGGAAGTGTACCACGCTTTGCGTGGCCGGCACATCAAGGCAGGCGAGGGATGTTTAAGATTCGCAATCGAGATGCAGGAGATTGCCATGAATGCTCCGATTCCGGAGAACGAGCTGGTCGACCTGATCATTGATGGACTGCGGGACAACTCTACTCGAGTCGGCATGCTGTACTCAGCTCGGACAATGGCTGAACTGAAGCCCCTACTGGAACGCTACGAGCGCCTCCGTATGCTGGCCGCTGCCTCCAGACAAAGCAATAGTGTGAAGGCGCAGCCAACAACAACTGCCGTGGCGCCTGGAAACAAATCGTCAGGCACCGTCACGAGTGAGACTAGATGCTTCAACTGCTCAGGATGGGGGCATTACAAGAGTCAATGCCCGAAACCAATGAGACCTCCGAATTCATGTTTCAAGTGTGGCATAGTGGGCCACAGCTACAAAAACTGCCCGTCTCGAACTGCCCGCCGCTGATGAAGCTGGAGATCGACTAGACCATTTACAACTGGTGAGTGTTGCTTTTGTTTGTGATGAAGTGCAAGATAGGAAATTTATAGATATGTTTTCCCTCCTGGATTCGGGCAGTCCAAAGAGTTTTATCCGTCAATCTGAAGTCCCCTCCAACTGCCGTCTTAGCCCCCGTACATTGAACTGCCGTGGTTTAGGAAATAGCCAACTTCTGTCCTTAGGCCAAGTCCAGTGTAGTGTTCGCCTCCGCAACACACAGACAATACATACGTTTGAAGTCCTGACGAACCAAGCAACCGAACTGCCAATGATTATAGGTAGAGATCTTCTGTATAAAATTAATATTAGACTCTGTAAACTGAAGGAACGAGAATATGAAAAAGAATCGTTGATACTCATGAATAAACCGACTGAATGTATAAATCCAAAACTTACTGCTGTTCTGAAGTCCTTTGACATATTTATGGAAAAGAGAGTGATACTGCCGTGTGATAGGAATGAGATTGTGCCTGCCGAATTGTTGTCTGATTCTCCCCTTCCGAAAACTTCTGCTGTACCTTCGGAAACATTGAACGATGCACTTATGGCGATAAATTCCATTGAGCTCCCTGCTGTCAGTGAATTAGACTTTGATATAGAGTGTGATAGGAATGAGATTGTGCCTGCCGAATTGTTGTCTGATTCTCCCCTTCCGAAAACTTCTGCTGTACCTTCGGAAACATTGAACGATGCACTTATGGCGATAAATTCCATTGAGCTCCCTGCTGTCAGTGAATTAGACTTTGATATAGAGCCCGCGTTACGGGAAGAGCAAACCGCAGCCCTTAAGTCTATTATTTCCACTTCGTATGTACAAGTTGATCCAGATTTAATCAAGCCCATGAACTATGAGATGAAAATAGAATTGACTAGCCAAACTCCGATTTTCTGCCGCCCCCGCCGTCTGTCGCACCACGAACGCATCGAGGTGCGTGAGATTTGTGACGATCTCTTGAAAGCTGGCATTATTCGCCACAGTAGTTCCCCTTAAGCTGCCGCGATTGTCCCTGTACGCAAAAAGGACAACACCCTAAGAAAGTGTGTAGATTACCGCCCGTTGAACAAAATTACAGTTCGAGATCATTTTCCGATTCCTCTGTTAGATGATTGCATTGAACATCTGGGTGGCAAATCATTCTTCACTATCTTGGACTTGAAGAACGGTTTCCACCATGTGAAAATGCACCCAGACTCAATCAAATATACTGCCTTTGTAACCCCTGATGGCCAGTTTGAATATGTACGCATGCCCTTCGGACTTTGTAATGGCCCTTCCGTGTTCGCTAGATTCGTTTATTTTGTCCTTAAGGAATTTATAAACCGAGGTCAACTGGTGATATATATGGACGACATTCTAGTCGCGTCGCATGACTTTGAAACCCACCTTGAGATTCTGAAGGAAATATTGTATGTGTTAAGAGTGAACGGGCTATGCCTGAAGCTGACGAAATGCCGTTTTGCGTATAGGGAACTAGAGTACTTGGGCTACTTAGCCAATTCCGCCGGTATCACGCCTAAACCAGCTCATATTCAGGCGATACGGGATTTGCCCATTCCAAGGGATAGCAAGGAATTAGAGCGTTGCCTAGGCCTATTCTCATACTTCCGCCGATTTGTATCAGGTTTCGCTAAGATTGCGTGTCCGCTGTCCCGATTGTTAAGAAAAGATACCCCTTATGTCTTCTCCGATGAATGCCTTGAAGCCTTCCGAACACTGAAGTTGAAATTGATCGAATCCCCCGTGTTATCTATTTACAACCCGAAGTCTGAAACAGAGTTACACTGCGATGCTAGTTCAATTGGTTTCGGAGCAGTGCTCCTCCAGAAACAAACAGACGGTAAATTACACCCAGTGTCCTACTTCTCTAAGATGGCCTCCGCCGCTGAATCGAAACTACACAGTTATGAGCTAGAGACGTTAGCTATAGTGTATTCCTTAAAACGTTTTGAGACGTACCTTAAGTTCATCCCGTTCAAAATCGTGACCGATTGTAATTCCCTTGCGCTGACACTGAGAAATGGTGGACATTCCGCCAAGATTGCTCGCTGGGCCCTGCTGTTAGAAAACTATAACTACACGATTGTACACCGCTCGGGGGTTGGTATGCCCCATGCTGATGCTCTAAGTAGAATAGAAACTGCCGCATACGTTGACGATATAAACCTTGACTTCCAACTGCAGTTAACCCAGAACCGGGACCCTGAGATTGTCAAACTCCGAGATGAGTTAGAGAAATATGAGATAGCGGATTTCGAACTGCGAGATGGAGTAGTGTACCGCCTGTCCTCGACGAGTGTACCCCAACTTTATGTCCCTTCCGAAATGATAAATCATGTCATACGAGTAGTGCACGAGAAGCTTGGCCATATGGCCACGGAGAAATGTTGTGCACAGATCAAGAAGCATTACTGGTTCCCGTGTATGAAGTCTTATGTTAACAATTACATTAAAAATTGCCTCAAGTGTATCTACTACTCCGCGTCCGCTTCGGACCACCGTGTCACGCTACATAGTATTCCGAAAGTGCCCCTTCCGTTTGATACCGTCCATATTGACCATTTGGGCCCCCTTCCGTCCATACGTTCTAAGAAAAAGTATCTTCTGGTTGTCATTGACGCTTTCACCAAATTTGTGAAGCTGTACCCTGCCGCCACGACTAATTCACGTGAAGTATGCCAGAAATTAGAATCTCAGTATTTCGCAAATTACAGTAGACCCCGCCGAATCATCAGTGATCGAGGTACCTGCTTTACTTCATCCGAGTTTGAAGAATTTCTGAAGGCCAATAATATAATTCATGTGCTGAATGCCACTGCCTCACCCCGGGCCAACGGCCAAGTCGAGCGGGTTAACCGTGTGTTGGGCCCCATGTTGGGTAAACTGACGGAACCTGTGGACCACGCAGATTGGGTCCAACAACTGCCGAACATAGAGTTTGCATTGAATAACTCCGTCCACTCCACAACCAAATTTGCCGCTTCCGTACTTCTATTCGGTGTTGAACAACGAGGTGTGGTAGTAGATGAACTAACCGAACGGTTGGGTGAGAGAACGGAGGAGGTCGATGCCTCAGAGGTAGACGTCCGGAGATTAGCCTTCCGTAACATTGTTAAGTCCCAAGAATATAATTCGGAATATTATTCGAAGCATCACCTCCCTGCCGTTAGTTTTAAGGAGTGGGATTTCGTAGTTATTAAGAATGTGGATACTTCGGCAGGCACGAACAAAAAGCTTATCAGGCGGTATCGTGGTCCGTATGTGGTTCATAAAAAACTTCCGAATGACCGATATGTTATCCGGGATGTAGAGGGCTCCCAAATCACCCAACTACCATATGATGGTGTCCTAGAAGCCTCCAAATTAAAGCTATGGGTTGCCCCTGATCAAGATTGCACTTCTGATAGCCAAACAAAGGCGACACCAGCCACTTAAGATTCTTATTTACCCCCCCCCCCCCTCCGTTGTTACCAATTGGAATCGAGGTCGATTCCTCGTCAGGACGGCCGAGTTGTAAGATTCCAATTATTAAAAGTCTGTTAAATGCTCATGTATATATATCGATTGTTAGTAATAAGTATCGATTGTTAGTAATAAGTATCGATTGTTAGTAATAAGTATCGATTGTTAGCGATAAGTCCTCGATAGGTCGAGAGACGGCGTCTCTCTTCTCTTCCGGCGATGCAACGAGCAAGTTGCATCTGCGCAAAACCAAAAGATTAAATCCGACCAATACAAACTAATCTTTATCATTTTTACTTAATAATTAGGTGTTTACAGTTGCATGCATAGGTTTTATTAGGGTATTATTTATTATAGTATAGTTGTAAGATGCCAGTTATTTATGAAATATGTTAAATGTTACACATATATCGATGTCAGTATTTCTAAGTATCGATTGTTAGTATTTTTAAGTATCGATTGTTAGTATTAAGTGAGTATGTGGAGAAAATCGGAATGTGGCCTAAGGCCACACTGGAAGTAAGTTCCTTCTTCTTCCGGTGACGCTTGAACGAGCTAGACGCACCACCTACCATACCCTCCCGATAAAAATAAATCTTCCGACATCCGCGAATTGGATATCGTTGGAGTTAAATAATATGTCCGTCAAATTACCGACACTGTTAAACTCGAGTTAGCGACGGTCCTCTGTTAACCCTCTGTTAAGTTTTTTCATTTTTATTTTTTAATTTTTCAGCTATTTATTAACTTTTTTGAAACAAATAAAGCCTTAAATTATTAAAAATAGATGAAATTTTCGTTTTAATTCAGTTTTGGGTTTTTTTGAGCATTCCATGTATTGACAATTTCTCCTCGAAAAAGTCCTTTTTTCGCTTTCGTGTATATCCTTTCCAAAAACATGGCTCAATGAAGATTGAATGCCAGATTATCCCCCAGTTATTCATCTATATCCCCACCAAGTTTCATTATGTGGTTTCATACAGTTTTCGAGAAAATTGCATTTTTATGAACCAACCATGATTTTCCCCATACAAAATGTGCCAAAAAATAGATAGATTTCAACGGGCAAAAACTAGCTTCAAACAACACGGCTCAATGAAGATTGAATGCCAGAATCATGGGAGTTCTTTTTGCAATATGTTTGTCATAGTCCCAATACCATATAGCGTAACGTTTTCGAAAAAATTGTCAAAATGTGAGGGTACCTTTTGCCGTCAAAATGGTTGCTGCGTGTAGTGTTGTGAAACGTTTTACACCCTATTATATGGCGCCATACAAAATTAAAATAAAATCTTTTCAATTTATTGGCCTAAAGCAAGAAATTATGGGACTGGTTCAATAACAAGATCATGGCGAAATATTTGGACAACTTTCAAGATTACTTTTAATTAAAAATTCGAATTCGACTCAAAGAGTTCGATGACCATTCAAAATATCGATAGCCAAAGTATCGATAATAAATGGCTTCCGATAAATTACAAGCATTCCAAAAGCTGCGAAAAAGGAGGGACCGGCACCATCACCGCCACCATCAGAGCCACCATCGGAGCCACAAATGGCTCCAGCGGCACCAATGGCGCCAATGTCCCCAACTATCGAAATCACCAAAAAAATAAAATCGACCAAAATTTAAAAATTTATATATATGTACATATGTGTACTTAAATTTTTTTTATTAAGTGGGAGAAGGGGAGGGTAAAAGCTGGCGTCAGCTAGCTTTTACCGGAAAAAATAGGTTTCATTGCCTATGTATGTAGGTACATACATATGTATGTGCATATGTATATATGTATATGTACGTACTTATATGCATACATATATGTATGTACGTACAAGTATGTACTACATACATATGTATGTATGTGCAAAAATTTTTCCAGTAAACTTTTGCGAACACGCTACAAAGAGCGAAAAAGTGAAAATTACAAATAAAAGTGAAATAAAATAACTAACTAAAAACTAAAAAACTAAAAGTGAAAATTTAAAAAAAAGTGAACTAAAATAGTGAAGATGCCAGGAAAATTTAACCATTTATCTAAAAAGTAAGTCCTAGTTTATATACATATGTACGTTTTATGCATGTATGTACGTACATATGTATGTATGTACGTACATATGTACATTTGTGGGCATTTTTTGTACATACATATGTACATATTAGAGAGCTGCATGGCTTCACTTACAACGTACGCTAAAATGAATTCATTCGAATTCAATTGAATTGAGTGAGTGAGGCGCACACAATGAATTGAATGTGCATGAATGTTCTTGTGTGCTGGAACTCATAACCAAGGTCACTCACTCGAGTGAATTCGAATGAATGTAGCGTAAAGCCGATTGAAGACTTTGGAAATGCCGAAGACACTCGAATTATTCTATTTATAGCAGACACATTTTGAGCATCGTTCATTTCGTTGGAGACAATTGTGACAGGCATAATGGAAAACAGTCAAGCGGACGAATTTGTATGTATTTGGCAAACTAATTTTGATGTTTTTGTTTTTATTGTTGTTGCTTATTGTTATATACATATATGTATGTATTTAGGTAATGTAGGTTGATATGTATATGTACGAATATGGTTTTCTTTGTTTGATAAATTATTATGTTTGTGCTTAGTTAATCAACTTGTATTTGTGACCTGTTCATAAATGTTTCTTGTGCGTTATTTTTCAGACTTAATTTAATGATTTTGAAATATATAGGTTATTGATAATGCAAGTGATGTTAAGGAGAAGCTTCAGAGTGGCCTGTATTCTTTGATTGAAAAAAGAGGCCGAAGCGAGTTGTGGCAATTTTTTTCTAAAATAAGAAATAATATGGGAGACGAATTGCAGAATTTTGTAGCTTGTAAGATGTTCTTTATTGTATATATGTAGGTTTACAGGAAGCACATCAAACCTTGTGAAACAAAAATGCTACTTGGTCAACGCGAGTAAATTTAATGAAGCCGCCCCAATTGATGTTAACCCTGAAACGAAGCAGCAGGGTGTAGCAGTCGTAACAGAATGGGTTGGGACGAACTGTCGTCCTCTAAAAATCGTTGATGATTCAGAATTGGAAAAATTTGCAACCATCTTAATTAACGTTGGAGCAACTTATGGAAAAAACGTGGACATAAAAAGACGTTGAAGAATACCACAAAAAGGCAAAGTTTACCAGAGAGGTGCATGTACACATTGTGGATGGAGAAATCATGATTCTAATGATTGCAAGTACAATCACTGCAAGTGCAATTGTTATTTGCGAGCAATGATTTTTAATGAACAATTTTTTTGAAAAACCAGCTGGTTACAGAGCTTTCCCCGGAACATGGCAGAAAAAATCAACTTGCGGTGTTCACAGTATCTCGGTCGGAAATTATCTGATATCAAAAACCATTAAAATTTAGTTAAATTATCATTAAATCCTCCCTCCTAGCCACCTATTTGTATACCATTGCAGAGGTTATTATAAAATTGGTCAGATGTTTGTAACGCACAGAAGAAGACGTTTCCGACCCCATAAAGTATATATATTCTTGATCAGCATGAGTCGATATAGCCATCAACCAAATCAACCTCACGCCGCCATCTTAAGAGCTATCGGGATGAAACTTGATATTTGAGCTACTTATAGCCCGGAGCACATAAAGTATGAAAATTGTCAGGATCGGACCACTATATCATATAGCTCTAGAGGAAACAATTTCACAAAAATTGGGGTAATGAAATTTACTAATATGATAGTTTTAGATATAAAATGACTGCTAATGACTGCAAGAGTATATAAACTTCGGCACAGCCGAAGTCATCTTCTTTGATATTTTCAAAGTCTAAGTAAAAACTTCAATTTATTGCGAAAACTTTGCCAATTTGAGAGTAGAAAACACACTTCATAAAAAAAAAATGTTAACTATATATTGGGGGAAGGTTTTTTATATATAGAATATGTTCACCAAGTTTGAAATGAATCGCCCAAGTTTTTAAGTGACAGTGAACACGGACTTTGAAAAAGTCGTTTTGAGGAAAATACGTTTGAAAGTTTTTTATACTCAAGCTTCACTGAAGGCCAATCAGTTAAAGCGCTATTAATTTTAGCGCACAATTTTCTTGAAACTCCAAAGATTAAAAAAAAATATGCAAAAAAAAATGGAAAACCCTTCCTTTCCCCTTAATAAGTAGGTAAATGGACCTAAACTTTAATTTCTGCTTAAATTCCAGCAAATTTGTTGTCGCAATATTTAGTTCCCAAGTTCGCAAATAGTTTCTTATGTTGATGGACAGAAGCTAATACATAGTTGTGTTTTGCTTTCTGCGTTCAGAACTCAACAGCAAATCTAAGGGAGTCATGAAAGTGAAAGTATAGTGTCTGTAATGGAGATTTCTTATTCTCATTGACTTCATCTGAATGTTGTAATTAGGCCTCAGGATTGGGCGCCAAAAATTTAATTATAACTGTAACGGGTAACGTATAGCTACATTGGCTGATCATGAAGCAGCTGGATATCGGCTGGCACACTACAGATTTCCATCACTAGCTCGTCGGGAAGGTAGTTTCGCCAAGCCCAGTTACCACGATTGGTTTGTTCGTCGACCTGCCTGCTTTTCTCATTACAATGTGATAGTTTTTTTCAAAAAAAAAAAAAAATACATGGCTAAATTCGATGGTTTCACCCTATTTCGGGTCCTGCGAATCGAACTGCATCATTAGTTTTTTAAGTTATCAAGATGGTTTCATACATAATTTTTTGTGGAAGTTATTCATCAAAGTTGCCATTTTTTCAAAAAGGGTGTTTTTTTCATTTGCTTCTAACTTCTAAAATATTAATTTTTGTACAAACTTTCTTAAGCAACGTTTCTTAGAATAAGAGCTACAAATGTTGGGAACACATCTAGCCTCTAAATCCGTCCGGTTTTTTTTATGTTTTCCTACATTTTGCTAATATTGAAAATTTTCCATTCGAATCATGATCATAATATGAGAATTTATTATGCTCAATGACAGCAGAAGAAACACCAGACCTATCTAATTTACGATTTATAAAATATAACCATATAATTAAATTGAATTTTTCCTAGCATATCTATCTTTAACAAAATTAAACTAACTGTATTTGTTTAGTTTTTGAAGAATAATTATACAGTCGGTATAATAGCTGCATATTTTTTATTTGACAAAAATATTTGCATTATATACCATAAGCTTCATTTATTAAGTTCCAACATAAATCTGCGAGCAACGAGTCAAGCCTTTTTCCGCTATACCAATGTTCTAGTGATGCAGCAACCTGATGAAATCGTTCTCCGTGTTCATCAGATTCTGTCGGAACTTGCCGTCGAAATGGTCCTTGTGGTAGTGGAGAAAATGAATCTTTAAAGACATATTTACACCCATGCCTTTAAAGGACTCTAACATTTGATCCACATTTCGTTGCCAGCCTTCAATACGGCGCACTCCCAAGCAGTTGTTAATAACAGCTTTAACGCAGTTCCACGCTATCTTTATACACTTGCAAAAAGGGTATATTAATTTTGGTCAAAAGTGTGCAACGCATAGAAGGAAGCATCTCCGACCATATAAAGTATATATATTCTTGATCAGCACGACGAGACGAGTTCAAATAGCCATGTCCGTCCGTCCGTCCGTCCGTCTGGATCAACGCAAACTCCTCATAGACCGTTGGAGCTACAGAGCTGAAATTTTGCATGTAGGCTTGTATATACTGCAGGCGTTGTATATCTCGGATTCAGCCGGATCGGATCACTATATCATATAGCTCCCATACAAATGGCAAAGTCACGAACTGTGACTTTTCTCAATAACTTCGTTATTTTCTTAGCTATTGTCGTGAAATTTAATATTGGTGAGTTAATTACAGATATAAATGACTATGCCTAGTGACTAGTTTGATGAAGATCGGGTTACTATATCATATAGCTCCCATAGGAACGATCTTTCGAAAACAGTGACTTTGATCAATATCTTTGTTATTTCCTATGCTAAGATTGTAGGCCGTTCTTTCGGACGCATTAGCCCTTTTAGCTTAAACGTTTTTCCACTTTGATGGCTATAGGTAAGGAAAAACTTACCAAAAAAGTTGCAAGGGTATACAAACTTTGACGCGGTCGAAGTTAGCCCCGGCCCTCTGGTTTCTTTTGATCTTAGAAGCTCGCAAAATTCACTATTTTTTATTAGCTTTCTTGTATCTGGACCATTTAATACACCTAGAATGAAATTATTGGTCATATATTTATTTCAACCCTTAAAAGAAAAACCTATATAAAATACCTTCTTTTATTTGCCACGCTCAATCTTGGAAATATTTGTGTAAAGCTTTTGAAATTTTTGACTATTCCCAATTTTATGTGCAGTGGTAGCAGTGAAATTTTATTACGTGGTATCAGTGGGATATGGATTACATTTGCAACATTTATATTGTACTCTGTCCGAGCCTTCCAATCTCGCTTATCACATTGGTTACCGCGAAATCTGGTATCCCAATGGCAAATGAAGCACATGTTTTATGTATAACCCGCTTATAAGCCAGTGAGTAGAGCAACAGCTTTTAGATGAGCAGATATCTTCCATTGATGTTTTTTATAATGAATTAAAACAATCCAAAATTAGTTTCATTGAATCGTAGGTTTCCTTCGTGTTGGAACTAATAGCAATGGGAACTGGATTTTTCGTGTTATCAACATATAGCAGTAATGCCTTCAAACTATTTTTGGATGAATCAATAAACAATCACCATTCCTCTGCTTTATACTTGCAATTCATATGTTCCATTGAATAACGTTCCTTCCGGCTCGTCTGCACCTGTTGGCGGTCTGATAGGATGGTCTGATAGACCTCCTTGGTTCTCATGTGAGTTTTGAAACTTGAAGAACGTAAAATCGAGATGTTATAAAAGATTTAAAAAATCCGGTACAGCATCGGATTTTTCCCTATATGTAGTTGCTCGATCAAATTTTATGCTGCGGAATTCACATTGCTATAAGGATTACCTTCAGCGATGTAAACTTAGGTTTTCTCGCGATCCTAAGCAATTTTATAAATTTGTCAACATTGACGACGTAAGATATCGGTGCACCCGTCTTACTTGTCTTTCGAAAACAACAAAGCTGACAATGATCAGGCAATTGCCAACATGTTTGCTTATTTTTTCAAAACAACTTATTCCTCTTCGATTTATCAAGCAAATCCTCCTTATCCCCATCACTTGCAATTGCATTTTAGACCCTGTGTTTGATGAAAGTTCGGTTCTTAGCGTGCTCAGTTCCGTCAAACCAATATATGCATCTGTCCCTGATGGAATACCAGGCTGCGTATTAAGGTTTTGTGCAGAGGCCCTATGTAAGCCAGTACTTCCCGCCTATCTGGAAGGAATCATATCTTATTCCTCTTCATAAAAAGGGGAAGAAGTCCGAAGCCTCCAATTATAGGGGTATTTCTAAATTTTCTGCCATACCCAAAGCATTTGAGAAAATAATAACATCTCAATTGCAGCATTTTTGTAACTCAATTATTTCGTCATCCCAACATGGGTTCAAAAAACGTAGATCGACCTATTAGAATTTACATCTCCCTTGATCAAAGGATTCAAGACTGCCGTGCAAACTGACGTCATTTATACTGACTTCAGCAAGGCCTTTGACTCTGTTAATCATACTCTGCTTTTATATAAATTAAACGCACTTGGCATCCCCAGTATTTTGCTAGATTGGATTGTTCAATATCTTTCTGAACGTACGCAAAAGGTCCTCTTTATGTCTTCATTTTCTAAGACTTATGTACGCGAATGATGTCAAGCTTTACCTTAGTTTTAAAAACATATCGTCTTCTTGCCTACTTCTATCGGATCTTAATGATCTTCAGAGTTGGTGTGAAACCAACCTATTAAACCTTCACGGCTCTAAATGTGATGTCTTTTTATAGATGCACTCCATACTTAGGAACTTATTGTCTTAACGACACTGCCTTAGAGCGGTTAGATATTATCAATGACTTAGGTGTTCTTATGGACCATAAATTAACTTTTAATCCTCATATTTCTCCTACAGTTAGTAAAGCTATGAATGTTCTTGGGTTTGTGAAACGATGGTCAAAAGAGTTTGACGATCCGTACACAACCAAAATTCTGTATACTTCTTTAATCCGTCCTATCTAAGAGTACGGATCTTGCATATGGTCACCTCAATATGAGACGCACCAAAGTAAAATTGAAAAATTAAAACACTGTATTTCTAACTATTCTTTGCATGAACCTTTTCGAGTCCTATGTTCTGATTACAATCTTCTGTAGCCCGTAATCAGATCAGAAGCCTCTCTTTCCCTTGTGAAAACTTCTATTTTAGCACATTTAGCTTGTAATTAGCTGTAGTTAATCATATTTTTAATTGTTTGTCCGTTTCATTTGTAATTGTCCAGGCGATCGTGCCGCCCGATATGCGGCTGCGCCCCACGGTCGCAGGTCCACGAGGTGGACAGCGCTCTGCTATGTCCTAGTGTCGTATGGGCCACTTGAACGTACTTCGCATTGTACGCGTCAACGTCCAGACAATTAGCCCAACGATATTTTTGCAGTATGCAAACGTATTATTGCCGTTTATTTCGAAAAAGTCCAAAAGCTCTTCTTGTCTCTTCCGATATCCGTACACTTTCACATCCTTAGACAAAATGTTAACAGATCGCAAATGATGTGCTAAACAGATTGGTTGCCTTTGCGACAGTGTCAGTTGCCTTACCATCGTATTTAAGCGAGCTTGGGATATCTCGACATGTTGGCAAGGTTTATCGATTTGCGATGGCTCATACATTGATAGTAGCTCTTCAGGTTCGGTGAAAAATGTTGGCGGAATATATTTTTCTGTTGGGCTTTGACATCTAGGAATTGTAATATTCTCCGAGTGAGGTACTGGCAACTGTGCAGATTTAACACTTTTATAAACCATAGAACTCTTTTTTAGTTTTGCGAGTTTATTCTGGCATGCATAGCAGTTACCCGTATGATGACCTTGTGGATCTATCCAAATCATTGGAATGCCGAAACCCATTTTTGCACGCAACCTTTTCGACCAATTCTGCAAATTATTATTGCATTGTGTGCAGATATTGCTTGGTGCCCAATTTACGTCTCTAATCACTGGTAAATTAAAATACTCCTCATAAATTGCTGCAGTTCCAGGAGATATTTTGCGTCTACTGCGAGGGCTTGTAAATATTCCACAAACGTAGCAAAATACAGCAAAACTTGTCGGACACTTGTTCATTTTAATTTAAGCTCAATGCTGAACACTTCTAAGCCCAACGTTGAAGTCAAAATTATGATTTAAATCTATACTTACATGATCACTAGAGGTAATTTCTTAACGGTGTTCGCATAAGTACCCACCGATATCAGTAGAATAGCGATAAAAAGCTTGAGTAGTTAAAGCTCATGGGTTGTATTCTATTCTTTTTTTCCTAACTTAACTTTTTTAATACATTTTGATTTAAAAACCTATAAAAAGTTTTATCAACTTCACCTTTAAGTAAATTGATTTAAATGCACCCCTCCTCCACCCACCGAGCTCAAACCGGGCTACGCCCTTGGCTAATATTGCTGTCAAATAAATAATATGCAGTTATTATACCGACTGTACAATTATTTTTCAAAACCTAAACAAATACAGTTAGTTTAATTTTGTTAACATATCTAGGAAAAATTCAATTTGATTATATGGTTATTTTATAAATCGTAAATTAGATAGGTCTGGTGTTTCTTCTGCTGTCATTGAGCATAATAAATTCTCATATTATGATCATGATTCGAATGGAAAATTTTTAATATTAGCAAAATGCAAGAAAGAAAACATAAATGTTCCCTACTACGTAATTGGTCGAAATTAACAGAACAGCGGACCACACACACAGACGTAATGCTTAGGGAATGAGGGAAGAAGAAAAAATTGTGGTAAAAAGAGTTATAATTTGAATATGTTGTAATGTTGAACTGAGAAACAGAATTTTGAATATGTGGTATATAAACTTCGTCATAGTCGGAGTTAGCTTCTTTGATATTTGTATTATATTTAAAACTATTGTATATAAAAAGTCAAAGAAAAAAAAGAAAGATCGATTTTTGTACGCTTTTAATGCATAATGCAGAATTACATATGTAGGTGCTCAGACAATTTGGCAGCTGCAACTAAGCCAAGAAAGAACACACATGAATACATATGTATGATCCGCCCCCGAATAAAACTAACGAAAAATATCTCTTTCCTTGTTCTTTTTTCCCCATTTTGTGTTAAATGTTTACATTGTGAATTTTGCATTACTATTTTTTTAAGGACAATGGCTGGTGCGAGGGGTGTTAAACATTTTTTTCTTTGTATATATCTAAGTCTTGTGCATGTGACTTACAGCTTCATTATCCAACATCGAAAGCGCTTTCTCCGTCCTGTTGTGTAGCTAAGAAATTGAGGAAAGAACAAAAAATATTCTAACACTGACTATGCATACCCTGTAAATATAATTTTTTTCTTCTTGAGCCTAATAACGTATGTGTTAGCTTTTTCTTTTCTTTTACAGTGCCGCCCAACTGAATAGGTTTGAAACATATTTCTTATATTTTTCCTTCTCTCTTTGTTCCTATGGCATTTTTCCCTTCTTTCTTTTTTGTTTTGAGCTCTCATTTGGTTACTCATAATATGACAAAAAATAAAACGGGGTGTATGCAACGGTAATTCAGAATTTTGCTTTCATCGTGAAATTCGCTAAATGTGTGGTCTATTTTTGGCTCATCTGATTAGGTTTGACTTCACTTTTTGATTGAAAACAAATAATTTATTTGGTCTACTTAAATTTAAAGTAATTGCTACCATTTTTTTGAAATATGGGTCGCGGAAAATGTTTAATCGATTTTGAAAAAGGTCAAATTAAAGGCTATATTGAATCTGGCCTAAAACATAATGAAATAGCAAAGAAAATTGGTCGAAGCCAAAAAGTGGTAAGCAATTTTCTTCGTAATGAAGCAGATTACGGGAAAAAAATATGCTACAACGGCATCAGAGATTCGACTAATCCTTCGAACTGCTTCTAATTCCCACCTCTCTGCCAGTAAAATCAGGGATGAATGCGGTGTAAATAAAGGTTTGGCAACGGTAAAACGAGTTATTCGGAGTGCTAAACATTTAAAGAGATTAAAAATAAAAAAAAAACTTCCTCTTAATGATGCACGAAAGGAAGTACGACTTCGATTTGCGCGGGATCACATGACTTGGAACAAGGAGTGGAAGGCGACGGACCGGATGGCTATAACTATTATTTTCACGATATACGAAAAGAGGAATGCTTTTTGAGTCGTCATCACTCCTGTACAGGAGGCGTAATGCTTTGGGGAGCCATATCGTTTTATGGAACTTGTGAGCTGCAGTTTGTTTCATCAAAGATGAATGCGAATGTCTACAAAACTGTGCTCCAAAAGGCTTTTCCCCAGTTTTCCGAAATTTTTGGACCTATTCAATGGACATACCAACAAGACAAAGCCCCCATCCATACATACGGGTTACAAAACAGTGGATTAAGGACCAGAATGTCAACTTGAAGAATAAGGGTGGTCATACCAGATATTAAATAATGCAGAAATAGTGTCTTTTATTATTTAAGTTACCAAGTGCCATGAAATATTGCTGCGAATAATTTCTTTTTATAGTTTTGTGGGTCAAACCTATTCACTTGAGCCAAAAAAAGTATAGATTTTCAGTTATGTTTTTGAAAATATAATACAAAAAATATAAAAACCAAACCCAAAAGAAAAAAAAACGTTTGTATTTTATAAATAATTAATTGTTTTACTTAACAAAATTTATTTGATTAAAATCCGAGTCCTCGTTATAAAGATATTAAGTTCTAAGTTTAAAAATGAAGTCAAACCTATTCAGTTGAGCGGCACTGTATATTAAATTCATATATTAATTGATTTTTTTTTTGTTTTCTTTCTGACTTAATTGTTTTGCATGCTGCCGATTATCTATACAATTCTTTCTTATTTCTTTTCAAGTATTTAAACAAATATAAAAAAAATGACTAACACAATTAATTTTAAGTGTTCTATAAACCTAATGCTAGCTTAAGTAAAAACCAGAGGGCCGGGGCTAACTTTGACCGCGTCAAAGTTTGTATACCCTTGAAACTTTTTGGTAATTCTTTCCTTACCTATAGCCATCAAAGTGGAAAAACGTTTTATCTAAAAAAGCTGTTTCCGAAAGAACGGCCTACAATCTTAGCATAGCAAATAACGACGATATTGATCAAAGTCACTGTTTTCCACCGATCGTTCCAATGGGAGCTATATGATATAGTCACCCGATCTTGATCAAATTTGGCATAGTCGTTTATATGATAAACTCATCAATATTGAATTTCACGACAATAGCTCGGAAAATAACGAAGTTATTAAGAAAAGTCACTGTTCGTGACTTTGCCGTTTGTATGGGAGCTATATGATATAGTGGTCCGATCCGGCTGAATCCGAGATATACAACGCCTGCAGTATATACAAGCCTACATGCAAAATTTCAGCTCTGTAGCTCCAACGGTCTATGAGGAGTTTGCGTTGATCCAGACTGACGGACGGACGAACGGACGGACGGACGGACATGGCTATTTGAACTCGTCTCGTCATGCTGATCAAGAATATATATACTTTATAGCCTGAAAAGATCGTTCCGATGGGAGCTATATGATATAGTCACCCGATGTTCATCAAATTTGTTATTGAGAAAAGTCACTGTTCGTGACTTTGCCATTTGTGTGGGAGCTATATGATATTTATTTATCGTAGATCTAATCTATCTAATCCTATTAAGATTAAAATTAGTCCGAATTTAATTACAGAAGCGCTAGCTGCTTGGGCCTTTGGCTTGACTTTTGTGTGGTTACATACTTACAAATTAACTTATTTACATAGTTTAACATTTAGTGTTGTATTTTCTAAATTTAAACCTATTGGATGTTGTAGTAATTGTTTTTTTTTTTAGGTAGTCGATTATCGTGGAAAGGTTAGTTCAAGTTGGGTTTGCAAGGGTTGCTATTGGGCATAATTTTTTAAAGACTTCATCCCTGATGTGGGAGGTTGCAGGTCAGTTTTTTAGTACGTGTTCTATGTTTAGGTCAGTTGTTGCAGTTTGGGCAGGGTGTTATATCGCTCGGGTTAATGTAGTGTTGTTGGGTGAGTCTTGTGTGACCTAATCTAAGTCGTAGAATTTTTATTTGGTCTATCCGTGTTATGTCTTTTTGCTTAATGTTTTCGAGATAGTGTCCTGTGTGTGTTAGATTGCTGTTTAGCTGTTGGTACCATGTGTTGCAGCGGTTAATGTTGTTTTTGAGCTTTTGGAGTAAGTTGTTTTTAAGGTATTTGTTTATATCGCTACAGTTGTAGTTGGGAGTGTAATGGAGGGGGGTATGTATAGCGGATTTTGCGGTTTGGTCGGCAAGTTCGTTGCCTTTTATGACACAGTGGCTGGGGATCCAGAGGAGTTTTATTTTGGTGTTGGTTTTTGTTAGGATTGATCTTATTAATGTTGGGTAGAGGTTGTTGTTGTTGATGTTGCCTATGGATTTGATAGCTGATAGGGAGTCGGACCATATTATGAAGTTCCCTTTCTTGTTTCTTGTTAGCTTTATTGCTTCAAGGATGGCTACCGTTTCTGCGGAAAGGATTGAGGAGTAGTGTGGTAGGATGCCTGTTTTTGGGACTGTAGGGGCGGTGGTTATGGCGAATGTGGCAGTTTTATGTTGTAGTGACCCGTCGGTAAATATATATTTGTGTTGTTTGTGTTTGTCTTTATGTTCTAGGAACATTTTTTGTATATTTCTGGAGATGTGATGGGCTTACTAAAGTTGTGAAGGGCGGTGTTGATGGTGGAAGGTGGGAATATACATGGGGGAGAGGTTGTTTGTTTGTTGGGTGGTAGAAGGTAGGGGATGGTGAATTCTTTCTTTCTAATTTCTTATTGTTTTGGTGTTTTATTTGATTGGTGAATTTGTGGATTGGAGAGTTAGCACTGTGAAGGATTGTTTTGGATGCTTTGACTGTCATTAGATCTACTTTTTGCTCTATTGTAGGTAGGTAGTGGCTTCGGAAAGTAGGTTGGGGCATGCGCATAAATGAATATGGCGTAATCTACTTTGGTTATGAGTGTTGCCTTTGTTATGTTAACAAGTGTGTGGGTGTTGCAGTTGAACTTAGGGCTAGCTAAACATTTTATTATGTTCAGTTTGTTGTTGAGGGATGGTTGGATGTGTTTTATGTGCGAGTCCCCATCTGTATTTATTGTTTATTGTCAATCCTAGTATTTTGAGTTGGGTGAATTGGGGAACTGCAATATTGTTAGAGGATAGGGTACAATTGCAGTTTTGTTTCCTGCATATGTGCAAGTGATGGCATTTATTGAGAGAGTGATGCTCCAGAGTACGAGCACCATTCTTGGATTTTTGCAAAAAGGGAGTCTAGATTAAAGAATTTGTTTGTTTGTTTCTCTATTGAGTGGGACAACAATTATTATATTTGCAAGTTTATTGAAGGCGATTAGGAAGAGGATAACTGATATTGGTAAACCCTGGGATATTCCATTAAGGAGTGGGAAGGTGGAGCTTATTGTAGTATTAACTTTTATTATACCATACACCCATAGGGTGAAATGGTACATTAAAGTCGCCAAAATGTATGTAACAGGCAGAAGGAAGCATCTCCGACCCCACAAAGTATATAGTATATTCTTGATCAGGATCAAAAACCGAGTCGATCTAGCCATGTCCGTCCGTCCGTCCGTCCGTATGAACACGTAGATCTCGGAGACTATAAGAGCTAGAGCCACTAAATTTGGTATGTAGACTCGTGTAGTATGTAAATATAAAGAGTTAATTGGAATTTCGGCCACGCCCCCCTACGCCCCCAGAATTTACACAAAACTGTTTTTCTTAAAAAGTATAGCAGATAGAGACATCAAATTTGGTTTATATACTCGTTTAGTTAGCGCGCAAAAAATAATTGTTCCCACTTTTAGCCACGCCCCCTTCCGCCCTCGGAATTTACAAAAAACAGATTTTCTTAAAAGCTATGACAGCTACCGACATTAAATTTGGTATGTAAACTAGCTTAATAGATGCGCAGATATTGACTATTGAAAAATTTTGCCACGCCATTTCCGCCCCCGCAAATTGAACAAAACTGATTTTCTCGAAAACTAACAGAGCTAATGTCACCAAATTGAGTATGTATACTGGCTTAGTATGCGCGCAGAATATATATATATTTTAATATGTTGCCACGCCCACTTCCGCCTTCATAATTTAGAAAAAAACCGATTGGCTCTTGCAATTTTTTGACCATCGCGATCAAATTTAGCAGACTAATAAATTTTATCTATTTCTATCAAACTACCAAATTTGATTGAAATCGGACTAGAAACATGCAAAATATACGTATGAACGTATTTTGCTACGCGATCCATAAGGGCAGAATTGGCCGTTGGCTAGTGGCGGCGCTAGAGTGCTCGTGTGTTTGTAGAGTGAACGAGATAGCATGTGTTATGAGGCATATTAAACCAATACATTTGGTTTTCGAAATTTTATATATTTGTTTCACCTGGTGTATGGTATACCCAAGTCGGCGAGACGTGTTACTTCATTTTTATTTTACTGTTGGACATAAAGTTTTTTATGAAGTTAATCATTTTGGGGCCCAATTTCCAATCTAGTTGGTCTATTATGGAGTGCACTCCGACTCTGTCAAAAGCCTTTGAGAAATCAAGAGCAATGACAGCACAGCGCTTTCTTTTTCGCAGCGGTTTTGGTTATTAGGAAGTCTGCTGGAAGCAGACCGTCTAAAACCAATTTGCCACGTTTAAGTCCGAATTAATTAGGGTGGATTATGTTTTTATACCATACACCCATAGGGTGAAATGGTATATTAAAGTCGCCAAAATGTATGTAACAGGCAGAAGGAAGCATCTCCGACCCCACAAAGTATATATATTCTTGATCAGGATCAACAACCGAGTCGATCTAGCCATGTCCGTCTGTCCGCCCGTCCGTCCGTCTGTCCGTCCGTCCGTCTATCCGTCTGTCCGTATGAACACCTAGATCTCGGAGACTATAAGAGCTAGAGCCACAAAATTTTGTATGTAGACTCGTGTAGTATGTAGAGTGATCAAGTTTATTTCAAATTTTTGCCACGCCCCTTTCCGCCCACGCAATTTAAAAAAAAGCGTTTATCTCAAAAACTATTCCAGCTAGAGACACCATATTTGGTATGTATATTCGCTTAGTAAATGCACACATTTTGTATGTATAAAAATTTTGCCACGCCCTTTTTCGCCCCCGTAATTTGAAAAACTTGATTATCTCCCGTATTTTTTTACCTTATGCAATCAAATTTGGCACACTTAAATTTAATACTAATATCTAACAAAAAACAGTCGAGTTTGTGACGAGTCACATTTCCATGGCGGCTTAAACTACGACCATGTGGGGCCCCTCTGTATTATTACTATTATTCTTCATACACCCATGGAGAGCACATTAAATACCTCAACATAAAACAAAATTAACTGTAGTTCTTTTTTTCTAATAGCCAATACTTGCGATCGACGCCTCGATCTCTTTCTAGCTACCGTCTTGATATGGCTGCAGCGTCGACGCGTTGCGGAGAGAACAACCTCCCGACAGCGGACGCTGCGCAGCATGCCGACGCCAAAGAGCCCATGACAAAATTGAAAGTGAGAGAGAGAGACGGCGATCGTGACGCGTGCCAAAGCCCAAGACGCATGGAATGTTTTCACCGTTAGGACATAAGTAGGCAGAACAGGGGTGGGTTTCGACAGCGAATTAGAATGAGTTGAACTTCACTTCGCCAGTAGCCACGGGAGTAGAGTCACATTGTGAAACAGTGAGTGCAAAGCAACAAGTGTAACCAAGTAAAACCAAGACTAGAGACCGAGTACCAGCGAGAGATCCTTCAGGAATAGCAGGTGAGCCCATGACCAAAATTCCCCTTTATTTTTACTTGAGTGCGGTAGGGACCCAGATTTCCAAATATGTTTAGGATTAACTAATTATAAACATTACAACATGATCATTTAACCTAACCCGGCATTATTTCTTTATTCGGCACTGAATTTTTGTATACTCTTTTCCTTCTCCTTGGCCACTTAACCATTTGAGTGGAGCCGAAGGACCAGCGGACTTCGGCAGGATGAGTTATTCTCCTGCAGACGAAGTCAGCCGCTGGTCTCCAGGCTCAGTCACTCAAGGTGAGGAGGCAACGGATCTTGGCCAAGCGGCAGACGAGATCAGTCGTGGCAGTTCCTCTTCACCATCCCTTTCCCATAACCACACTAACATTCCCTTTCCCGCTTCCCTTTCTCTTCCAAGAGGCAACGGATCTTGGCCAAGCGGGCTTCGCTTGGCAGACGGGATCAGTCGTTGCTACTCCTCTTGGACTCTCCTCCTGTTGGACTCTCCTCCTACTCCTCCTAAGGGAAAGCCTTACCCTTTTCCCCCTTTCATGTGGTCTCAGTCCCCAATCTTAATATTCATCAAGGTCTCCAGATCAAAAAAATGTTCTGTAGACTGGACTCTGGGACTGAGAATTGTACCCCAGCCAGAGCTTCCTTACAGATGGCGCCCGAGCAGGGACCCTGATGAGTATTATGAGGGAAATATTAAAATATAAGTTAGCACACTCATCCTCACGCGAGACCTCCTCTCATACAACCAGCACCCCTGGGACGCCTTGTCCTTCAGTTACCAGACCATGCCCCGCACCCCGGCTTCTCCTATCACAACGGGACTCGATCAACACACTTTACCAGAAGCGCCTGAACGAGCATCGGGCAAAATACCCCCTAAGTAACACTATCCCTTGACCATACACACACCTTTCACACATGTTAGGAACACCAACACCATACACATACCTTTCACACATGTTAGGAACACCAACAGACCACCCACAGCACGCGTGCATCGCGACCCATATCTTTTAGTCAACTAAGCTACCTACGTCTTTTATTTCCTGTAAACACACTTAGCCAAGTAAGCAACTTATGTTTCCTAGTGTTTATGCGACCCTATCAAAATATGTGACCCAAGACGACCCCCGTGGTCACACTAGGTACTTCACTTCCCTTTTCTAGCATAAGCACTTTTTAGCCAGTCTTTGAATATTGCCGGTAAGCAGAATTCGCCGGAAGAGGCGACCCACTTCTGACACGATCCCAACGCCGCTGCCAGCGGCACGACACCGCAGCCAGCGCCCTTTGGGCATCTCGGGGTATATTTAAAGGACCACGCTCGACAGAGCCGGCAGTCTTAGTTTAGACGTAGAACTAGTTATGTCAAGTACAACTAAATAAAATCTTATAACGTTGTACATCAAGTGTTGTGTTGTGTCTCACTGTAAGAATCCCGAGTTTCCCAAGTCCAATCCTTGTATCTAAGGAAGGAAATGGTAAGAATTCCCCTATAAGGGAAATGGAAACTCATAACTGGCGCCCGAGCAGGGACCCGTAATTTTTCTAGAAGCCATGATAGTGCTAACCACCCTTCGGGGGGAATCTCGAAACATTACGGGTCTAGACAATAACAGGAAGAGCTCCACAGTTGAATGCAAGCCATGTCAGTAAAACGCATATAAAAGAAAATAATTAATTGCTCAGGCACAAACCAGACCTATCCCAAATATAAAAAAAAAAAAATAGACAAAACACGAAAATAATAATATAGGCCACTAGGCCAACGGAAATACTTCACCTGATCATGGTGATATTTGAAACCAACGCGTGCCTCGGCTTGCATAAAACTGCTGACTCTTCAAGTAACCGTCCCGAACGCGTTTTGCTAAGCAGAGTCAAGCAAGGTGGAATTAGCAAAACGAAGGGAAATTTTTGCGCCTCTTGCATTTTTGGCGTTAACATGTGAATAAAAGAAACCGGAAGGGGAACGACACGCTCCCGTGTCTGGCAACGGGTCTTTTAAAAAAAAAAAAGAAAAAAATATTAAAAAGAAAGAAAGATAACCACATGCAGTGGGAAGGTTCAATGATCCCTATGTGTGGATATGTCATCTAACTCCCCCTTCCGGTGTCTTGCAAAAGTGAATGACTGGTTGAAAGACCAAGTCCTCCTTCAGAGAGGGCGGAAAGAGTTCATTCTTGATTAACGAATAACTGGTTGAAAGACCAAGTCCTCCTTCAGAGAGGGCGGAAAGAGTTCATTCTGTAAGGGTGCGCTGTTTCAAACATTAAATTATATATGTAAATCTGCTAGCTAGACGAATATATTTAGCATACACTATTTCTAAGGCGAATTGACCTTGAGCTTTTTTTTGGAACCGAGCTTACACGATCCACTTCCATAGAAAAGCTCATGCAAGACAAGTGCCCAAAATTGAGCTTGAATAGTGTGGGGGAGTCTAGAATGGTCTGAGCTAGAGTGCAGTTGTGCGAATAGGAGGAGGGAGAACGCGAAAAAAACCGCAAGTGCAAGCAATGCACGTGGAGTGACGTAACACTCCGGTACCCTCATGGACATACATAAGTCCACGCCTCTTTTTTTTCGAGTTCCAATTTTAATTAAGGAACGAAAATAAAACGCCACTGCCAGCGCTGCCTTGCCTCAATTAAATGCCAGCGCGTACTCATTGTGTTAGCCACCATAAGGCCGAAGAAGACCCCATCCATGGTTTCATGTCGGACTTTTGGGACTACGACCAAATAAATGTCGGCCCAGTCCATGAACTGACCATAGGATAAATTGTTGGAGAGCGATTTGGCCATAAGTGCGCACACATATTGTTGTGTGGAGCGTACCCAGCCAGCCTAATTCCTAGGCGAACCCTCGTTGGAGTGGATGTTTCACCTTAGGACACGGGATATCCCCTCGCAACAAAGACTGGAGATTTCTGCTGTGAAGACGTTGCCGCAGATTCAAAACCCAGCATTGACGACCCCAACCTCACCCCCAGGCCCTCTAACAGCCGTTTTTCATTTTCTTTAAGTATCGTACAAACATGTGTTCAAATTTATAAGTACAATATTTATAATGAAATTTCTATATAGCAGGTTCTGAAAATCATAACGTTGGTAACGAGAAGCAAGTTATATTTTTGTGCCCTTTTTAATAATTTGAACAGCCTCTAGTGCTCCACCCATCATCAGGCCTGCTGACTGGATTGGACTCTACAAACTGTAAGTACGGCATAGCCGCATAAAATTTATTGGCGAAATATAACCGCTTGCCGCGACCACAGAGTTAGTTAGTTTTTTTATTTTTCAAAGTGAAATAAATGCTTAACGTAAAATTTAGTTTAGATCAAATTTATACTTATAAAACAACACACATTTTTGTACGATTCCTCTCACCAAATTAGTTAGGAATTATCTATATTTGAAATTATTGTTTATTATCTAAGTGGGATACGAAATCCGATGTTATCTTCTTATCTTAATGGCATATGCCAATTTTTTCTTTGAATTTGAACATATGTATGAAATTATGAATTGCTGAGTTAGTTTATTTGGGCACCTGACATAAAAGATTTAACAGCCACAATATGGGTAATACTGATTTTTCCTAGGTATTACAAGGTTGGGTGGGTAAAGAGAAGGCAATGACATCTAGGTCCTTCGGAAAACACCCATCACCTCTGCATAAAAATATCTATTTAGGTGTAGTCCTTTATTCCTTATCTCTGTCTTCATTTTACTTATGTAGCGCATGTTTTGGGAGAGCACAAGAACCACCCCATTTTCCCTGAGCTCAGCCGAGCCACTTGTTAGTAAGACAGAGAGTGCACTCCGACACCCGCGTGTTCGTTACAATTCTTTGAATGACTGGTTGAAAGACCAAGTCCTCCTTCAGAGAGGGCGGAAAGAGTTCATTCTTGATAAACGAATAACTGGTTGAAAGACCAAGTCCTTCTTCAGAGAGGGCGGAAAGAGTCGTTTTGATTAGCGAATGACTGGTTGAAAGACCAAGTCCTCCTTCAGAGAGGGCGGAAAAAGTTCATTCCTTGAATGACTGGTTGAAAGACCAAGTCCTCCTTCAGAGAGGGCGGAAAGAGTTCATTCTTGATAAACGAATAACTAGTTGAAAGACCAAGTCCTTCAGAGAGGGCGGAAAGAGTCGTTTGATTGGCTGAATGACTGGTTGAAAAACCAAGTCCTCCTGCAGAGAGGGCGGAAAAAGTTCATTCTTGACTGAAAGGCCAAACCTTCCTTCTGAGAAAGGAACTGCTGAAAGTAAAAGTATACGAATGGTTGAAAACCCAAAAACTAGTACCCCAACTGAAAATATTAAACTCTTGTTCTTGATTCTGTCATTTAGTTTATTACTCAGGTTATCTTGGCCGTCTGCGAACAGGAGTGGGGTGCCTCCACTTGAGTATACTCCTCAGGTTGGGACACCCAGCTCGCCTTCTATTTTCCTCGTATCGGAAAACTGACTCTAAAGAATGTGTCTTCAACCTGTGTATAATGGTGATCGATTCCTCACATGGTGGAGGTTAATCCAGATATTCCTGAATGATCAACTCAGGAACGTTAATCGGCTTCGGGAACGGAAAGGGGATTGTTTCCTCATCTTCATCCGGAACAGGCACAGTAATTCCTGAGCTGGCAAAGTCATCCTCCCATAAATTGTAACTCTGATCAAAGCTGGGGGCAACTATGATTTCCTCCTCCATGCTCTCGTCATCAGAAGGGGAATCGCAATAAATTATTCCCGTTTGCACAGTTGGGTTGAAATTTCCGTCCGATCGCTTCATATTCTTGGCTGATACTAAATTAAACCTTACACCAGCACTGACCACTATGGTCTTTGAAGGCGAGAATATGCTTAGTCAGACGGTTGAGGTAAAAGAAACAAAAATTCCTAAAAAACAACAATGCAGGTTATTTGCCACAAAGAGTACGAAATCAAGTGAAGCAATCGAAGCACTGGAAGAATACTTCAAAGTATATAGTAGACCCAAGAATATAATATCTCTATCTGACCTATCTATCAGTTGCTTCACCTCAAAAGAGTTCGATGATTTTATTAAGGAATGTAATGTTAATCATATACAAGTAGCGACAGCATCACCACAGGCTAATGGACAAGTTGAGAGAGTCAATGAAGACCTAGGACCCAATGTAAGCAATGGCATACAGTTTACAATGAATAACACAAGAAACAGATGCACCAATGAATATCCAAGTATAATGCTATTTGGTATAAAACAAGAGGTAGCATGATAGACAGCTTAAAGGAAAATGTAATAGAAGTGAATCAAGTTTGAGAAAATCGAAACTTAACAGAAATACTGGAAAATGCAGTCATTAAGTAACAAAAATCACAAAAGCAAGCAAAAAGGAAAAGAATAAGAATAATTATGTTCCGAGTAATATTATAACACGGAAAAAGCTACACAAGTCACACATTAAGTAAAAACACACTTATACACATAGCACTTAAGCAACAAGAAGCTAAGTTAAAATTAATATCACACTAAAAACACCCTTCTACTTCCGATACAATACAATACAAGCCCCCTCATTTTGTGTCTCTCATCGGTGGAGAGCTACAAGGTTTTTAAATATGAGTCCCCAATTGTGACGCTACAACAAGGAAAAGGATGGAGAATTGAAGGACACTCAAATCTGGTACATGTAATCCCTCTCGACTCATTCGCGGGCCTTGCTGAGAACTTGTCATTAGCCCTGGACCAGTACCCTTCTTGTGACCTGAAGACATTGGCCACTCTCAAAATCAAAGATCTAAAAACAAAAATCGAGGAACTCACGGTCTCCAACAAGAGGACTAGACGTTCAATCAGATGGTTAGGCTCAGCTTGGAAATGGGTAGCAGGATCACCGGACGCAGCTGACTGGGACCAGATTCTACAATCCCATGATTCTCTGATTAGAGAGAATAACCAACAATTCACCATAAATAATCAATTCCTGTCCGGCATTCAAGAGGCATTCAACAAAATAAACGAACTTGCAGGAGCTCTGAACACAATAAGCAAGGATAGCGACTCCGAACTATCCATCCCACTGAACAAAATCTTGTTACTTGAACGGAAGCTGGACGAAATTATGCGAGCATGCCAACTCGCTAAAGTCGGCGTGATTAACTCGAACTTACTGGACATAGACGAGCTGCAGGACATCATCAACACCACACCAAGCCTGCCTTACAACAACATCATAGAGGCCATCGAATTTGCCCAACCCACTATCTTCGTGAACGGTACCCTACTCCTTTACAACATAGCGATGCCACGGGTACTACAACAGGAGTATTCGGTGCAGATCATCAGGCCAACCATAGCAAATAATCAGCAACTTGACATTCCCTCGGGAAAAATCCTGGTAGGACCACGAGACACGTACATTATATCCAGGAGCTGCCAGACCATGGGCAATATCACCATTTGTAAGGAATCGGACCTCACTCACCTGGATGAAGAGTCTTGCCTGCCAAGACTAATAAAGGGAGGAACCGCAAAATGCCATTCAATAACCAACACGGCAAGCCCCATTGAGTTACTGGAAGATGGCACCATATTTACGACCAACTTTAGAGGAAAGATGACGAACGGCGTTGTAGAATCAAACCTAAACGGGACCTTTGTCATTCAATTCTCGAATGAATCAGTAACAATCGGCAACAAAACCTTCAGAAGCCAGACGGTTACAAGGATGGTGGCAATTCCCTCCACTTTGTCTGAAGTCGTAAACGAAGGACACCGACTAAATGTGGAATACATTCACAACTTGCACATAAACAATTTACGACGCCTCAACACTTTAACAAAAGGGACCGCCATCACGGCCGGCTGCGCCATCTTCGTATTTCTCGCTATCTCCATAGGTTGGATTCTGAAGAAGACATTCCAAAAACCAGAAACACCACCCTCCCCCAGAGTCACCGTCCACAGATACAAGGGATCTCCGGGAGGTCGATTTTTGAGGGGGGAGGAGTTAGCACACTCATCCTCACGCGAGACCTCCTCTCATACAACCAGCACCCCTGGGACGCCTTGTCCTTCAGTTACCAGACCATGCCCCGCACCCCGGCTTCTTCTATCACAACGGGACTCGATCAACACACTTTACCAGAAGCGCCTGAACGAGCATCGGGCAAAATACCCCCTAAGTAACACCATCCCTTGACCATACACACACCTTTCACACATGTTAGGAACACCAACACCATACACATACCTTTAGCACATGTTAGGAACACCAACAGACCACCCACAGCACGCGTGCCTCGCGACCCATATCTTTTAGTCAACTAAGCTACCTACGTCTTTTATTTCCTGTAAACACACTTAGCCAAGTAAGCAACTTATGTTTCCTAGTGTTTATGCGACCCTATCAACATATGTGACCCAAGACGACCCCCGTGGTCACACTAGGTACTTCACTTCCCTTTTCTAGCATAAGCACTTTTTAGCCAGTCTTTGAATATTGCCGGTAAGCAGAATTCGCCGGAAGAGGCGACCCACTTTTGACACGATCCCAACGCCGCTGCCAGCGGCACGACACCGCAGCCAGCGCCCTTTGGGCATCTCGGGGTATATTTAAAGGACCACGCTCGACAGAGCCGGCAGTCTTAGTTTAGACGTAGAACTAGTTATGTCAAGTACAACTAAATAAAATCTTATAACGTTGTAAATCAAGTGTTGTGTTGTGTCTCACTGTAAGAATCCCGAGTTTCCCAAGTCCAATCCTTGTATCTAAGGAAGGAAATGGTAAGAATTCCCCTATAAGGGAAATGGAAACTCATAACTTATATATATATATGTTTGTACATTAATATATATGTATATAGATATATAAATATACGAGTCCACACGAGAGTGAAAATTTTTACATGTATGCATATTCATCAATATATATCGGAGTCAACTCAGAATTAAACATTTTTTTTATATATATATATATATATGTGTATTTGTGGTTAGGGTATTTAAAGGCCGCATATACGTGGCTGTTGTGCCACGCGCTTTTAGTTTTCTGTGCAAGAGACAGTTACAGGCGAGAAAGAGACAGAGACACACGAGCGGCCAGTAAGAATGAGGATAGACAATTCACCGTTTGATTCGGGGCGTGTGTGTGAGCTACGAGTATTCTCTTGCCGTTTGTCTCTCACTCTTACACACAGCTTTGGTTCAACCGTTTTTTTTTTGTCATTCCTTCATTCACACTGATTTGCGAGTACAGTCGCGCGTTGGGTTTCGTTTTAGCGTTTATTTTTTATTGTGAAAAAAGAAAGAGAAAAGAGTTTTCAAAATGCGCGCGTGTGTGTTTGAAAAAAAACGATGATGCTCGTGTGCAGTGGCTCTCACATGCGTGATGCCCCATCCGATCGCGTGAGTGTGTTTGAGTGTCGCTGACTCTTGTGTATGTGTGCGCTCACGATCCGAATTGTAGAGATTAGCCTGAAGGGTAAATGTGTGACGTCACACATTTCCTCCAGGGCAGAGGAATCCCTGGTTCATTCGTGACGTACATATGCGTGAAGAGGCGACTCATAGACATTGGACACTTTCGTATGGGTATACGTATGGAAGGGTATGCATGGGTATATCACCTAGTTTTTTTTTGTATGTTGCGAAAGCAACGGAAATTTAAAAAAAAAAAAAAAAAAAAAAAAAAATATAATAATAAATAAATATATATAACATGCACACCATCATGCCATGCAAAGTGAAAAAATCGGCAAAGTCTCCGGTAGGGTTGCGACGGAATTATCAGCAGAGTCATCAACAGAGTTTTCGACAGGATTAATAATCTCATCAACAGAATGTTTCAGGGAGAAGTATTAATGGAGTCAGCTACTGAGTTACCGACAGAGCTAACGATAGAGTCACCAATGGAACCATCGACAGAGCCATACCAGGAAATCAGTTGGAAAAAAAAATAGAGAATATATATATATAGATATAACACGCGCGGAGCTAGGTCACGCTAAGTAAAAATAGCGGCAGAGTCTCCGGCAGGGTTTCGACAGAATGATCAGCAGAGTCATCTACAGAGTTTGCGACAGGATTAGTAATCTCTCCAACAGAATATTTCAGGTAGAGTTATTAATGGAGTCAGCTACTGAATTACCGACAGAGCTAGCCATACAGTCATTAACGGAGCCATCGACAGAGTCGCCAATGGAAATTAGTTTGATTAAAAGAAACAAATTTTTGGTTTTTTTACCACAGAAGAGAGAATAGCTAAAGTTGCCAGAAACAGACAGAACGAGTCTAGGTGCCTCTCAGAGAGCCATTAGCAAGGTTGTAAACTACCGCATTATGAGTTAAACGGGACTTGGGCATGGGTAACCTAAAAATCCGCCACTCTCACCCAAAGCAGCAGCAGAAGTCACAGCAGCGGTAACAGCAGCAGAGGAAAAGAGACAGAAGAGTGACGCACAAGGGACTATTTAAAACCAAGCCTATGCACTGGCAAAGTCAGTCAGTGTTTGGAACTCAACAAGAAAACATCGGAAGAAAAATTGCTTCAATCCGGAAGGATAGCAACTGGACAAGGATCATTGTCGGGACTACTCACCAATACAAGGATTAACAACTGGACAAGGACCAACGACTGGACAAGGATCAACAAGGACATAGGACAAGGACATTCATCGTCAGCTTCAAGGACACAACGGAGATTAATGCAAAGGACATCAGGAAATTCGGCAGCAAGGACCACTATTTTCTCAAGGATATTCTAAACAGTAATCGGAGTAAACTTTTACTTTCTTTGGACAACATCGAGGGAGAATCAATCACGTCCCCAATAACTATATTCTACATTCAAGGATTTACCTATTTCAAATAAACAAACCGGATCGAATTCTACCAACAGGCAAGACCTTTCTTATATACATTTGAACCATTGCAAAGATTTTGTTCAAAATATTTAAACCAAACACCACCTCGAAAGTTCCTCGGCGGCGATAATCCCCCTTTACGCGTCACCGTTTCTTACTTTTCTTTGAACAAACATATATACATTTTTTATATTTTCTGACCCCTCCCTAGGAGAATTTATTAAAAATTAAATAAAATATATATATATACGCATTGGTCAAATTGCATATCCACATCATAGTCTATCGGTTTACCGTAGCCATCTTTAATCAGTATCGCGTAGCCTACTGGGCGAACTCCGAGATCCTTTAGCGGTTTATCACTTATACTACGACTCCGAGTCTTTACTAACATACCAGCAATGGGCGTTCATTGGATAAATCATCGTCGCAAAGCCGAATTGGAAGTCCTTTGTGACGAATTCGGATTAGACACCGGTGGAATAGTGGAAGACTTAAGAAATCGGTTCCGTGAGTTCGCCTCAAGGGAGGATCATCATCCTGAGGTATTGAGTCGACTCGCAGAAATCGAAGCCCAATTTAGTGCCGGGGACAAGAAATTAGATGTAAAGCCACAGTCCAGAGCACCGTCGCCTACTCCCGAAGGAATCATTTCTCAACTACCGGTGCCACAAGACACCAACTATCGTTCGGAATCGCATTCTGGTTCTCGTTCCGGTTCTCCGACGCCTTTCGGCATGCCTGGCTCAAAGATTAACATCGAACCAAGTGAGCGGAGTCGAGTCCATGAATCTATGGTAGGCCGTACTACTGGGAGCTATGCCTCGATCGTGGAACGTATAACTAAATGGGGAATCGCCTTTAGGGTCTACCGACTCTATCTATTTCATAGAGCAAATAGAGGTTCGAGCCGCGACTTACCGTCTGAGTTTGGAGACACTGCCTCCGATGATAGCCATCCTATTGACCGGACGGGCCGAAAGCTGGTGGCAAACCAGCGGCTATCCGGAGATGACATGGGTCGGCTTCAAGTCCGAATTCTTAGAGTTCTTTCTACCCCCACGCTATTTTGAGAAACTAGAGGATAGCATACGCGCTCGAAAGCAACGCCATCAGGAACCATACAAGGAGTATCTAATAGACCTTCGTTTGATGATGAAGAGAGCTCATTACTCGACGTTACAGGAACACGACAGGATCTACGAAAATCTTTTACCAGACTACAAGTTGTATACCCGACGAAATGATTTCCAAACGTTACCCGGCTTAACCAAGTTGGTGGTAAATTATGAGACGATTCGATTGGAGCAAGGCAGCGAGGACTCAACGCATGCCTGGAAAAGGAGCAACGCCGTTCAAAATAAGCCCTTTGATCATATAACAATATAGTAGATACCAGTACAGCTTGCCGCAAATGTGCGGGAGCTGGTCACTTCGCCCGAGAATGCACGAAGCCCCGTGTGTTGTTCTGTTGGCAATGCGGACGAAGGGGGGTACGTACCATCGAATGTTGCCGTCGTTCGGGAAACGGGCCAAACCTCCGTCTCAATCTGGGCCAGACGGAGGGACCAGACCAGGACCTCAGCCCAGTAACCCCCTCCTCCTAAAGAAAGACCGCATCCAACTACATGTCTTCGTCAATAGAAAACCAATGGTAGCTACCTTGGATTCAGAAGCGAACAAGAGTTTCATAAACGAGGAAGTGGCTCTTCAGCACTTCGCTCCGTTCCTTCTGCGAGACATTCATACTAATATTAACCTTGCCGATAATACTCGGGCAGCAATCAAAAGTTCTCTTAGGGCAACCATCAGTCTCGGGGCACAGACCGTACATATGACCTTGTTAGCGATGCCATCGATGATGGATCCTCTTATTTTGGGAGTGGATTTCCTTCGGAACATAGGAACTTCTATACGTTGCGGAGGTTATCTGTTACAGTTGCCCCCTTTCGATAAGACCCACAGCCCAGTCAATTCTACAGCTCAGCCGTCACTAGTGGCGGATGACCCCACGCAGCCTGATGCTCATATAAATCAACTGGATCCTGCCAAAAAGATCCTTGGGCGGATACCTCTGACTCTCAGCATAGCAACCAACCAGTATGTCAAGCAGGCTCAGTTTTGCCGCCTCCAACACCAGACGCTGTCCGTAAAAACCCATTCCGCCGACCCGGCAGCAAAAAGGAACCGGTAACCGAGGTGGACGCCCGATTAGCCTCAGTAGAAGCTGAGATCCGTGACGAGGACTTAAAGCCAGAACTATCATCCAGTATGGAACAGGAGACTCTAGAGCCGGAATTTCAAGCTATTCTTGACGCGGAAATCACTAAATTTGATGGACTCAACGGTGTTACCCAAATAGCACAACATGTCATTGTTTTGAAGCACGATCGACCCATGAAGCAGAGGTATTATCCCCGTAATCCCGCCCAACAACAGATTATCAACGAAACAGTAGACGCACTGCTGAAGGAAGACCGTATCAAACCATCCAAAAGCCCTCACAGCGCACCAATCGTGTTGGTAGGTAAGAAAACTGGTGATACTCGAATGTGTATAGACTTTCGACAACTGAACGCTCAGTCAGAACGCGACGCATACCCCTTACCTCATATACACCATATTCTAGAGAAATTAAGGAACGCGAAATACATCTGTACTCTAGATTTAAAGAGTGGGTATTGGCAAATACCCTTAGAGGTCAAAAGTAGAGAGTGTACAGCTTTCACAGTGCCCGGACGCGGGTTATTCCATTGGAAAGTCATGCCCTTCAGCTTACACTCCGCATACGCCACTTTCCAGAGGGCTTTAGATATCGTGATTGGACCCGAAATGGAACCACAAGCCTTCGCTTATCTAAACGATATTATCGTAATCGGAAAGACTCTCGAGGAACATCTCTCACACCTGCTTGAAGTCTTTCGACGTCTACGAGAAGCCAATTTAAGAATCAACCGAGACAAATGTCGTTGATATTGACCCTGATAAGGTAGCAGCTATCCGTAACCTTCCGCAACTAACCAATGTCAAGGAGCTACGTAGATGTCTCGGTATCGCCTCTTGGTATCGTCGGTTCGTACCCAACTTCTCTGACACGGTGCAACCTCTCACAAGTTTGTTAAAAAAGGGTTTGAGTTGGTTTTGGAACCTAGAACATAAACAGGCGTTCGATACACTCAATACCCGTCTCACCACTGCCCCTGTCCTAGCTTGTCCGGATTTTGCTGTAAAGTTCTGCTTACAGACTGATGCCAGCGATGTTGGCCTCGGCGCAATGCTCACTCAGAGTATCGACGGTGCAGAAAGAGTCATTGCTTATGCTAGTCGACGTCTCTTAAAGGCGGAAGAAAACTACTCGACTACTGAGAAAGAATGCCTAGCAATAGTCTGGGCCATCAGGAAATATCGTTGCTATTTGGAAGGCTATTGCTTCGACGTGATCACAGACCATTTGGCTCTCAAATGGCTAAACTCGATAGAAAATCCCACGGGGCGTGTGGCCAGATGGGCGCTGGAGTTACAACAATACGAGTTCGAGGTACATTATCGACGAGGAAAGCTGAACGTGATTGCCGATGCCTTATCGCGGCAACCTTTGGATGTGCTCCACTGGGCACAACTAGTAGAACCGGAATGCAAATGGTGGCTAAAGATGCGGCAGCACGTCACGGAACACCCTACGGATTTCCCAGACTATATATTCGAAAACGGCCAGATTTATCGCAGACGAGACCCCTACCCCGATGACCACGATTCTACACCTTGGAAACTATGCGTTCCCCTAGAATTTCGAGACCAAGTACTAAAGGAATGTCACAATGTGGTGACGGCTGGCCACTTGGGAATCAGGAAAACCACTTTGCGAGTGACCCAAAGATACTTTTGGCCTGGCCTCTTCCGAGATGTCGCGCGTTACGTTAGATATTGCCTCGTCTGCTCGCAGTTTAAACCGGCGCAAATGAAACCAGCGGGCAAAATGCTCACCCGTCAAGTCGCGGAGTAGTTCGATACCGTGTGTACTGACTTTATCGGGCCTTTGCCGCGTTCTAAGCAAGGTTATACGATGTTACTAGTTTTCTTGGATTTATATAGTAAATGGGTCGAGATGGTACCACTTCGTAAGGCCACGTCAGCCGCTTTGGAGAAGGCATTTCGTGAAAGGATCTGGGCCCGATTCGGCAATCCTCGCACCCTCGTGAGCGATAACGGTACCCAGTTCACTAGCAAGCTTTTCAAAAACTTCTGCAAAACGTCCGGAATTATACTCCAGCATACCGCCCCCTATTCTCCACAGCAGAATCCTACCGAACGCGCAAATCGAACCATCAAGACTATGATTGCACAATACCTGGAGAATGGGCAAAACACTTGGGATCAATGGCTTCCAGAAATAACACTAGCGATCAACTCCTACATCATACTAGGTCGGGAACACCGTATGCCCGGCGCTCTTTATGACCAAGTAACGGATGTCGCCGGTAACAAACCCCCTAGCCCTGATGAGCGCATCCGACGAATGGAAGATATTTTCAAGCTCGTACATGAGAATCAACGCGACCCAAAAGTAGTATTTCAAAAGAAATACTACGACCTGAGACGACGCGACTGGCGCCCAAACATCGGGAGCATGGTCATGCTCAAGCAACATGTGCTGTCTAATGCTAACGAAGGGTTCAATGCCAAACTGGCGCCTAAGTATAAAGGCCCGTATAAAATAATCAAGTTTCTTTCCAGCAACGTCGTTAGACTACAAGAAGCCCAGGGGCGTGAACAACGTACCGCAAGTCTGGCTGACTTAAAGGCCTTCAATAGTTACGACAGCGAACCACCAGAACTCGGTCTTTCTGAAGACATCGGCCTCGGGACACCTCGTACCCACGGCCCGCACGAGGCCACTGATTAACGATCCTTCAAGGGGGACCACTTGTTGGTGGGTACGCCTGCCCAACGTCCCCCTCCCTTCTAAAGAGGGGCTCTTCGCACCGATGCTAGGCAAAAATTATCTAAACCATTGTATCTTAGTTTTAATCATAGCACTATTGTAAACCGCACTCATAGGGCCTCGTTAGTACTTTCAGAATTCAGGGTAGTTTTAACACGCTTTATATTTCACAGCAGTATGTCGCAGCAAGGGGAAGACCATGGCGATCGCGAGGCCGACATAGCCCGAATCGTCGAAGAGATGATTGCGGTGTGGGAAAGGGAACACGGCCCGGTCACGTCCGACACCACCACAGGACGTAGCCCACCGGAAGAGCCAGTCTTGCTCTGTCGTGTGGAAGTAGCCCCGGCCGACATCCCGACCGAAAGACCGTCAGGGAGCCTGAATCAGGCGAGCGTCGAGAAGTCACCCGACGAGGCTCAACAAGCCGTAGACTCGACTCGACCGGAACGCGCGGTGATATTGTCGGTGGTCGAGCTTCCCCCATCGTCACAAAACATCGGACCATCGGAGGCCACGATATCTACTGGTCCCATGGGGCAAACCTGCCCGGAAGAGACAGTCGTCTCCGCTGCAACTGCGCTCTTTGGATCAGCTCCGGTGCCTGGGTGTCCACCGGACATGGCCCTTGCGCAATATCGGCAAGATATGGCTACGCCTCCGCTCCCCATAACGGAGCCCCTCGTCTGGTCGGCAGAGCGCGTTTTCCGCGAAGAGATGTTCGTCCTGCCATACCCAGGGCCGGACCCTGGCGAAGTACTCGCCGTCCCGATGGAGGATTACCGAGCCCCCGTCGCCGATGACCAGGGAACCAAGTCCCACTCTCCGTCCCACCGTGTATCGGACACCCCTCCGCGGCACGTACATGAGTTTTCCGAAGCCCGAGCAGACCCAGCTCCACTCACAACGGACACCCCTCCGCGGCCCGTTTGTGAGTGTCTGGAGAGACGTCCATCTCTGGCAGTCATAGAAGTCGCCATGCCGGACACCCCTCCGCGGCCCGCGTATGAGCCGATAAGTCCCCCAGGTCAAGCTACAAATTAACTGTAGTTCTTTTTTTCTAATAGCCAATACTTGCGATCGACGCCTCCCTCTCTTTCTAGCTACCGTCTTGATGCGGCTGCAGCGTCGACGCGTTGCGGAGAGAACAACCTCCCGACAGCGGACGCTGCGCAGCATGCCGACGCCAAAGAGCCCATGACAAAATTGAAAGTAAGAGAGAGAGACGGCGATCGTGACGCGTGTCAAAGCACAAGACGCATCGAATGTTTTCACCGTTAGGACATAAGTAGGCAGAACAGGGGTGGGTTTCGACAGCGAATTAGAATGAGTTGAACTTCACTTCGCCAGTAGCCACGGGAGTAGAGTCACATTGTGAAACAGTGAGTGCAAAGCAACAAGTGTAACCAAGTAAAACCAAGACTAGAGACCGAGTACCAGCGAGAGATCCTTCAGGAATAGCTGGTGAGCCCATGACCAAAATTCCCCTTTATTTTTACTTGAGTGCGGTAGGGACCCAGATTTCCAAATATGTTTAGGATTAACTAATTATTAATAAACATTACAACATGATCATTTAACCTAACCCGGCATTATTTCTTTATTCGGCACTGAATTTTTGTATACCCTTTCCCTTCTCCTTGGCCACTTAACCATTTGAGTGGAGCCGAAGGACCAGCGGACTTCGGCAGGATGAGTTATTCTCCTGCAGACGAAGTCAGCCGCTGGTCTCCAGGCTCAGTCACTCAAGGTGAGGAGGCAACGGATCTTGGCCAAGCGGCAGACGAGATCAGTCGTTGCAGTTCCTCTTCACCATCCCTTTCCCATAACCACACTAACATTCCCTTTCCCGCTTCCCTTTCTCTTCCAAGAGGCAACGGATCTTGGCCAAGCGGGCTTCGCTTGACAGACGGGATCAGTCGTTGCTACTCCTCTTGGACTCTCCTCCTACTCCTTTCCCCTTTTCCCCCTTTCATGTGGTCTCAGTCCCCAATCTTAATATTCATCAAGGTCTCCAGATCAAATAAATGTTCTGTAGACTGGACTCTGGGACTGAGAATTGTACCCCAGCCAGAGCTTCCTTACAAGTTATGCATATAAACGTTTTTCCATAGGGCCGGAGTTGGCCGTTGGCTGGAGGGGGCGCTAGGGTGCTCGTATGATTGAGTGTGCGAGATACTAAGATATGCTTGTAAGAAGCATGTGAAAATGCATTTGTTTAATAAAGTTGAAATATTTGCTTTACTGGTGTATGGTATTCCTAAGTCGGCGAGACGACTAACTTACTTCATTTTTTTTTTGTGACAAACCAACAAAGGCGTTTGGCTACGATTTTTTCGAGGGTTTTTGATAGGCAGCAGTTTAAGGCGATTGGTCTATAGTTGGTTATTGATGTTTTGTTGGAGGTAGACTTGAGAATGGGGATAACTAGACTGGTTTTAAATGACTGTGGAATGAAATCAATCCGGCTGAAACCGAGTATATACAAGCCTACATGCACAATTTAAGCTCTGTAGCTCCAACGGTCTAGGAGGAGTTTGCGTTCACCCAGACGGACGGACGAACGGACGGACATGGTTATTTGAACTCGTCTCGTCGTGCTGATCAATATATGTATTATTGTATGTGTTATATACTTTATATGGTTGGAGATGCTGACAAAAAGTCTAGCCATCCTTGATTACCTAAAACGGTTTTATAGACACTGCTGCCTTTCTCTTTGTTTGTGGCGGGGCGGAAGGACCCGATATAGTATCAAGTGGTTGGCGGGTGCCAATATCTTCAGGGTCTCGTACGTGAGTAGAATGATTAAAACGCGCAAAAACTTCGTTTTAATTCTATGTTTGCTTTATTTAGTTCACAAGATATACCGACACACACACGAAATGGTTCGGTTGGAAAAAGTGACAAATCGCAAAGTATAATATACAGGCGGTGAACGGGTGTTCGGGTGAAAATCTCGATTCAGTATAATGGCGATGCCCATTGGAAAAACCCAGTCACCCCTCCTGGTGTGACCGTAGATGCCGAGGATCAAAAAACCCTCCTCACTCTTCACTGCTCTTCGCCGCTCACTGCTGTTCACCCGGTGGCGTGAACATACCGCCCCCCTTGCAACATGTTGCAATTGCCACCCTGGACATATAAAGGACGGGGGACGGCAACGTTCTGGAGCGCCTAGATCCCACAGGAGCCGGAGACGACCCATCCGAACACGGTGCTCTGGGCTGCGGGAGTACCGCTATGACCGGGCACACAGCCTGGTGGGATGACCTCAGGATAGAGGTCTGCCCCGAGTACCACGGACACCGACGCCGGCCGATAGAAATAGGGGTCGGCCAGGATCAGGGTGGCGAATTTCTCCCGAACCGGCGCCGCCACTTCCCGGATGGGAGTGCGGATGAGCAAGTCCTCTTCGACCCGGAATATAACGTTCCGTCGGAACGTCTCGTCGGACCTCGACTCGAGGACGGCCGTACAGGCTTGGTCGACCCCGACCTTGGTCACAGCTAACCCCAGGGACCGGGCAAAGGAGCGATTGATGCGGCTCTCAGCCGCACACGCATCGAGAAGGACGCGGGTCTCGAAGGATTTCGAGCCATTGCCCAACCGGAGAACTGCGGTTGGCAGGACAGTCGTCGTCCTGGCGTGGAGCAGGGAGGATAGAGAGATTTCGGGTGCGCCTTCTGGGGAAGCGGAGCGGTCGGACGATGATCGGGAACAGGGTTGTAGCGGGGGTGCAGCACGCCCGGAGGGGGGTGATTGGCTGCGACGCCGGGCGGAGGCACGTTGTCTCGGCGGTTGGTCGGCCATGTGGAGCAGGGTATGGTGCCTTTGCCCGCATCGTCGGCAACCATGGCGAGTCCGGCACGCGTCGGATGAATGCTCGTGTGCCAAGCAATTGGGACAATACTTGTTGATCAGCACCGCCCGGAGCCGCTTTTCCCCTCGGAGGTTCAGGAAGCGCTGACACTGCCGGAGTGCATGAACCCCCCGACAGACCCGGCATCGGTACACGTTCGTGCCCTGCGGAGCAGCTCGTTTGCTGCGGTGGTGCGGCAGACGTGTGGGGGCCATGTCGCTATGAAGGGGGGAGCTGAACGAACTGTAACGAAAGAAATTACGTAGGGGGGAGTGGATTAGTCTATGCGCGGGAACGAACAACATGCACGGAGACGAGGACATTCGGAGGGAACATAGAGGGATTGGGAGTCACGATAAGGTTTTAGGCTCAGGACTCCTGCTGTCTTGCAACAGAATAAGCTTCGCTACGGGTCTTCGGATAGACCCACGCGCGGTGGTGACATCAGCCACTCGGACGAGACCGTCAGCCCCGGGCAGAGTGCGCTCAATTCGCCCTAAGCGCCACTCGTTGGAGGGGAGATGACCTTCGGACACGATCACGAGGTCGCCGGTCTGGATGCTGCGAGTCGGTGACTTCCACTTGTTCCGTTTGTGAAGCTCCTTGAGGTACTCACTCTTCCAGCGGCGGCAGAAAGCCTGCTGGATTGCCTTCAGTCGCTGCCATCGGTTGATCAGTGACATAGGCTCGACCAGAATTTCCGGTTCCGAAATGGATAAGAGCGGTCCTCCAATCAGGAAATGTCCCGGGCTTAGGGCCAGCAGGTCCTCTGGATCCTCGCTCATGGGAGAGATTGGCCTGGAGTTTAGGCACGCCCCGATCCTACACAGGAGAGTGGAAAGTTCCTCGAAGGTGTATTTGACAGTGGACGAGGACTTGTAAAACAGGGTCTTAAAACTTTTGACCCCTGCTTCCCATAGTCCTCCCATATGGGGGGCGCTCGGCGGAATGAACTGCCAGGATAAAGTATGCTGGGGAAATGCCTTCATTATATCAAGCTTGGTGGCGTTCAGGAAATCTTTTTCGAGCGCCTTTGAGGCCCCTACGAAGGTTTTGCCATTGTCGGAGTAAATGCGCTGTGGGCATTGTCTCCGTGCGACAAACCGAGAGAAGGCTGCGAGAAATCGTTCAGCGGTGAGGTCGAAGGTAGCCTCGAGATGGATTGCCTTCGTGCTGAAACGCACAAAGACGCAGACATAACCCTTAGTTATGAGACACGCACGCCCGGTGTAATTTTTGATCTCGAACGGCCCTGCGAAATCAATGCCCGTGTGGGTGAAGGGCCTGGAGTACGTGATCCGTTCTCGAGGGAGATCACCCATCATCTGGGTCTGTAGTCGTCGACGATGAACGATGCAGACTTTGCACCCCTTGAGGTGGGACTTCACCATGTTCTTGATCCGTGGGATCCAGAATTTGGTGCGCAGATACCGCACCATCAGTTGATTGCCGCCATGCAACGTGATGCGGTGGGCGAATTTGACAAGCAGGCGAGTGAAATGAGTACTATAGGGGAGGAGAATAGGGTGACGTTCATCATATCGGAGGGACTCGGCGGCCCGGAGTCGTCCGCAGGAGCGGAGTAACCCATGCTGATCGAGAAATGGATTCAGATTGAGTAGCGTGCTGGATGATGGCAGGGGTCGCCCTTCCCCCAGGGCCCGTATCTCCGCGAGGTATTCCCGACGCTGAGAGGTCCGAATCAAGGCGCGCTCGGCGGAGAGAAGTTCGTCATTGGTGAGGTGAACCGTGGAAGGCGTCGAAATCCTTTTGGTGGCGAAGCGTAGGATGTACGCGACGACTCGTAATGCCCTACCATAATCCGAGAAACGTTCGCTGACGTCCTCGAGTAGGGTGGTCGCGGTGGTGTGGCACTGGACTCGTTGCTCCAGCTGGGTGTCTGGGAGTTCGTTATGGGGAGTTGGCCAATACTCGGGGGCTCGCTGGAGCCAGTCCGGCCCATGCCACCAGAGTCTGCTGGCCGATAACTCGGCCGCGGAGACCCCACGGCTCGCCAGATCAGCGGGGTTGTCCTCGGAGCGCACATGTGACCAGCTTTGGCCACTGGTGCTTTTGGAGATGCTGGATACCCGATTGGCCACGAAGGTGGACCAACTGCACGGGGGTTTATTGAGCCAAGCCAACACGATGGTAGAGTCGGTCCAAAACTGGGAGGTTGCAGGTGGGATTGGGAGTTCAGAAACGATCGACGCCCAGAGATCGGCTAGCAAAACCGCTCCGCACAACTCCAGCCGAGGCAGCGAGACTGTTTTGACTGGAGCTACACGGGTCTTAGCCGTTAATAAATGGACGTCTACTTGATCGCCGCACCGAACCCGCACATATAGGGCTGCTCCATACGCTTTCTGTGACGCGTCACAGAAGCCATGAAGCTCCCACGAGAGCTTATCGCTGGTGTTTAGCCAACGGGGAATGCGGAGTCGACTGAGGCCTGGGTAATCCTGCAGGAATTCGTGCCATTGCTGCAGCAGGAGAGGCGGCAGAACATCATCCCAGCCCAGTTCGGTAAGCCAGATTTGTTGCATGAATATCTTCGCTCGGATGACAAATGGGGCTAGCCAACCAGCGGGGTCAAAGAGTTTAGCGATATGGGACAGAACCTGCCTCTTGGTGATCGACTCCTTCAAGGGGGGGTCCGCTACGGTGAAGAAGAAGACGTCTTCGGCAGCTTGCCAGCGGATGCCCAAGGTTTTTGCAGTGCTCGCGTCTTCCAGCTCGAGAAAGTCCTCTCGCAGCAGGTGCTCTCTCGGAATGGCTTGAAGTACTTCCTTCTTATTGGAAGTCCACTTCCGAAGCGGGAAGCCCGCAGATTGGAGGGTCGCTTGAAGCTCTCGTATGGCGAGACGGGCGTCGGCTTCAGTGTGAGCGCCGGCAAGGACATCATCAACATACATGTAGTTCCGAAGGATTTCGCTCGCCTGAGGATACATCGCTTGCACGTCTTGTGCCAGTTGTAAAAGGACTCGGATCGCCAAGAATGGCGCGCAGTTAACCCCAAACGTGACAGTTTGTAACTCATAATCCTGAATATTGCCGCAGCGGTTTCGGTAGAGGATTCGCTGAAAGGGGGTATGCCTGGGGTCGACTCGGATTTGTCGATACATCTGCGTTATGTCGGCGTTGAAAACGAATTGAAAGAACCGCCATTTCAGTACCTGAAGCGTGAGGTCGGCCTGAAGAGTGGGGCCGGTGTGCAAGACATCGTTGAGGCTGACGCCTTGTGTGGAGGGGCTCGACGCGTTAAATACCACGCGTACCTTAGTGGTGGTGCTATCGGGCTTAAACACCGCGTGATGGGGGAGATAGAAGTTTTTCCCACCTTGAGGCGGCGTCACCCGAATCATGTGACCCAATTCCTCGTACTCTTGAATAATGGCATCGTACTGCGTTTTTAGGACGGGATCCTTGAGAAGGCGTGCTTCATTCCGCAGGAATTGAGCCAGCGCGATCGGTCTTGAGTGGCCCAAGTCAACGCTATTCGGACCTTTGAAGGGTAGGGACACAACATATCGACCGTCCTTTCCTCTTTGGGTGGTCTCCTGGAAGTTCCGCTCGCAGAATACGTCATCCTCCTTTTCCGGTTTTGCGGGAAGGTCTTCCACTTCCCAAAACTTGGTGAGGAGTACATCAAGTTTTGCTTCTGGCCTAACTCGCGTCTGTGCCGCGAAAACTGATCGAGACACCGGAGGGTCAGGCATGATAGCTCCACACAGAACCCCATGTGGGGAAACAGGTCAACACCGATAATCATGTCAATAGGCGCGGGCTTGTTGTAGTACGGGTCAGCCAGGGGGCGATCGAGGCACTGCGTCGGAACCGTATTAAGGAATGGAGCTGTTGGAATGGCCCCTGACAATTTGGATACGACCAGGGCGGAGACCTCGATCTTGTTCAGTCTGTCACACGGGGGAGACAGCATTAGCAGACACACCTTGTCGGCGCAGCCTCCATCACTCTGGCCCATGCCAGTAACCGCAGCGTCTACTGGGTAGAAGGGGGGCTGGACCATGCTGAAGACACGCTCGGAGAGAAAAGTTGAATCGGCCCCAGAGTCGATCAACGCCCGAATATGGTGATCCACACCACGATGGTGCAGAGTGACAATCGCAGTGCCTAAAAGGCCTCTGCCTGGGGTAGATGCAAAATAACTTTGAGCATTTGTGAGCTGGTTGCTCGTGGACGGACCCTCTGTGGCGCTGGATGGTGGGACTTGCGCAGCGGACGGCGCGGGGAACGCTTGGACCTTCATCGTTGCAGAGGATTTGCGGGGGCCAAAGGGGATGGTTTGCACACTTGGGCCCGACTTATGTTCTTCGGTGGCATCCAGGACACGATACCGATCGGTAAGAAATTGGTTCAAATCGGACCAATTTGAGACGACAGTCTTATTTGGCACTGATTGCTCCCACAGGAGGATTGTGGCCTTCGGCAATTTGCTAGTGCAGATGGCGATAAGTAAGACATCCCAATTCTCCGTACTAACACCCGAACGCTCAAGCGCGGTAAGACCCCCTTGAAACGCAGTCTGCAGCTCTCGCAAGGATTTGCCCGACTCTTGTGCCACCGCGGGAATCTGAAGGAGTTGTCTGGCTTGAGTCATGACAAGCAGACGGCTATTTTCGTACCGTGCGGTGAGGTTCTCCCACGCGGCCGGCCTCGACGGAGCGGTGGGCTGACGCATAAGACTCGTCATCTGTGCCGAGAGCTGTTCGATGCGTTCTCCAAACAACGTCCCGCATCGCACATACGCCGCATAAGCGTATTCGTACTTCGCCTTGATGCGGCTTATGTTTGCCAAGCTTTCCTCGTCGGTTTGGACTGTCAAGGCCTTGTGACAACGGGAGTGTTCCATCTCGACAGTTGACCACAGCGATTTGAGCTGCTCTAAGTGCATTTTAATGGAAAACAAGGGGACTTCAGAAGTTAGAGCTTCACTCTCCCGAGCTTCGAACAGAGTCAATGCGTCGCACGCCAGAATGAAATCGGAGAGGGACATTCTGGAGTGTTCTCTGCGCTGTTGTGATACGGATCGGGTGACGGGAGCGTCAGAACAGTGCGTCACAACAACGTGCGGGATCTGGGTCTGGGTTGAAAGCTTGGAACGACCTTTGTGTTCACTCGAGTCTTTAACCGAGAATCTGCGACCCTGAGGGAGGCTGGACGAAGACGGACGGGATATTGGGGATTCGCTGCGGCTGCGAACAGACGAGAACTTGCGCGAAATATCCGTACGCTTCACGGTCGCCGGAGTTATCGGAGGCCGAACCTTCTCCGGAGTTGAAGAGGGAGACGAAAGACCGTTAGACTTCGGCGCAGTCTTGGACGGCTCCGTGGACATACTCAGGGGACGACCTTACCGTCGAACACCGAGTTTATGGGTTTTGAGAAAATGAGGAAAATTTGAGGAAATGAGAAGTGGACTGTATGAGGACGCAAGAGCTTTCTCACTGTGCACCGCAGGATTGCGGGAGAATTATCTCGCGTGCGGCTCGGAAACGGAGCCCTTTTAATGGGGATAGATGCGGAACAATATACGAACGCACGAGTGCGGATCAAAACTTGCACGTAGACAAAGCTAAATGATTACAAAACAAGTTTTTATGGATTCGTAAGTAACGCTGGGAGTACGTATAAAACAAAACACGGAGGAAATATATAAATAAAGATGTATAGGATAAAAGAAAATACGTTTTTGTATAAATCTGGATCTGGATATATATATGTGCGCACAATACTGGCCGGAAAAAAAATTTATATATATAATTTATAAATATGGACGGATGTATAAATATGGGCCCGATAGTGCTGGAAAAAATATATATATGTATTTATTTATAAATATGGGCGGATATATATATGAGCGCAAAAGGCTGGCCGGAAGAAATATATTTATAATTTTTGAATATGAATGGATATATAAATATGGGCCCGATAGTGCTGGAAAAAATATATATATGTATTTATTTATAAATATGGGCGGATATATATATGAGCGCAAAATACTGGCCGGAAAAAATATATTTATAATTTTTGAGTATGAATGGATATATAAATATGGGCCCGATAGTGCTGGAAAAAATATATATGTATTTATTTATAAATATGGGCGGATATATATATGAGCGCAAAAGGCTGGCCGGAAAAAATATATTTATAATTTTTGAATGTGAATGGATATATAAATATGGGCCCGATAGTGCTGGAAAAAATATATATATGTATTTATTTATAAATATGGGCGGATATATATATGTGCGCAAAATACTGGCCGGAAAAAATATATTTATAATTTTTGAATATGAATGGATATATAAATATGGGCCCAATAGTGCTGGAAAAAATATATATGTATTTATTTATAAATATGGGCGGATATATATATGTGCGCAAAATACTGGCCGGAGAAAATTATATATATATAATTTATGAATATGGACGGATATATAAATGTGGGCACAATAGTGCTGGAAAAATATATATGTATTTAGTTATGAATATGGGCGGATATATAATTAGGCGAAAAAAGGGAATCGGAAATAATGTGATTTGAACTTGGCGCGCTTAAGCCGCCTATCGATATCACGACTCGACTCACGTGTCACCACTACTCCGAAAACAGCTGTCGGCCGTTGTTTATATTTTGATGTTGTTGTTTAATTATGTTAATAATTTTTTTTTTTTGGTTGTGCAAAAAAAGAGAAAACCAATAACAAAAGAACGCTTTTACACACCGCGAGTGTTGTGCGCGAAGGCAAACAAAACAAACGATCAATGCATGTGGACAAATGCTTGATCTACATATGTATGTACGTACATGCATAAGTACACAGGTGAGTATAAAGATATGTATGTGTGCACACGCGTTGTTCACAACAAAAATAACGTAAGTAATTGTCATTTAATTGGAGGTGGGGTGGTGTTAAATCAATGCGCGACACCGAAATGGATTATGTGTTGTGGATATGTACATACATATGTGCAATGTATGACTATGTAAGTATGTATGTACATATGTAAGCAAGTGCACCGGTTTCCAAAGACGCGCGTGGGGAATTAATTTCGCACCTAATTCGAACGCGCAAGAAATCGCGGTGCATACGTTAAGTGCTATTAAAAAAAAAAACAATACTTTTTGGCCTTTTGTGTTGTGGTAAATGTGTGAAGGGATTATACATATGTACATGGATATGTACATATGCGCGTACATCAACAGATGACGATGTGTGTATGTACGTAGATACGTGCGTGCGGCAATTAGTTTGGCATTAAAAATAATTATTTCAACACATAAGAAAACGCGGTGAACACTTGGATTATTATTTTTTTTCTATTTTTTATAACACTTTAATATTTTTTTTGTTTTTTAACCCTTTACGCGGACTTGGCAAACAGCTGTGGAAATTACATGTACATGTGAATGCATATGTAAAAGAGGTGGATTTGGACAAGTGCGGGGAAAAATATAAATAAAGAAATGGAAATGTAATGGAAAACGAGAACGTTGGACAAACACGCTAAGGATTAGGAACTACCATGGACCCTTGGAACAGGTCAGGTATGTACATACAATATGTAAAAGTGTGTAGGTCGCTATGGAGAAGCGGGAAAACCTCACACTTTTATTAGTATGTAGGGGCAAATGAAACGAATAATGAAATTTTGTACTTATCAGGAATTCCGCCGATGCAAGCTGGAGGAGCGGAAGGAAATCCGGCTCGAAGGACCAATGTTTGTGGCGGGGCGGAAGGACCCGATATAGTATCAAGTGGTTGGCGGGTGCCAATATCTTCAGGGTCTCGTACGTGAGTAGAATGATTAAAACGCGCGAAAACTTCGTTTTAATTCTATGTTTGCTTTATTTAGTTCACAAGATATACCGACACACACACGAAATGGTTCGGTTGGAAAAAGTGACAAATCGCAAAGTATAATATACAGGCGGTGAACGGGTGTTCGGGTGAAAATCTCGATTCAGTATAATGGCGATGCCCATTGGAAAAAACCCAGTCACCCCTCCTGGTGTGACCGTAGATGCCGAGGATCAAAAAACCCTCCTCACTCTTCACTGCTCTTCGCCGCTCACTGCTGTTCACCCGGTGGCGTGAACACTCTTTTTCTCTCATTAGAAAGCATTCCCTTAGGAACAGGAGAATACTGTTTGCTTCATGTGCATAATTTTTTTTTTTTTAATTCTTGGCTGTCTCTCTGCACCCATGGTGGCTGCTTAAGAGAGGCTGCATGCGCTGACACGAAAATACGTGCTTAGCAACATACGATCTTACCCTACGATCAGTCCTGCTAACATTCCAACCTTTTTTTTTAATGTTGCCAATGTCTGGCAACAAATGTCATGTCCGTCAAGTTACTGACACTGTTAAAGTCAACTGAGCGACGGTCCTCTGTTAACCCTCTGTTAAGTTTTTGCATTTAATTTTTTAATTTTTCAGTTATTTATAACTTTTTTGAAGCAAATAAAGCCTTAAATTATTAAGAATACATGAAATTTTTGTTTTTTATTCGGTTTTGGGGGTTTTTGAGCATTCCATGTATTGACAATTTCTCCGCGAAAAGTCCCTTTTTCGCTTTCCTGTATATCCTTTCCAAAAACACGGCTCAATGAAGATTGAATTATCCCCAAGTTATTCATCTATATCCCCACCAAGTTTCATTATGTCGTTATATACAGTTTTCGAGAAAATCGCATTTTTATGAACCAACCATAATTTTCCCACACAAAATGTCCCAAAAAATAAATAGATTTCAACGGGCAAAAACTAGCTGCAAACAACACGGCTCAATGAAGATTAAATGCCACAATGCTTGAAGGACTTTTTAGAGTAGGTTCGGAAAGCCTCAGTACCCAATAGCGTAACTTTTCGAGAAAAATGCATAAATGTAAGGGTACCTTTGTAGAAAAATTTTTTTTTCAGCAAAAGCAATTCGCCGATCATCTCTTCTTCTTTATCTTTAATTTGCTCACACAAATTGTGTGAAAAATGGACTTTTTTGGGCAAAAACTAGCTCCAAACAACACGGCTCAATGAAGATTGAATGCCAGAATCATTGGAGTTCTTTTTGGAATATGTTTGTTTGTTTGTTTGGGACTAACCCAATACTCAATAGCGTAACGTTTTCGAGAAAATTGTCAAAGTGTGGGGGTACCTTTTCCCCGCAAATTGTGTTCAAAGCCAATTCGCTTAGCCATATGACTCAATTCGAGAATCAGTATATGCATACAAAATGTATGAAAAAATGGGCTGAGTTTGTTGGGCAAAAACTACCGTCAAAAACACGGCTCAAAGAAGATTGAATGCCAAAATCATTTGAGTTCTTTTTGAAATATGTTTGTTATAGTCCCAATACCCAATAGCATAACGTTTCAAGAAAAATTACAATATGTGAGGGTACCTACAGCGGGAAAATATGTTTTCATCATTTCGCCGCTTAAGCTCGCTGAAATAGGTGGATCAGGCAAACACAGATTCGCTTAAATAGGGGGTTTGGTATAGTGGTACAACTGCACCAATAAATTGTGATACTAAATAAGAACTTCTGAGAAATAAAATTCAAGATATATTATACACTTATGTAGACTTTACTAGAACATTTAAATAAAGTTAATGAAATATGTAATTGTTAGATCTGGTTTTATGTATACATATATATGTACATATGGTCGTGCAATTGCAAACCAATTTGCTGCAAACAAAAAGGGCTTGCACCAATGAATGACCATTGTTTTTCCGTAGTTTATTTCCTTTATTATTCTCTATTAAGAGATATAGAGACACAGATGTATACCGAAAGCAAGTGGGAAGACGATAGCAACGTGCTCAAAGCTCAGCCGAAGGCCGATTGAAAAACTTTTAGTTTGACATGTTAAAGGTTAGGGGGTAAAGTGGAGACCAGCCAAATAAATAACATCAAGTGAAAATGAAGTAAGTCGTCTATCCGACTTAGGTATACCATACACCAGTAAAGCAAATATTTCAACTTTATTAAACAAATGCATTTTCACATGCTTTTTACAAGCATAGCTAAGTATCTCGCTTACTGAATCATACGAGCACCCTAGCGCCCCCACCAGCCAACGGCCAACTCCGGCCTTATGGAAAAACGTTTATATGCATAACGCGACTGTTTTTTGTCCGATTTTGATCAAATTTGGTATTTTGCTAGATATTAGTATTAAATTTAAGTGTGCCAAACTTGATTGCATAAGGTAAAAAAATACGGGAGATAATCAAGTTTTTCAAATTACGGGGGCGGAAAAGGGCGTGGCAAAAATTTGAAATAAACTTGATCACTCTACATACTACACGAGTCTACATACCAAATTTGGTGGCTCTAGCTCTTACAGTCTCCGAGATCTACATAGGTGTTCATACGGACAGACGGACAGACGGACGGACAGACGGACATGGCTAGATCGACTCGGTTGTTGATCCTGATCAAGAATATATATACTTTGTGGGGTCGGAGATGCTTCCTTCTGCCTGTTACATACATTTTGGCGACTTTAATATACCATTTCACCCTATGGGTGTATGGTATAATTACTTCTTTTACTGTTATTGAAGATTGCATTAAAAAAAGGCTAAGTGATGGAGCAATGCTGGAAGCAGAGTCGTCCATAAAATTTGGCACTTGAGGGGAGATGGAAAATACGCTCCTTGTTGGACATTTTTCTAATACATTTCCAAATAGCTCTAAAATCAGTTTTTTTTGATCCTCACGGTTTCCTTGTTTTCACTTTAACTTTGGTTCGGCTCGGGTTGGGAGCAAATGCAAGGCAGATTTTTTAGAATGTGCATTTGAAAGAAGATAAGTAATGTTAAGACTCATCTATTTTTTGAGGTGTTTGTGAAAGAACAGGCATAAAGAAATTTATTAAATGCATAAAGAATTGCAAGGGTATAGGAAATTCACCGTGGCCGATTCAACATATTTGCATACATTTGCCGTTAGCCAATATTATTGCATTTGACTCATTATTGAGACAATAATGAAATTTTTTAAGAGTAATCATTAATCGTTTAAATTTCAAAGATCACGAATGTGCAAAATAGTTCGAAATTCCAAAAAAATTAAAGGCGGTGGAAGAAACATAGTTACTAAATGCTGCTGTTTAAGCAATTAAAAATGGAATATCGTGTCTATCTGCAGCTATCACTTCTGCTATAGTCGACATTAAAAAAATTGCAAAAACCCAGGGGTAGTGGTAAAAGAGTGCAACCCTGGCCACGAAGAAAAATAATTTTAAGAATAAGTGCTCCATTCTTCAGATATTTATTTTGGCTTAGCAGCAAAGGAATGCCGGGAATTGAGCTACTAATATACACTGGCGTGCAAAAAATAAAACTGATACCATCGAATTGGCAACGGATAAAGGAGGCTGGAAAGGGTTCGCTGGATATATGAAACGCCACCTAAAACTATTGCTCCGGAAGCAGAGGCCACTAGTTTGGCCGGAGCGTTAGCATTTAATGGCACTAATGTCAAGGTATTTTTTAACCTATATGACAAGGTCATTGAGAATATATTTTTTGAGCCACATAATATATCGAATATTGATGACACTGGGCTTACAACTCTAACAGCTAAATACATATAAATATATAATATATATAAGCATCACATCAGCTGAGCTAGGAAATATTTTTTCCATGGCCATAGCTGTCAATGCTGCAGGCTCACAAGCACCACCATACCTTATATTTCATCGGATAAGGTTTCAAAAATATTTCTTAAACTCTGAACCAAAGCCTTGTTGGGGTGGAGCAAATCTATCTGGATGTATGTATGAATTCTGAAAACTTTTTAGATTTAATCCGAAAATTTCAAGATTTTACACGGTGCACCACTAAAATCCAATCCTGATCCTTTTAGATAACCATGTGTAGCATCGAAGCCCAGAAGTTTTAACTTATTGTAAAGAAAACGGAATTCATGTGCTGTCCTTTCCACCATGTTGCAGCCATCATCTACAGCCACTTGATGTGAGTGTGTTTTTCCCCTTCAAGAATGGTGCAAATTAACTATGTGCTGACTTAATGAAAACAATCCCTCAAATAATTTTTATAGCTTTAGAAATCGGTGCAAATGAAAGAAATATTAAGGCTGGTTTAAAAAAAAAAGTGGGCTTTATCCACTGAACCGTCAATTATTTGATTTGATTACGACTTTTTGCCCAGCGAAACAAGAAATGTGGAACAATGTTGAACATATGCCGAAAACCTCAAGAGAATGAAATACTTACAGGAGACGTTTGTTTTGAAACATAGAATACGAAACCATAGCACGCAATGTTAAAATAGCTGCTGTTGAAGAGAGAAAGGAAGAGGCTGCTGCCAAAAGAGAAACGGCAGAGAAGCGCAAAGTTAAGGTTAAGACATTCAACACTTCGAAATAATTGTAGTTATTATTTTTATACCTTTGCAGAGGGTATTATAAAATTGGTCAGATGTTTGTAACGCACAGCCATGTCCGTCTGACCGTCTGTCCGTCCGTGCGTTTTACTTAGCCATCTTAAGAGCTATCGGGCTGAACTTTTTTTATCTGGAGCAGATCAAGTATTGAAATTATCAGGATCGGACCACTATATCATATAGCTCTAGAAGAAACATTTTCATAAAAATTGGAGTATCCCCATGAAATTTACTAATGTGATAGTATTGGGTATAAAACATCAGATCCCAAAATTTCAAACCTATCGGATAAATAGAACACAAGTTACAGTCAATATAAATTGGTTCTGCTCAGGCGCGGACGGTAGCGCTGCCAGCAGCCTACTACGTCATTGCTCGATTCATCAGAGTACATGCATGCACACACAGACGCAACGCTTCATATGTGTATGCGTGACTACATGGTTGTAGAAGGGGATGGTGAAGAAGACGAAAAAGAAATGAAAATGATATTTGGAAGGTTTTGTCTGTGCTTTGATTAATTGAGTTGCAGAAAAATAATTTGGAACAAATATGTAGATTTTATTGTATTGTATTAAAGTATAGGATATATGTACATAGTTGTAAACTATCAACCTAACTATATTTTACAAGCACTGGCAACTAAGACCTTCGGCTTAAACGAAAACTACATCCATACACTAGCCTGGGATTCGAACCCGGATCCTCGTTGTTCAGTTGACTAAATGACTAGGCCACTTAGACAACTCATCTACCGAGGACTGCAAATATGTAGATATATTATGGCCAAAGACTGCAGGGTAATCTAAACTTCAGCACAGCCAAAATTGGGCTCCTTGATATTTTTGTTTTCGCTCCCACTCTTGCATTTTTTTAGTTTACAGTTTCTTTTTGTTTTTGTGGTGTTGTTGCTCTCTATTATTTTGCTTTCTCTTTTGATCGCGTTCGCGGCCGTTAATTTCGTGCTCGTGAGAAGTTTTCATTGTGGAGTGTTTTAATAGTTTCTTTTTTTTATTATATTTTCTTCTATTTCTTTCTTTCATTTCGTTTGTTGCTTGTTTTATTGGAAAAGTTTTTAATGGTGTTTTATACATACAGTGGCTCACAGCTTATTTCAACCAGCACTCTGAAAAAAGTTTGTCTTTCTATAAAATCCAATCTATAAGCGATATCAAAAAAATTTAAATGCAAGTTGTTAATGTAATGTTTCAACAAATAAAACATGAATTCATTTATTTTTTAAATGTATTTGTAACATTTTTAAAAACTATAAAATCAACCAAAAACAATGCCACAGCTTATTTAGAATTAATGTACACATTCGTTGTTTAAAAAAAAAAAAAAGTAATTTTAAGGATGTGCAAAAATATCTTGAAAATATTTAACATAGAAGTCGTTTTTCAAAAGTGAGTTCTAATTTGAGCGAAAAAAATAAAAATCATTTTTAATCATTATTTTTGGTTTTTATTTTTTTTGATCAAAAAAGATTTTTATGGATAATTCTTATTAAATTACTCAAAATTAATGATCTTTTTTGAAGAAAATTGAAAAAAATCGAAATGTAATGATTATCAATTAAGTTTTTTAATATAACTTAAATTAAAAACACAAATTAAATTCTTTCAATTTACTTAAGATATTTCTACAATTAATATTTTGTGTGGCCTCCGTTGCATCGCTCACAAATAACTGTCGACAGATTTTTTTGTTGCGGTCTCGTTGCGAGCACAACCGAAAAAGCTCATACCACTAACCATAGAACACATAGATGGGACAAACTCATGATTTTTTGATTGCAAACGCTAGCCCATGATGAAATAACATAAGGTGGTCCCGTCGGCAAGAGACATCCACTTAACGTATGCTTGCAATAAGTGCGAGTGAAAGGAATAGTATTCTGAGTGTCGTATTGAGTCTGAGTGAGACAGCGATATGATTGTTGATTAACCCTTAGCATGTCCGTGGGGTTTGAATTAACTCATAATATTAATTAGACGAAATTATTTTTAAAGTTTTATTTTTAATAATTTGGAGTTTCCAATTAACTTTTGTTTTTGATTTTTAATTTCAATTTTTTTGTTGAAGTACTTAATTCTAAAATATATTCTAATTTTAAAATAAAAAGATTTTACTTGTTTATCAACATCGACGTTTCGCGCTGCTAATATTAATTTTTCCTTTACATTATTTGTAATTTCAAAATTATTATTATTTGTATAATGCAAAAAAATACATTCTAGCTCTTTTAACTTCTCTTGAAATTTTTCGGACGGCTTAATAAGTCCGCCGTGAGACACCTCGTCGACGTATGTAAATGTCAAATTTTCTTTTACTTTGTCACTGATTCTCAATTTTTTAATGACATAGCCCGCGATATATTCCATCGCATCCTCCGTCAACTCATCCATTTCGGTGAAATCTATATTGCTTAACATCTCATCGACAGGCTCATCATCGACAGGCTCATCATCTTTACTTTTATTTTCGTTTTCTTTAGAACTGAAATCTAAATTAAGCCAGCTTTCAGAGTTGTCCTCTTCGATATTTCCCGAATTTCTTAACATTTCTGTATTCCTGGCTGGATAAGCAAAAGGATAATGATTAAATAATAAAATGAAAAGAAACAGATAAAAGACAAAACACAATAGACAGCACATAACTACCTACATTCTCAACTGAAACTTTCCTGAAACATATAGCTAAACATTAAACAATTATAAATCATGGAATTACATTTTTGTTTACGCATTCTTTTAAATTTGTCATACCTATTATATATTTTCTTAACCTATACTTAAACTGCAGTGGAGTGGGATGGTCGAATTGTCCACCTCTCGATCGCATGCTGCCAAAAAAATGCTCCACAATGTCTTGGTTGAGACGGCTTGTTAATATGTATTGCATACTGAAGTTTTCTTGCAAATATTTATACAAGCCATCAAGCGAAGCATTATTCACAATGATACCTTTTTGAAATGGGAGCCTTTTGGGTTTATCCAGAATTCCTGTTCGCATAATTTCCGACATTCGATTCAAAATATCATTCTGTATATCCAACTGCTTGCCATAAGGTTGCGAGCACTCAATGCAATTGGATGTGGACAATTTAGAATTAAAAATGTCGAACCAATCATTCATCAATTTGAAGAAGTCCGCAGTTTCGGTGGCATTTTCAATGTCATACCCCAATGAATAGCAGCGTCTGATCGAGCTAGCGGTGGTATTCGAAAACAGCTGGGTAGCCAATTTAACCTTCTGTTTTGCGAGCGATCGAACATTAATGTGATTTTCATTAATTTTAAAGAGGATAGACAGATCGGACTTGTTGCAAAGATGAAGTGCCTCCTGAATTGTTTTTTTTGTTAATTTTTTCCCATTTATTGTTAATCCGGAATCCACATAGTGGTTACGGACTAACTTAATTAAATGTGGCGTATCCGAAAAAACGAAAATCTTTAAATGGTCATCTGCAGGATGGCTAAACCAGGTTTTTGCTAAAAAATGGAATTTCAAGGATTATCTGATTTTTGTAATATACGAAACTTACATTCTGATATACCGAGCTCTGTCCATAGCTTTTGGTTTCCGGTACCTAAATCGGATACAATAGCAACTACTAAATATCCTTTCCTATGCAGTTTCCTTAATATATTGTTAAGAGTATCCGGGTCCATTCGGGTATTAAAATCGAAAAAAACTGGCTGCTTCCACGATTTTTTTAGACCACGAACAATAGCCAGTTGGACATAGTCGCTTGGCTCGTAAACAATATCAGCAGAGCTGTCATACTCGAAGGCAGCAGCGACCTTCATCTCGTCGAAAGCGAGTACGCAAAGCTTGTCGGCGTCATCAACTCCATCACTGTCCATTAGGTCTATGACCACATCCAAACATCCTCTTTTTATGTCCACATCTGATAACCATCTGTACAAAGTCGTACGACTGGGCAAAGGAAATCCTTTTTTGTACAGATGGTTATACGCTCGAGGGCCTGCGGTGTGGAGACAAATAGCTGTAGAAATGTCGTCGGAATTGAACGTAGCTCTTTGTCCACCATTCTTCAGTATCCGTATCTGCGTGTCCGTGAAGATTTTGCGTAGAGACTCCTCCAACTGTTGAGACTCCCTCAGCTGCTGCTCTAAACGACGCATTTCGTACTCCAAAGTACGAATTTTTTCCCTCAAGCTCTTATTTTCATTAAACAATGAACAGGACCTAACGCACAGTCACGTTATTGTTTACATAAATGATTTTTTTTACTATTCAAACTTACTCTGTTTGTGTACTCCCACTGGTATAGCCTTCTTTTATCTTTTCTGGTTCAGGCTCTATCACTTTACTAGGTACGGCATCTGCGTTGAGTCGCCTCCTTTTAAATGTCTGACCTTTTGCAGGTGCAGCCTTCCACTGCGAATCATTAAAGTGGGTATCACAAATTTGGGAGTTTTCACCAAGGCTGCACCCAAGGCTCTGCTCCCACAATTTTCTCTTAATAGCACACTTCGGCACGTGAATTAATTTTACTCCAGTCACAGCTTTGCAGCAAAATTTGCAATATTTCATTTTTTTTTTATTCCACGTAAGGGTTAATGTTTTCAAAAAAAAATTCGTCCGCACACAACCTTTCCTCTCAACAAGCAAACGTGCACTGAATTTAAGTGTATACTTCGGTAAGCTTCGGCTTCCGACGGGACCACCTTATGTTATTTCATCATGCGCTAGCCTAGTCATGGAACCCCAGAGAACTTCGGGAAAACCCGAACATTCGTACTCTCAATGAGAACGTAAAGTGGGGAGAGGGCCAAGCAGCTACAAAAATTCAGTCTAGCACAGACTACAGAACCACGAAGGCAGGCCTACGTCGCTTGTGATTTCGTTCTGTCTATCTATGTGTACACTCGTCGGTACATGCTCATGAGAGTACGAACGTTCGGGTTTTCCCGAAGTTCTCTGGGGTTCCATGACTAGGCTAGCGTTTGCAATCAAAAAATCATGAGTTTGTCCCATCTATGTGTTCTATGGTTAGTGCTCATACTCTTTCGCTCTTGTTCTGAGCAAGACACTTTTGCTGACTTCATTTGTGTTTTCTGTTGAGCTCTTTGTATTTTGGTCTTTCAATGAGCAGTGAGTAAAGAGCGAAACGAGAAACGCTCGCACAATGAGACTCAGCAAAAGACAGATTGACCGAAAAACTCAACGCAAACTGTCTTCACATTTGTTTTCATTGTTGTGATAGCGAAATAGTATAATTTGTTTACAGAACAAATTAAATTTATTTTCAAATATTTTTGTTTGTATTTTTTATGTTTCATTTCAATTTTATTTAAAAAAAGTTTAAACAATTCATATATATTTTTTTATTTTTAATATATTAAGTGTTAAGATTAATAACTAATAAGACGTTTAGATTGTCTCCACTTATCGAACTTCTTCGTTCACTTAAAATAAAGTGTAGTGCTGAAAATGCTCGTTCGACTGAAACTTGCGTTGCAGGTGTAGCCAGCACAACCTGCGCTAGCGCACTTAAATGGGGAATCTGAAGTTGCAAGTTATTAAAGAATTCCAATATATTGGAATTTAATGGCAAACGACCATAATTAACATCGAAGTTTTCGATGTCAGCTTAAATGTTGATTAATTTGGCTGAAACAGGATTAACGATTTGCTTACCTATGCGTGTGAATGTATACCAATACATACGCAAAAGACACTGCTTCACTGAACACGACGAAACTGTCTTGGAACAATCAAAACAAAACAGAATAAAAAAAAAACGGTTTCGCTCCGAGCGCGAGCGAGCTAATTCAAGAACCGAAAAATCTGTTGCTCGCTGAGTCCTTTCGTAATGAGTCAGGAAAAGACACTTATTTGTAGACAACGAGAAACGTTCGACAGTTATTTGCGAGCTATGCTCCGTTGGCTTTTACAACTGCATTCAGACGTCTATTCATTGATTTAATCAAGTTTTGAACATAGTCAATGGGTATTTTGGACCACTCCTCCATGATTACCGATTTAAGGTCATTTTTGTTCTTTGGCTGACGCTTGGCGGTACGTTTCTTGAGATATGACCACAGATTTTCAATTGGGTTTAAGTCTGGGCTCTGGGTAGGGGTATCCAAAACTTTTTTGCAGTTGTAAAGCAACCATTACCGCACACTGTTGGACTTATGCTTGGGGTCGTTATCTTGGTAGAACTTAAAGTTCGGTTTGCCATCAAGATAAAAACCAAATTGACTAGCACTGCCTACCAAATGTTCACGTAAAGTGTCCAAGTATTGATGGGCGTCCATCGTGTTTTCAATAAAACATAATTGGCCAACTCCTTTGCTGGCGATGCACCCCCAAACCATCACCGATAATTTGCCAAATTTTACGGTGGGTATTATGTTCTGCTTTTCTAGGGCTTTAAGGGGTTTTCGCCATACTCTGCTGGGTCCATCATTGTAGTAAAGCAAGGGTGGCCAAAAAAAAAAAATAAGGGTAAAAAATAAGGGTTGTTATTGATTAGTGCTCGAGATCGCGACCTTTTTCCCCCTCCCCCCTCAAAATTCGGGACTTGTCCGTCCCTCTGCCTACAAGTTGCGAGCTCGAGATCGCGACCTTTTTCCCCCTCCCCGCAAAATTCGGGACTTGTCCGTCCCTCTGCCTACAAGTTGCGAGCCTTTTCCCCCTCCCCACGATGTTGCAGGAATGCAGAAAATTTTTTTGGCAACATCACGCAAAGAAGAATTGTTGTACTGAAATTATAAAAAGAAATAGATATTATTTATTTAGCATAGTATTTATGCTCAATAAAAATGAAGTAAGTAAGTCGTCTCGCCGACTCGGGTATACCATATACCAGGTGAAACAAATATTTAAAATTTCGAAAACCAAATGTATGTCTATTAAATTGTTTTAACATGCCTCATAACACATGCTATCTCGTTCACTCTACAGTGCTAGAGCACTCTAGCGCCGCCACTAGCCAACGGCCAATTCTGCCCTTATGGATCGCGTAGCAAAATACATTCATACGTATATTTTGCATGTTTCTAGTCCGATTTCAATCAAATTTGGTAGTTTGATAGAAATAGATAAGATTTATTAGTCTGTCAAATTTGATCGCGATGGTCAAAAAATTGCAAGAGCCAATCGGTTTTTTCTTAATTATGGAGGCGGAAGTGGGCGTGGCAACATATTAAAATATATATATTCTGCGCGCATACTAAGCCAGTTTACATACTGAATTTGGTGACTTTAGTTAGCTTTGTTAATTTTCAAAAAAATCAGTTTTGTTTGATTTGCGGGGGCGTAAATGGGCGTGGCAAAATTTTTAAATAGTCAATATCTGCGCGTCTATTAGGCTAACTTACATACTAAATTTAATGTCGGTAGCTTTCATAGTTTTTAAGAAAATCAGAGTTATGTAAATTCCGCGGGCGGAAGGGGGCGTGGCAAAAAGTTGGAACAATTATTTTCTGCGCGCTAACTAAGCGAGTATATAAACCAAAATTGATGTCTCTATCTGCTATACTTTTTAAGAAAAACAGTTTTATGTAAATTCTGGTTGCGTAAGAGGGCGTGGCCAAAATTCCAATTAACTCTATATATTTACATACTACACGAGTCTACATACCAAATTTGGTGGCTCTAGCTCTTATAGTCTCCGAGATCTACGTGTTCATACGGACGGACGGACAGACGGACATGGCTAGATCGACTCGGTTGTTGATCCTGATCAAGAATATATATACTTTGTGGGGTCGGAGATGCTTCCTTCTGCCTGTTACATACATTTTGGCGACTTTAATATACCATTTCACCTTATGGGTGTATGGTATAAAAATTACCTGCCAATATTGAAATGGATCCAGGGATTGAAAATGCTATGCTACGTCGGAGTTTTTTTTTTGCTCCCGCTACTGCTCTGATTTCGAAGGGCTACGTAGCATAGCAGAGAGCGCAAACGGAAAACGATTGCTCTTCTGCTCTGCTCCGTAGCATACATCGTCAAAGCCCAGAGCAATAGCAAGAGCAAAAAATTTTCGATACGCTATTTGTAGTTGTAGCAATAGCACAAGCATTAAAAGAGAGATGAGAGCGGAGCAAACAAAAAAATTTTTGTGCTACTGCTACGGAGCATTTCCTTTTCGGTTGCTCTCGTAGCAGTTTCGTAGTCACTCTCGTAGCATCTTCGTAGTTGCTCTCATAGTAGATCTGTACTAGAGGTGGGCATGGGCCGAAATGTTACATTTAAAAAAAAATTTGGACATTCAGAGAAAACTGTAATGCATTGGCTGACTCATGTTACCCAGCGATCGTGGCCACTGGCAATATTGCAGATGCAACCGCTATACCCTCTTGTCCATCTTAACTTGCATGTTGGATTTATCTCTGTTGTGCTCCCAGTTTGTGGCATTACAGTTTCCTCTGAATGTCCAAATTTTTTTTTAGCTTTCGGGTGCGGGTGAAATTTTAAGCCCATGGGCTGAGTTGGGTTGAATGTAACATTTCGGCCCATGCCCACCTCTAGTACAGATCTACTATGAGAGCAACTACGAAGATGCTACGAGAGCGACTACGAAACTGCTACGAGAGCAACCGAAAAGGAAATGCTCCGTAGCAGTAGCACAAAAATTTATTTTGTTTGCTCCGCTCTCATCTTTTTTTTAATGCTTGTGCTATTGCTACAACTACAAATAGCGTATCGAAAATTTTTTGCTCTTGCTATTGCTCTGTGCTTTGACGATGTATGCTACGGAGCAGAGTAGAAGAGCAATCGTTTTCCGTTTGTGCTCTCTGCTATGCTACGTAGCCCTTCGAAATCAGAGCAGTAGCAGGAGCAGAGCAATATTTTTATTGAAATTGCTGCTATGTAGCAGCAAATGCAAACACTGAATGGATCTATTTCTTCAGAGGAGTGGTCAATTCCAAAATATTTATGTATTTCAACAATGGACTCAGAGCGCTTTGTTTTGGGCAAATTGTCAATATTTTTTTTTTGACAAATTGAAAAAGTGTCTGACGTGAAGATTTTTCTATTGGTATTGGAGGTGGCAAACTTGGAAATAACGGTTCTGAGACATCACCTTGAGGCCTAGTACGTATTAACTCATTCTGCAATTGTTTTTCTCCTTGGAGTGCATTCTTGAATCGAGGGTCAATTAATGTGGCTATTCGTGGAACTGTCCGCTCTTCATATTTTGCTAGCCTTTTTATTATTGTTTTTGTAAACATTAAGAATATTTTAAATAGGCCCGCTCCTCGTCTCAGTGAATTTCCCCGATAACCGAATTTGGTCACACTAAAAGGGTATAATATACTAAGGTGGGGTACGGGCACACTCTCTCAAAATATGGGCAATAAGACTACATGTGCAATTAATAAAACAGAAATAAAATCCGAAAGTAAAAAGACAATCCTAAGGGATTAATTAATGAAATAATAGAGAGTTTACAATTCAATTAAAAATGTGCGTACTGTAAGACCGCTAGCAGTGCGATGATTTTTTTTAAGTTTTCTAAACTGTCTAGCAGGCCACATTGTATTATATAATTAATGATATGGTTGCTCTCGTATTGGAAGAAACTTTTGTTGTTGCGTTATCAAAGTGCAAAAGAATTTCTGATAAATCTCGCAGTGGATTGATCTCGTCAATTGTAAGAGGGGTAGGTGCTTTTGACAAATTGAGTAAAGCACTTTTAATTGCTTCATATACTAGCAAAATTTTCTTAACCATTATATAGGCACTATTCCACCTTGTTGGAACTTCTTGCTTAAGGCCATATTTTGTTTCAGTATGTTGACAGTCCATAAATTTTTGGTACGCAATCGTACTGCTTTTAAAATACGTTACAATGCTCTTGCATTTTTTCAATATTGCAGAAAGACAATCAATCTTAAGGCAATCGTGCACCACTAAATTAAGCGAATGAGCAAAGCATGGTACATATGTGCCTCTTTTGGAGCAGTTCACATGCTTTTACCATGGTATTCGCATTGTCTGTGACTATAGCTGTAATTTTATTAATTATGCCCCACTCACAGCAGATAGCTCGAAGAGATTCCGCAATGTTTGATGCTGTGTGATTTGTTGAATTTATTTGTAGAGAGAACAACGGAGCGTAAACTAAAGTCGTCTGTCACAAACGTGCAAGTTACAGTTAAGTATGCATCATTGGATACAGAAGTCCACATGTCGGTGGTTATGGCACAATAATTGCATTTGCGTAAATAGTCTTGCAATTTTGATTTCTTATTCTCGTACAGCTCAACCATCATCACATTTTCTAAAGTATTCCTTAATGGTAACTTATATCTTGGGTCTAGGAGCTTTATAAAATTAATGAATCCTTCATCTTCAACAACGGATAATGGTCGCATATCTGATGAAATATACTCCATAAGCGCCATATCAAGCTCCTTTTTCCGCTTGTTTGAAGAATCATAGGTCGCGTTTACATAGCTATCGATTTTGTTAACCGTTGTTGGAAATTCATTTATTTGCAGTGTTGGCATATATGTATAAAATTAGTATTAGAATAAAATTAGTTTTACGTTTCTAAGAATAAAATGAAATATAATACTCATACCTTGTTACTGTCAATCAGAAATTTGTACATTCCAAAACCACCTCCAATACCAATGAAAGAATCACTAAATAATAAAGGCTATTATACATTATTATACATATATTTATTTTAACAAGTTCCACTTACCCAAATTTTAGTTTTCATTCCCCAGAACAAGTGATGTGAAAAAAAGCACCGCGTTATATTTGTTCACTATCAATAGTGGATAAAAAATATCGATCGTGGCGCAAAAACGTAAATATTCGATACCTCGATAGTACGATCGATAGGAGGAACATTGAACTTGCTTGGATTCGGCGCCATCCAATCATCCATGCAAGCCAAGAAGTAACCTGGAGCTGTGATCGGACTTGGAGTCACACATAGAGTGGCTGCTAATACGAGGAGTACCAGATCGAGACGAGACGACTCAATTCACCACTACATGCACAGTCACAATGCATCACCCATCCAACATTGTGTGTGTGTGTGTGTGAGTGAGAAGAACCTAAAGCGTAAAGAAGTGAATACGTAAAGAAGACGACCCCTAAAGCTAGGTACACACGATGCAAACAATTTGCAGCAAGTTGAAAATAATTTGCAGCAAAAGTTTGCACAACTGTTCACACCAATGCAAATATTGCATGAAAATTTCTTGCTTCAATCAATTTTTGTTTTGCACGCAAACTTTTGCATGGCTATTTCGTGCAATATATTGCATTAATGTCTACATGTGTTTTCATTTTTTGTTTGCAGTGCTTGCAAGTGACACTCATTTGCAAGTTCTGTTGTTTTGAGAAAGTCAAGGAATAACGACGTGTTTATATTATGTCGGCACAAAAATCGAGAGTGGCTGCTGTTGCTGTATTAGCAATTTTAATGAAACGTAAAAAAGTGAGAAGATTAGAGTCTGCAAAAAAAAGAAAGTGTTAAGTGAAAGAGTTGATTTCCAAAAGATATGAAAAAGGAGTACATCAGAACCTTTTAAAAGAGCTGCAAAATGGCGATGAAACATACTATCACAATTTTTTTCCGCATGGCAGTCAGTGATTTCAATTTTTTATTAGAAAAAGTAAAACACAACATAACTAAACAAGACACTGTAATGCGTCCTGCGATCCCACCAAATGAGCGATTAGCCCTGACATTGCGATTTTTAGCCACAGGTATGTATGTATATAATTAACATTTTTATGAACTTTTAATTAATATGTTTATTGATGTAATTTAATTATTTATTTGTATTAAATTTTTAGGTGATTCATATCATTCTCTGATGTATCTTTTCCGCATCCCTGTGAGTACGGTTGCATTGTTCCGGAGTGTTGTCGAGCTGTATATGAATGCCTTAAAAGGGAATATCTTAAAGTAAGTATGTAAAATATATATGTATTTTCTTTTTTACCATCTGAAAAGCCAAAAACTGGAGAATTGGTAGATGAGTACACGACATTAGGGGTGGAACAAGTAAAAGTGCCCTCGCTGTCAATTTCCCATACTTCTAAAATAGCTCTTTGAATTTTTCTGCGAAGCAAAAGTCTATGTTGGTGTGATTTCAGCAATCTGAGCTCAGATGCAACGAAATCACCGAACACCTGATGATCATCCGCTGGCTTATCGAGTAAAGCGCTTGCCTTTTTAATAAGCAGATCTTCGTCCTTAAATTCTATCTCGCCACGTTTTCTTTTTTTTTCTTTGGATGTACTTGGTACGTCATCTGGTGTTATTGAAGAATAAGTTGAACATGGTGTCTCTCCAAGGAGTATTGTGTTCACGGGGTTTTCACTTAGATCCTAAAAATATGTGAAAAAGTATGAAATAAAAATGTAAACAAAATATTAATAATTTATTTTAATTTTTTAGGTTCCCAATTCTACAAACGAGTGGCTTAAAATTTCATCTGATTTTGAAAGTATTTGGAACTTTCCTCATTGTATCGGTGCATTAGACGGAAAACACGTAGTTATGAAAGCTCCGCCTAACAGTGGTAGTACCTACTTCAACTATAAGGGCACGCATAGCGTTGTGCTAATGGTGTTAGCAGATGCAAACTATAAAATAATTTACTTCGATGTAGGAGGCAAAGGAAGAATTTCTGATGGAAGAATTTTTAACGCAAGTAGTCTATCATATGAGTTACAAAATGAGCAACTTAATGTTCCTGGGGAGCAGCCGCTTCCAGGTCGAGAACTAAAGGTGCCCTATGTACTTGTAGCGGATGATGCATTCGCATTGAAAAGATACATAATGAAACCATATCCATTCAGAAATCAACCAGCTCCAAATCGTGTTTTTAACTACCGTCTTTCCAGAGCAAGAAGAGTGGTAGAAAATGTTTTTGGCATAATGGCAAATAGATTTCGGGTTTTAAGAAAGCCATTGGAACTTGGCCCAGAAAAGACAATAGATGTTGTCTCTGCAATTTGCGCATTACATAACTGGTTGATGGCCAAAAAAGAGTCAAAACAAAAATATGCTCCGAATGGAACATTCGACAATGAAGCTGATGGAGAAGTGGTACCAGGTACTTGGCGTAACGGTCTGACGTTAGAAGGAAACTGCATACCACTTCAAAGAAATACGCAAAACTCTACTGAAGCAAAAGATATACATACGTGAAGAATTTAAACATTTTTTTGTTTCGCCTGATGGTGAAGTGCCATGGCAATATAAACATTTATAAAAGTAATTACTCCGATATTTTCAATAAACTGTACTACTTACCAAATGTTGAATTTTATAATTATTTCCGTCGTCATTTTTAATAAATTTAAGCGCATCGAAAAACTCCCATTTGCTGGTGTAGTTGTCCGATGTACCCTGGCATTTTTTTTTTTGCTTCACTCTTCGCACCTCTTGCAAAAATTGAGTGCGCAAATGATGAATTTTTGTTTTTATTTCATCATCACTTTTTTCCAATTTTTCACCAATTTCGCGATAAGCATTTTGCTTCTTATGCTTATTTTTATAGTCTGCTGATGAGACATCCCATAAAACAGCATAATTCTCGTACAATTCAATTAATTTGTTCGTTTTCTCGCGATCCCACATGTTGCTTTTCTCGCTGCAATATTGCGACTGAAAGCAAACAGCACATGCAAATAAGCAAGCAACTGACGCCACCAAATTAACGGTAAAATTCTGTATACAGACGACAAGCAAGAATAGTTGCCGAAAACAGTTATTGCAAATTTTTTGTTTGCAGCAAAATGTTTGCAGTCGTGTTCAAACGTGCAAATTTGATTGCAGCAATCAACTTGCTGCAAATTGTTTGCATCGTGTGTACCTAGCTTAAGAAGACAACGACGTGACGAAGATCACGAGAAACGGAAAACAAAGACGTAAAATAATCAGGGCTGCATCGCAAGTACATTATTTTTTAATACTAACAATATTTTAAGAATATAAAGATGAAGTGTGATTCCAAAGAAAATATTTAAAGTTCACTTGAGTAAAGATAATATTCTGTGTTAGAATTTAATTTTTTTTAGATAAAAAAAAATGATTTAAAAGTTTTGAAATAAGAGAAAAGATGAATTACAATTTTTGAAAAGACGAACTACAGTTTTTGAAAAATAAGATTTAAAAGTTTTGAAATAAGAAAAAAGACGAATTACAAATTTTGAAATAAGAAAAGACGAACTAAGATTTTTGGAATATAAGTAAGAAAGAAAATTCAACAAGAGGAATCGAAATATTTGTAATCATATAAACTAACATCTAATCTAAATATTATTTTAAAGTGTGAAAGGCAACAAACCTGAGTTAAAAGAAAGATTAATTTCATATTTTGGTTTAGACACAAACGAGGAATCCTTATATTCAGAAGCTAATACTAGTATTCAAGGCGAAAGTGAAGAAGTTGAGAGAGAAGTGACAATGGCGTTCACATTGAAGGATATTCGCGATTCGTTGACAGAGTTTGATGGGAGCAACAAAAAGGATGTATTAGAATGGCTTTCAGACTTTAAAGGTACTGCTGTAAAAGTACAATGGAATGATCTTCAGAATTTTATCTATGGTAGACAGCTGTTGAGAGGAGCGGCTAAGTTGTTCGTAAATAGTCAAGAGGGTCTAACAAGTTGGAGTAGCCTTAAGAGCGCGCTACAGAAGAAATAAAAAGAGAGTAGAAAGAAATACAACGAGAGTGTAGTTGACTACTTTTATCAAATGAAGAGTATAGCCAAAAGAGTCAGCTTAGATGAGGAAAGCATTGTCGAATACATCATTGAGGGTATCCCTGACTCTAAAATGAATAAAAGCGTTCATTTCCAAGCGAGAGATTTAAAGGAATTACGAGAGAAACTAACGATGTACGAGAAATATGCTTTCAACCAAGAGTCTAAACCAAAACCGCGATTTGAGAAGCTGCAATCGAGGAATACTTTGGAGGATTTAAAATGATTTAAATGCGGAGAAGAGTATCACGTCGCTAAGAATTGTAAAGACAATTCCAAATGTTTTAAAAGTAATCAGATGGGCCACAAATCTAGACAGTGTGAGACAGTGAACGCAAAGGAAACTAAGAAGGCTAATACGAACTATCAACAAATGACACTTAAGCTTAATCGTTCTTTTAAGGACGTTCCAATGGGTAATGGAGTATTTCTGCTCTGTTCGATTTGGGCAGTGATCTTTCCACCATTAGCGAGAGTACTTGTAAGGAAATTTACCCGGTGAACTTAAACCGTGAATGCAGGGAGGTAATTGGCGTAGCAGGGAAAAAGATTCGTACACTTTGATTTTTCAATATCAAAACAGAGTTAGATGGCAATGCAGTAGAAATAGACTTTCATGTTGTTCGGGATAAAGACACATTGTATAAAGGAGTGATTGGCAATGATGTTCTGGAGAACTTGAATGTTACTATTGGAAAAATTTATGAATTGCAGACAACGTTTGAGAAAATTATGACAATGACTTTGGATGAACACGCTCCACTAGAAATTGATCTCATCCATTTAGACGAAGGTATAAAATCAGACATATTAGAAATGTTGAAGTCATATAAACCGGTAAAACCTACTATTTCGCCAGTGGAAATGAAGATTGTGGTAACAGATGATATTCCAATTTCTCAAAGGCCAAGACGTTTACTATATTAAGATCAAGCGATAGTGAATCAGCAGATAAAGGAATGGATGGAGGCTGGAATTGTTCGTCAAAGCTTTTCCGAGTATTCATCTCCTGTGGTGTTAGTTTCAAAAAAAGATGGCAAGAAAAGATTATGCTGTGATTACAGGAAGCTGAATCAGAAAATAATAAAAGACAATTTTACGACAGCATTAATTGACGAAGTTTTGCATAAACTGCGGAGAGGAAAGGTGTTTACATCTCTCGATTCATGCAATGGATTCTTCCACGTTGCTGTAGAAGAAAGCTGTGATGTAGGTGATGAAGAAGATGGATTAAATAAGCTGAAAAGAGTATTAAATCTAGCCGAGACTTCAGGACTTAAAATTAAATGGGAAAAATGTCAATTTTTACAAAGGCGAGTCAATTTTCTAGGATACATAATTGAAAATTCGAAAATTAAACCGTCCAGAGAAAAGTATATAGCTGTGAAAATTTTCCAATCCCAAGAGACAAAACGGGCTTACAAAGGTTCTTAGGGCTTACTTCGTATTTTCGTCGATTTGTGAAAGACTTGAAAAAAGATGTACCATTCATGATGAAGCATGGAAGAAAGGAAGAATTTTTAAATGTCATCGACAAAGGTGACGAGCAATTGACAACGTTTCACTTAGATCATATAGGCCCCATGGAATCGACAAAAAAGGAGTGTAACCATGTTTTGGTCATTGTAGATGCTTTCTCCAAGTTCGTCTGGCTATATCTATACTTTATATGGTCGGAGATGTTGCGTTGCACACTTTCGAAGAAAAATTAACATTAAAATTAATGCAAGGGTATACAAATGTCAAGCGATAACAGAAACAGTGTCGTTTACTTAGATAAGTTATGTTAAGTTATGTTAGGCCCAGCTAATGAAAGATTGAGAATTTTAATGATGAATTTCTCAAATTGGACGAATATAAGTACGACAACAAAAATATTCCCCCTGGACCACCCAAAATTTTCAAAAATTCCTAAAATAAACCAATGGCTAAATTAGGAAATTATTAGGAAGTTATTAAGCGATGTTGTTGTTATACCCTTGCAAAAAGCGTATATTAATTTTGGTCAGAAGTGTGCAACGCATAGAAGGAAGCATTTCTGACCATATAAAGTATATACATATATTCTTGATCAGCACGACAAGACGTGTTCAAACAGCCATGTCCGTCCGTCCGACCGTCTGGATCAACGCAAACTCCTTCTAGACCGTAAGAGCTACAGAGCTGAAATTTTGCATGTAGGCTTGTATATACTGCAGGCTTGTATATCTTGGATTCAGCCGGATCGGATCGTTATATCATATAGCTCCCATACAAATGGCGAAGTCACAAACAGTGACTTTTCTTAATAACTTCGTTATTTTCTGTTCTATTATCATGAAATTTAATATTGTTGAGTTAATTACACATATAAACGACTATGCCAAATTTGATCAAGATCGGGTGACTTTATCATATAGCTCCCATTAGAACCATCTTTCGAAACCAGTGACTTTTGTCAATAACTTCGTTACTTTTGACGCGATTGCTTTCAAATTAAACATTTGTTGGTTTAATATATCTGTTAATGACTGTGCCAAATTTGATAAGGATCGGGTAGCTATATCTTATAGCTCCCATAGGAACGATCGGTGGAAAACAGTGACTTTGATCAATATCTTCGTTGTTTCCTATGCTAAGATTGTAGGCCGTTCTTTCGCCTTTTTCGATAAAACGTTTTTTTACTTTGATGGCTATAGGTAAGGAAAGAGTTACCTAAAACGTTGCAAGGGAATACGAACTTTGACGTAGTTAGCCCCGGCCCTTTGGTTTTTTGTTTTGTTATAGTTTTAATTTTTCTTAAATTCTAACATATTTTTTCTATTTCTAAAATTTTGAACTTTCTTATATTTAAAAAAAACATTTTCTTAATTATTTCCTATTTTTTTTTCCTAATTATACCCTTGCAGAGCGTATTATAAAATTGGTCAGATGTTTGTAACGCACAGAAGCAGACGTTTCCGACCCCACAATATATATATATATTCTTGATCAGCATGAGAAGCTGGGTCGATATAGCCATGTCCGTCGGTGCGTATGAGTTTTACTCAGCCATCGTAAGAGCTATAGGGATGCAGTTTTTTTTTTTTGAGCTTTTTATTACCCGGGTAAGATAAACTATGTAAATCATAAGGATCGGATTACTATATCATATAGTTCTAAAAGAAACATTTTTGCAGACATTGGAGTATCCCCATGAAATTTACCAATACGATAGTATTGGATATAAAAGCTCAGATCCCAAAATTTGAATCTGATCGGATAAATAGAACACAAGTTATAGTCAATACAAATCGGTTCAAGCTGTGAATTTTTTTCCTACCACGCACCCAAAGTTGAGACATTTTTAGTAAATAGGAAAAATAATAAATAATTTTTATAAAAAATTCGCAACTTTAAAACTGAATATTGGTCGATTTGAACAATCGATTAATCGATTTTTTTGGTTTTATCTGAAAAGTATGTTCTTTATTAATAGCATGTTTCATAAATTTTAATAATTACTTAAATAGTTATTGAATTAGAAGCGTTTAAAAAATGTACTAAATATTGGCATTTTTTGAACTTTGATGGAATAAAACTAGCAAGACTCAACGAGTATCAATACCGGACTATATACACTAGGTAGGTGAAATATTTACCTATCAGATGTAAATAGTCCCGAAATGCGGAGACCTGCGACAGCGATGCGTAAGCCATAAAACTAAGGCAACCTCGCCTAATAAATGCGCTGCAGGTATAAGGAAGAAGAAGAGCGCATGCGTATTGGCCTGTAGCTTCTTTGTATTTAAATGATAACATTGCGTAATGCTGTTTTGCAAATACTACCTGTTTACATATATGCCTTTCTACAATGATAAATTGTTAATTACCTGCTTTGGAAAAAATGACAAGACAGGTAAATGTTATTTAAGTTGATGAAAAGTTTGTCCTATTTGTGGGTTGGTCGTTTTTATTTCCGTTTACCTAATTGGATGTAAATATTAAGTTGTTTACCTAATTAATACAAAAAGGGTAATACCGATTTTTCGTTCTACCTAGTTAATTTAAAAAAATATAACATAAAGAGCTACTTATTCCTCTCGTTTGCGACAGTTTATTTTTAACTTCATAAGTGGAAACACCTTAAATCAGGACTGAATAGTATTTGTCAATATAATTCAAGACAGTTTTATTTAATAGTGCAAAAATGTTGTTAAAGAATGAAAGGATTTTGAAAGTTTTCAAAGAGTGTGAAAACTTAAACGATTTTGAAATGGGATTGCTAAAGGAGATGAGCGTTAGACGATTCAACAAGTGAGGAGAACTGCTACGAATATGGAATTTCTCCGTTGCATTGCAGAATAAAGTGTATGGATTTTATTCTGAAGCTAGCTTACACACTTCCTCGGCCAGGAGAAACAAAAACGGATAAAACATCTCGTGAGGATATTCAAAACAGGAAGGAGATTATACAAGCTGAATTCTCTCGCAAGCTGGGACTGAAAGTTGACTGCCCAAAGTACGGATACGGAAATACGAATGATGGAAATAGGAGATTTCAAGGAGATTTTTTGAAAATGATGAAGTGACATCTTTTATAACAGGTGTTAGTCAAGAGATCATTAAAAGGTTGGCTGTTATCTTGAATATTATAAATTGCAAGGAAACGGTAAATGGTGAAAAATTTGCCGAATATACTTCAAAGACTGCTCATCTTTTGAGTGAATTGTATCCGCAAAAAAAACATAGGTACATAGGATTTTGGCTCACGGAAAGGATTTAATAGAATATTAGTGTTTACCACTTGGAGAGCTATCCGAAGAAGCACAGGAATGTAAAAACAAGGACTACAAAAGGTTCAGATACACTAATACATTAAAAACTTCTCGTGTTAGACAAAATGAAGACCTTTTTAACATGCTAGCAGCCTCTTCGGACCCACTTATTGCATCACTGAGACACGTGCGATCACGAAAGGATTTGGAAAATAGCAACTATAGTCCCGAAATGTTGAGTTTATTAGATACTGATGTAAATATTGAAAATTAGTTTGAAGAAAATCAGCCATCAATAGCAAATTTTCAAAGTTAACCTAAAAAAAAAATTTAAAAAATTGTTTTTTTTCTTTTTGTAATTATGTTAAAAAATCAAATTAAAACATTAAAAAATGTTACATAGTCGTCTAAAACAATGAAAAATTCCATTTGTGATTAAAAAAAAACCGGGTTTCGATCCATTTTTAAAGGAAAAACATGCTTGGAAATATTTTCTGACTTTGACCTTGAATATTTCAGCACCACGAACACCCAGCACTTTTGACAAACATTCATTTTGAAGCTTAAGGTATTCTTTATCATATGCTTTTTAAATTTGAAATCGCTTTATTGGTTCAGACGCTATGATTTTTGCAATGCTAAATGCCAGAAGGCCCCACTGTGCAACGCCAATAATGACACAAGTAAAAAGGTATTACACGTTGAGGCTAAAAATAACTTTAATAATGATAACTACAAAAGGCAATTATAATAACAAATATAAATATAAAAATCAAAATTAAAATAAAAATAATAATACTCGCAAGCAGAGACGTTCCTAATGCATTACTTTTATAATGCATTGATAATTTCATTGGCATTGAAAAATAATATTGCTTATGAAATTTTTTTTCATTGGCTTTAAAAAAAGTAGTTCTAATTCATTAGCATTGAAAAAAAATTTTAATGAAAATCAATTTCATTGTCATTGAAAAAAAAAATTTTTAATCAAAAATTTTTTCATTGGAATTGAAAATTAAAAGTTTATGTTTGGCATTAAATAATGCTAATGAAATTGTGTTTTCATTATCATTATAATAAAAAAAATGTCAAAGAAGCTAACTTCTGCTATGCCGAAGTTTATATACCCTTGCAATCCTTGGCAATAATATTTTTACGTGTTGAAAATTCTTTTTCTGAAACTGAATTCATCAACACACAAACAAAACATTATTACTCTTTTTACTAAAAATTTTTTCTTCTTCTTCGATCATTCTCTTAGCATAGCACAGCACGCACACACATACAGTTTATGCGTCTGTGTGTGTATGCATGTGCACTGTTGATTTGAGTAATGACGTAGTATGCAGCTAGCAGCGCTGACGGCAGCGCCTGAGCAGAGCCGATTTATGTTGACTGTAACTTGTGTTCTATTTATCCGATTCAAATTTTGGGATCTGTAGGAATATCAAATTAGTAAATTACACGGGGATACTCCCATTTTTATGAAAATGTTTCTAAGAGCAGGGGTAGGCACGCATGCAATCAAAAATCAGACTTTGCAATTGTATATGTGACAACAAACACGAAGTACGAAACGGGCATAGCGACATATCTCCGCCCAGTACATTTTTCTGGCGGAGATATATCGTTTGACGTTTCGACGTTTTGAAACGACATATCTCCGCGCGAAATTATGTATATATGTATGTACATTCAATAAATGAACTATCGTCTCGAACCTTTTTCGAGTATGTACATACATATGCAATCCTTATAACTATAGAGATATTACAAAGTTTGAAATCAAAATTATCAATACTTTCACAAAAATTATAAACTCAATTTATTTGTTCCATTTTACATTTTTTTTCCGTTTTATGACCTTTTTTTTTTTTGAATAATTTATTTTTTTTTTTTAATTATAAATGAATACATTGAGAATTGCCTCAATGACTTCTTGGTTACAGCTCGGACATTTAGGTTTCCTATTTGAATTGTCCTCGTTGTGGGAAAGAATTTGATCCCAACACATGGCACAGATATTTACATGATTGCATGGACGCAGCAAAACTGACTTTGGGTTTGTTAAGCATACATTGCATGGGTTCATTTGAACAATTGATTCATCTGATAGCTGACTTAAGTTGGAAGCATTCAAAGACAGCGATGACGTTGAAGATTTCAGTTCAGGCATCTTACATAAATTTGTTTCACTGTCCACACTGTTGAATATATATTCTTGATCAGCATGAGAAGCTGAGTCGATATAGCCATGTCCGTCGGTGCGTATGAGTTTTACTCAGCCATCGTAAGAGCTATAGGGATGCAGTTTTTTTTTTTTGAGCTTTTTATTACCCGGGTAAGATAAACTATGTAAATCATAAGGATCGGATTACTATATCATATAGTTCTAAAAGAAACATTTTTGCAGACATTGGAGTATCCCCATGAAATTTACCAATACGATAGTATTGGATATAAAAGCTCAGATCCCAAAATTTGAATCTGATCGGATAAATAGAACACAAGTTATAGTCAATACAAATCGGTTCAAGCTGTGAATTTTTTTCCTACCACGCACCCAAAGTTGAGACATTTTTAGTAAATAGGAAAAATAATAATAAAATAATTTTTATAAAAAATCGCAACTTTAAAACTGAATATTGGTCGATTTGAACAATCGATTTTCGACTTTTTTGGTTTTATCTGAAAAGTATGTTCTTTATTAATAGCATGTTTCATTTTAATACTTACTTAAATCGTTATTGAACTAGAAGCGTTTAAAAAATTTACTAAATATTGGCATTTTTTGAACTTTAGTGCAATACAACTAACAAGTATCACCTAGTATCACAACAGGACTACATACACTAGGTAGGTGAAATATTTACCTATCAGATATATATGGTCCCAATATGCGGAGCCCTGCGACACCGATGCAGAAGCCATTAAACCAAGGTAACCTCGCCTAAAAAATGCGCTGCAAGGTATAAGAAAGAAGAAGAGCGCATGCGTATTTGCTTGTAGCTTCTTTATATTTAAATGATAACATTACGTAATGCCGTTTTGTAAATACTAACTGGTTATATATATGCCTTTCTACAATGTTAGATTGCTAATTACCTGCTTTGGAAAAACTGACAAGACAGGTAAATTTTATTTAAGTTGATGACGATAGTATCGTCAAAAGAGCGATTTACACATTGTAACTGACAATGCAAGCTCAATGCTGAAAGCATGTGAAATTTTAAAAATTCCATATCTGCCATGCTTTGCTCGTACAGTTCATTTGGTAGTCCAAGATGGCTTGAAATTCGATCACAACGATGTCACAAAAGCTTTGTTTGCAAAATGTAAGAAAATTTAAAAATTTTTTAAGAAAAGTTCAATTGCTAACAAAAAATTGAAACAAGTTCAAGAAAATTTTGCATATACCTTGTTGCAAGAAACCGCAACAAGGTGGAACAGCTTCTCCACGACATGATTGAGAGAGTTTTCTTAACCCATGAAGCCATTGCCAGTGTGCTATAATCAACAACAAATGCACCATTACTATTTACTGCAAGAAATCAACGTGTTGAAAGACATTGACAAAATATTAACATTATTTAAGAACTTGTCCGAAAAAGTTTCTGGTGGCCAATACGTTACAGTGACATTAATAATACCATTGGCATATGGACTATATCGGCAAATTGAAAATCTTTCATCTGAGTTGGCAACTGCTGAAGGCAAATCTATGCTATGTTGAAGTCGACTAAAAAACTATCTATATACATATGAGCTACGCAGGGTAACAAGGATGGCTACGATTTTGGATCCACGCTTCAAAAAAGATGGGTTTAAAACCAACGCAAATGCTAAACAAGCAGCAAGTATCTTGGAAAATGAGTTGGTCAATTTGTTCAATTTGACTCATGTTGAAGACCCTGTCAGTCTGGAAGCAACACGACCACTACGGACCCAATTTTTGATTTTTTTAACCAACGATGTGCTACTAAAAAGAGTAATGTTCGATCTGATGCAATCATTATTAAAAGGCAGTTTCTGGAGAGGGACATAGCCCAACAGAAAATGGACCCTCTTTTCTGGATCAAGGTAAAATTAATAAATCAATTTTCGATACATAAAACTAAGTTTTGGTAATACATTTGATGTCAGGTCAACCAGGTGGATTTCCCTTTATTAAAATTACTGATGAATAAATATTCGGAAAGAGTTTTCAGCAAGGCGGGACAAATTGTTTCTTAGGGGAACCGGCTTAAAGAAGAAACAACACAAGACGTGCAAGCGATGTACCCTCAGGCGAGTGAAATCCTTCGGAACTACATGTATGTTGATGATGTCCTTGCCGGCGATCACACTGAAGCCGACGCCCGTCTTGCCATACGAGAGCTTCAAGCTGCCCTTCAATCTGCGGGCCTCCCGCTTCGGAAGTGGACTTCCAATAAGAAGGAAGTACTTCAAGCTATCCCAAGAGAGCACCTGCTGCGAAAGGACTTTCTCGAGCTGGAAGACGCGAGCACCTTGGGAGTCTGCTGGCAAGCCGCCGAGGACGTCTTCTTCTTCACCGTAGCGGACCCACCATTGAAGGAGTCGATCTCCAAGAGGCAGGTTCTGTCCCATATCGCTAAACTTGTGAGGAACATATATTCCACAATAATGTTCCACACAACAACATGGAAATAATCAAAATGAGCGCACATGTAAAACCAAGGACTCATGGTGGCCGGCAACATGTTGCAATTAAAACACACAACATTACGATACGATACAGCAAGTTCGATCGGACCACATACGACCAAACCAGTAATTTCGTCACAGCGGGAAGATGCGTGGGAGGCAGAGAACGAAAGAATCAACGGCTGGAGAGCATACGCACAAGAGAGAGGGATGCTGTGCTCCAATCACAAGAGGGCATGGACCGATTAAGAGAAAGTATGCATGAATATTTGGGAATCCAGCAATACAGGCGCAGCACACCTACACCATGCTGAAATAAGTATAAGGTGGTCCCATCGGCAGCAGCGCTGCTCACGACGAGGTCTTATTTCAAATGTCGTTCGACTTCGTGGTCAGTTATCAGTTGTCGGTTTACTTTTTTTTCATGCATAGGACCGTACGATTTGCCGACGGGACCACCTTCACCATGACCTACACTATGCGTGTGCCGATTGAGCGCGGGTACCGGTGGATGAAGCGCGCTCTATGAGGTTGGACGGCGGAGCGTATGTCGGGAGAGGCCGACGACAAGCAGAGAGACAAAAAAGGCAAAGTGAAGGCGATGCATGTCTATCGGGTGGTAGTGGGGGCTGTGTGCATACCAAGTCAAGCCAATACCGTCGATCAAGTTCGATGGGCAAAGGGGGTATGTGCAAGCCGAAGAAAGGGAGAATGTGGTATTGGGGAAGCCCTGTCTACGAGGCGAATAACGTATTGATGACGTGGACGAATTATTTTTGTTAATGTTGACTGAAATTAACTAAAACTAAGTAAACTGAAATTAATATGTTATTCATATGAAGCAAAATGCTCATGCGACATGAGCAGAGAAACAAGGACAGGAATTCAATGGGCGCACAGCAGGCCAGAAAGTGGATGCGGCTGCGCCAAGGACTTGTACGGGACTTTCACCACGCATAGCAACAGCGTGGATGAAAGCGACGGGCCGATGGAAGTTCACCGGCTGTATAGCGGTATCACATTAAGTGATTCTGGAGGCCCAGGATGCCTATATAAGGCGAGCAAAGAGTCAGGACATTATCAAGTCGTCGAGTCAAGATCAAGCAATCAAGTCATCCAGTCCTGATCAACAACAAGCGAAGCAACAAATTTTTTTTGGTCTTACGAGTAACCTTAAGAATATTTGGCTCCTAGCAAGCTACAAGTGCGAGCAAGTCATCGAGTTATAAGGCCTTACGAGTAACCTTATAGACTCATTAAACAACAACAAACAAAATATAATTACAACAAGTACACAGCCAATACAAACATCAACCCAAATCAGTGTAAAATATTATTATTATTATTATTAAAGTATAGGATATAGTTATAAACTATCAACCTAACTACATTTTGCAAGCACTGGCAACTAAGGCCTTCATCTTAGACGAAAACTACATCCATACACTAGCCTGGGATTCGAACCCGGATCCTCGTTGTTCAGTTGTTATAAATACATAAATTATTGTGTCGTGATTGCACTGGGGCACAAAAAAAAAATTGTTGTGCCGAACCTCGCCCTAAAGATTGAAATTATCCTGAAGAACGAAAAAGGATCGTTACAAACTCTTCGACACTGCTGGCTGGCTAGCCCCATTTGTTAGCCGAGATATTCATGCAGCAAATCTGGCTAACCGAACTGGGCTGGGATGACGCTCTGCCGCCTCTCCTGCTGCAGCAATGGCACGAATTCCTGCAGGATTACCCAGGTCAACATCCCCCGTTGGCTAAACACCAGCGATACGTCCTCGTGGGTGCTTCATGGCTTCTGTGACGGGTCACAGAAAGCGTATGGAGCAGCCCTATATGTACCTGCACCTGCAACTTCCCAGTTTTGGATCGACTCCACATGTGCGTTCCGAGGACAACCCCGCTGATCTGGCAAGACGTGGAGTCTCCGCGGCCGAGTTATCGGCCAGTAGCCTCTGGTGGCATGGGCTGGACTGGCTCCAGCGGGACCCCAAGTACTGGCCAACTCTCAATAATGAACTCTCAGACACCCAGCTGGAGCAACGAGTCCAGTGCCACACCACCGCGACCACTCTACTCGATGACGTTAGCGAACGTTTCTCGGACTATGGTAGGGCATTACGAGTCACCGCGTACATCCTACGCTTCGCCACCAAAAGGATTTCGACGCCTTCCACGGTCCACCTTACCAATGACGAATTGCTCCATCATCCAGCACGCTACTCAATTTAAACCCATTTCACGACCAGCATGGGATACTCCGCTCCTGCAGACGACTCCGGGCCGCAGAGTCCCTCCGGGATGAACGTCACCCTACTCTCCTCCCCTATAATACTCATTTCACGCGCCTGCTCATCGAATTCGCCCACCGCATCACGTTGCATGGCGGCAATCAACTGATGGTGCGGTATCTGAGCACCAAATTCTGGATCCCACGGATCAAGAACCTGGTGAAGTCCCACATCAAGGGGTGTAAAGTCTGCATCGTTCATCGTCGACGACTACAGACTCAGATGATGGGTGATCTTCCTCGAGAGCGCATCACGTACTCCAGGCCCTTCACCCACACGGGCATTGACTTCGCAGGGCCTTTCGAGATCAAGAATTACACCGGGCGTGCGTGTCTTATTACAAAGGGTTATGTCTGCGTCTTTGTGTGTTTCAGCACGAAGGCGATCTATCTCGAGGCTACCTTCGACCTCACCGCTGAACGATTTCTCGCAGCCTTCTCTCGGTTTGTCGCACGGAGACAATGCCCACAGCGCATTTACTCCGACAATGGCAAAACCTTCGTAGGGGCCTCAAAGGCGCTCGAAAAAGATTTCCTGAACGCCACCAAGCTTGATATAATGAAGGCATTTCCCCAGCATACTTTATCCTGGCAGTTCATTCCGCCGAGCGCCCCCCATATGGGAGGACTATGGGAAGCAGGGGTCAAAAGTTTTAAGACCCTGTTTTACAAGTCCTCGTCCACTGTCAAATACACCTTCGAGGAACTTTCCACTCTCCTGTGTAGGATCGGGGCGTGCCTAAACTCCAGGCCAATCTCTCCCATGAGCGAGGATCCAGAGGACCTGCTGGCACTAAGCCCGGGACATTTCCTGACTGAAGGCAATCCAGCAGGCTTTCTGCCGCCGTTGGAAGAAAGAATACCTTAAGGAGCTCCACAAACGGAATAAGTGAAAATCACCGGCTCGCAGTCTCCAGACCGGCGACCTCGTGATCGTGTCCGAAGATAACCTCCCCTCCAACGAGTGGCGTTTGGGACGCAATTCGTCAATTGAGCGCACACTGCCCGTGGCTGACGGTCTCGTCCGAGTTGCTGATGTCACAACAGCGCGTTGGTCTATCCGAAGACCCGTAGCGAAGCTCATCCTGTTGCAAGACAACAGGAATCCTGAGCCTAAAAACCTATCGTGACTCCCAATCCCTCTATGTTCCGTCCGAATGTCTTTCTCTCCGTGCATGTTGTTCGTTCCCGTGCATCGACTAATCCACTCCCCCCTACGTAATTTCTTTCGTTGCAGTTCGTCAGATCGCCCCTCCATAGCGACATGGCCCCCACGCGTCTGCCGCAGCAAACGATCTGCTCCACACGGGACGAACGCGTACCGATGCCGGGTCTGTCGGGGGGTTCACGCACTCGGGCAGTGTCAGCGCTTCTTGAACCTCCGAGGGGAAAAGCGGCTCCGGGCGGTGCTTATAAATAAGTACTGTCCCAATTGCTTGGCACACGAGCACTCATCCGACGCGTGCCGGAGTCGCCATGGTTGCCGATGATGCGGGCAAACTCAACATACCCTGCTCCATATGGCCGACCAACCGCCGAGACAACGCTCCTTAGCCCGGCGTCGCAGCCAGTCACCCTCCCCTGGACGTGCTGCACCACCGCCACAACCCCGTTCCCGATCGTCTTCCGACCGCTCCGCTTCTCCAGAAGGCGCACCCGAGATCTCTCTCTCCACCCTGCTCCACGTCAGGACGACGACTGTCATGCCAACAGCAGTCCTCCGGTTGGGCAATGGCTCGAAATCCTTCGAGTCCCGCGTCCTCCTCGATGCGTGTGCGGCTGAGAGCCGCTTCAATCTTTCATTTGCCCGGTCCCTGGGGTTGGCTGTGACCAAGGTCGGGGTCGACCAAGCCTGCACGGCCGTCCTCGAGTCGAGATCCGACCGTACGTTCCGGCGGAATGTTATATTCCGGGTCGAAGAGGACCTGCTCATCCGCACTCCCATCCGGGAAGTGTCGGCGCCGGTCCGGGAGGAATTCGCCACCCTGATCTTGGCCGACCCCGATTTCTATCGGCCGGCGTCGGTGTCCGTGGTGCTCGGGGCAGACATCTATCCTGAGGTCATCCAACCAGGCTGTGTGCCCGGTCATACTCCCGCAGCCCAGAGCACCGTGTTCGGATGGGTCGTCTCCGGCTCCTGTGGGATCTAGGCGCTTCAGGACGCTGCCATCCCCCATCCGAAGAGCAGTGAGGAGGGTTTTTTAATCCTCGGCGTCTACGGTCACACCAGGAGGAGTGACTTGATTTTTCTGATGGGCATCGCCATTTAATCCAGTACGAGTTTTTCACCCGAACACCCGTTCCTTCTCTTCAGAATTCTCTATCTCGAAATTTGTATACTTTTAACCCGAAACATTTCGTGTGTGTCTGGCCACCTGTGAATTTAATAAAGCATAAGTTTTTTAACCAAAGTTATCGCGCGTTATTAATTCATCCCTCGCTTACCTAGAAGAAATTGGCACCCGCCAACCACTTGTAGCTTATTTGGATCCTTCCGCCCCTCCACGAACACTTATTATGATCATTCTTTATCGTGTTCCGAGATGGGTCGCAAGCGTAACTCTATTTTGCGAAATTTGTTTGCATTTGACGTGAAAAAAAATGTTTTGGAGTGTAAACTTTGTAGAATGTGTTTCAGTGCACTATGGGCAATTTTGCACAATAGGCGGCATAAAGTCATAAAATTATTGGTGAAATTTTAGGAAAATGTTTTTATTTATTAATAGTAAACACTTCAGTTAGCTGGAAAACAATTTTCCTTCAAAACCAGCTGATCTGCTTAAGCTCACAATTATATAAATTGGCGCGTAAAACTTTCTGCTGTTGTAAGTGCTCAAATTATCATTTGTTTCATTTAAATTAATAAGTGTAACATGGATAGCAAAGCTCAAGTATTTATAATCGCTTATTAACGATAAATGTGCATAAATGTTCGTGGTATTTTTAATTTCTAGTGTTATTGTTGATTGTATATTTAGCAAAAATCTAACAATTTTAATTGTGTTCCGTGGAGAATTTTTTGAAAACTGCATATCAAAATATGCAACTAAAAATGGCAAATTACTAACCTGCCTTACTTTTTTCTGCTCGTTTTTGTTCCTTTTGAAAAAAAAAGCACTTGAAGTGTCCTTTACGTTCAACAACAACACGCTTGTTGATATTTGGAACAACAATAATCGCAATGCTAATGCTGTCACAGCGTACATAATGGAAGAAATAAATAGAGATAATTTGAACGAATTAAACATACACCAAATTAAGTCAAAAGTGGTATATTATATAAAACTTACTTGCGCCAAAGACACTTTTAATCTACAGTAGTTCCAACGCCAAATCGGACAAGGCTTTGTGTTTATTAAAATTAGTTTTTTCTTTATTACTAACTTACTTATTTTAAGTTTTAATATTTTTCCTTAAATTTATGAAGGTTTATCTTAATAAAACAAAAAAAAATCCAAATTTCAAACACTAACATTTTTTAAAATTTAAAAACGAATAACAAGTCCGATTTTGAGCTTCAACGCCAAATCGGACAAATAAAAAGAGCAAGAAAAAGATCTGTTATTTCGCTGAATTTTGTCGCTTTGTTCTGGTTATTGCTTTTCGGTGTGTGCCCAAGCTCATTTGACTGACAGTAACACAAATTATTTTTAGAAATGGCTCCACGTGGAAAGCAAACTGGTGTTGAAGCACGGCAGATCATTTTAAAGCTGCATTTTGATGGAAAAACTGTACGGGAAATAGCAGATCTGGTCGGAAGGAGCAAATCTACCGTCCATGATATTATTAAAAGGTTCCCGGAAGATGGAAGCCTGATGAACAAAAGCCAGGAAGGCAAAAGAAAGCGGTTAGACTCAAGAGAAGAGCGCTCAATTATAAGAGAAATTAAGGAGGATCCCTTTAAAACCGCTAAGGAGCTCAGGTTGTCGGTAAAAACCAAATTCGGCAAGGATGTTTGTGAAAACACTGTTCGCAATACTTTGCATCGGTATGATTTTCATGGCCGAGTTGCACAGAAAAAGCCTTTTTTAAGCCCTAAGAACAAGGCGTTCAGAGTAAAGTTTGCAAAGGAGTACTTGCTAAAACCGAATGATTTTTGAAATCGTGTATGTTGGTTGTATATCACATTTAATTTAATTTAATTTACAAGGATCACTTTATTTAAAGAATTATAGTTGCACAAGTGAGTGAGACTTACATAAAAAAAATTAAGAGTACAGGACACGCAGTAGCCTTTTCTACTTAAATATGATGGAGAAATGGAGATATTAACTTATATACGATATAATAATTAAAGGGAAAAAATTTATACAAAACCCTCTAAACTTTTAACTTAAAAACTAGGGACTTACAATTAACGTTAACTAATTAAATATTTTGAATATGGGGATAACTTGAAGAACTACATCTAGATACAAAGTTAGTGGGCAGCTTAGTCAGTCTTTCTACGACTAGTTCTATTTTGGCGATACTGTGCAACTCCAAAGTGGAGAAATGCCAGGGAAGATTTAATATCATTTTTAATATTTTGTTTTGCAGCACTTGAATTTTATGAATATGAGTCTTAGCAATATCGGCCCAAACAGGTGCGCCATAGAAAATTGTGGACTGAAAAATAGACCTAAATAAGTACATCTTATTGGCTAAGCTAAGCCGTGAATTTCTGTTAATAAACGGATATAGAACTTTAATCAATACATTAGTTTTTCTAATTGTATGTTGGACGTGATCTGAAAAAGTTAGTTTTTTGTCTAATATAACGCCCAGATATCTCACATTGTTTTCCCATTTGATGTCGATCCGATCGAGCTTAATACAGTCTGTGGGAATAAATATGTTTTTCCTTTTTCTTGAGAAAAACACTGCTTGCGTTTTTTCGGCATTGACCATGATTTTCCATTTTGTGAAGTAACGAACAAGAGAGTAGAAAGCTACTTGAAGTGACTCCGTGATGTCTGTGGCAAGTGACCCAGAGCAAAGAATTGCAGTATCATCCGCGAAAATAGAAGCAGTACAGCCACTCATAGTGGGGAAATCTGAAGTATATATATTGTATAATATTGGGGAAAGACAGGAACCTTGTGGGCAGCCTGCTGTTGTGTCAATCACACTTGAATGAGAGTTGCCTATGTGCGCTGCAAATGATCTGTTTTTCAGAAAACTTTGTATTAATTTAATAATCTCAATCGGAAAATGAAGGAGATTCATTTTGTATATGAGTCCATCATGCCACACAGAGTCAAAGGCTGCTTTAATGTCTAGTAAGACCATACCCGTAGAATTTGATCTGCTGAATTCTGACTTAACGATTTTCTTTATTCTACACAGAGGGTGCACGGTATTATGTTGGTATTATTACATTGTTGCTGTCAGCAAAATCAACTAATTTCTTCTTTATTATTTTCTCCATAATCTTGCTTAGTGATGAGAGCAAACTAATGGATCTGTAGGAAACAGGGTTCTCCGGGGGTTTGTTCACTTTTAATATGGGAATGATTTTGGCCATCTTCCATTGCTGTGGAAAATATCCAATGCGAAAACATTCGTTTATGATAAGTGTTAGGAATTTGACTCCTTTTCTAGGGAGGGCCTTGAGACACACATTATCTATTTTATCTAAGCCAGGGGTCTTCCTTGGATTGAGATTTTTTAAGATCAAAGAAACCTCGAGAAACTCTGTCGCGCAAGATTCTGCATTGACAGGAAGGGAGTCCAATAGGTTCTTAAAGCTTGAGACCTCAGAAATTGTGGATGGGTCACTAAGACCACTTGAATGGGAATGATTTGAGGCAAACATTGAGGCTAATAGTTCTGCTTTCTGTTCAGCATTTGCGTATTTTTTTGATTGTGGTTCAATATAGGTATTCCTATGTTTTTCTTCTTAATAACTTTTGCAAGTTTCCAAAAGGGGGAAGAATTTGAGTTAAGTGAGGATAAGAGGTTGTTCCAATTCTCATTTCTGAGTTTGGATAACTCGTTATTCACCTGTTGGCTGAACCATTTCACCATAGCTAGGTCGCCTCTGCGTCTGCGCCGGTCGTCTTTTAGTGCAACTGGGTCCATTTTATCTAACCCCAGTAGCAGCGCTTTATAAGGTTTCTCATTCTTGTCTGAATATGAGAAAAATTCAAATCTGCTTTGCATTGCACGGCACGCAACATCGTAGTCTTTCATGACGGCACAGTGCAGCTTGATACCGATTGATATCGTTTTGATGGAATATTGTGTGCAATTTATTTCATTGCAAAAATTATGGATTTGTTCCACTGTGCACTTAAGTACTGTTATAGGCGGAACATACACTTTGTTTTTGGGAATGATGTGCTCAAGTTTATCATCATTCTTTTCAGTTGCTTCGTTCTCATCGTTTGCCTGCACAAGAGTTTGCAGAGGCGAGTAATAGTTATTGTATGACTCTGAACGTTGCTGCCCAGAGTCCCGTTTAAGAATTTTGTTTTTCACTTTTGGGGACATAACGGAGTCCCCTGGTGACAACGGCCTCTTGATTTTTGGAATTTTGTTTTGCTTGTATGTAATTGCACTTGTTGTAATTTGATCGCTGTGATGCGTACTTTCGTGTGCAAATATAATTGCAATAATCCCAGCAAGACCAGTGAAGACTTTCTTTACTGTTGGCTATGTGACAATGTAATGCACTTTAAATGGATAGTATTGCACAGGGTGGCGGCCTTAAATGGGGCTGTGATTCGTGTCGTGGCTTGGAGCTCGAGATGCGAAGTTTTATGAAACGGACTGGGGATGCATTTAAAACCCTGTCAGCTGGCGTTCATAAGCTCCAAGAGGAGCTTTTGGCGATGGAGGTTCAATTTAGAAGTTCTAAACTTTTGATTGAATCTCCGACCCGAAAGAGGGCCAGGTTTCAGGGCGCGTCCCTCAGTCCGTCGGCACATTCGTCTCTACCAGTTCCGGCTTTCGACATTGACCCTATGTCACCAAATGTACAGCAGCTGATATCGTTTAGGAGTCCGGCTTTGGCGGGTGGAGTCTCTTCCCATTTCCCCTGGAGACAGTATCCCACCTACTAACACGATATCGGTTGTAGTTTCCCAACCGTCCGGGCAAACATCCGTTTCCAGGAATATACCCAATAAAGTAGTTACAAGAGGAGCTAGTAAAGTGCTGGCTGCTTCAGCTGCTGCTGCGTCTGCTGTAGCCGCTACTGCAGTGCCTGGCAATTCTAGTTCCCTTGTTGTAGTTTTACCCAAAAAGCTAATTTTTATCTCGAGGCTTGATCCCAAAGCTACTTCTAAAGAAGTCATGGCCTACATCCAGGGCAAAGTTCAAGCGTGGGACATTTTCAAATACTTGGGACATTTGGTGGCCGAAACACCATATTGAGTCAATTTCGTCCCTAACTCTGGCCTATCAGAACGTACGGGGACTAAAGTCTAAACTCTCTAGATAGATAGTTATGCTTTTGACTTACATATTCTTGCTTTTACTGAGACTTGGCTGAAGCCTGATATTGCCGATGCTTCAATTTTTCCCTCAAAATATTTAATATATAGACATGATCGGACTATCCGTAATGGTGGTGGCGTTTTGATCGCTGTTGTCTCGGCGTTCTCGTCTGAAATTGTCCAGTCCTCCAATCAGGAGATTGAATTTGTTTGTGTTAAAATTTCGTTTAATTCTTTTTCTGCCTATTTTATTTTCTCATATCTCTCTGGCAAAGACTTGCTCGTTGCTCTGGGAGATTTTAATTTACCTGAGGTTGCCTGGACCCTCTCATTTGATTCTTTATTACTATTGCCCTCCTTGTCACATTGTTTCATAGATGGTCTGCTTGAGTTGTCCCTAACTTAAATAAATCCTGTCCGGAATAGTCGAAACAGATCACTAGATCTGGTATTTGTGTTGGATTCTTCCAACTGCGATGTTTCCAGGACTGATCCCTTAGTTATCCCCGAAGACAACTTTCATCTAACTCTGGATGTAACCATTGACCTTCCTTTTGTCTCGACATAATAACTCGATGCCTCCAACCCTAAACTTAAAAAACTCTTGTTAACTAATGATTGGACATATCTGTATACTTGCACGGATATGGACTCTGCCATTTCTGTCTTCTATAAAACTCTTGAGTCGTTCTTTGATGTTTGTGTCCCGCGTGTGACTCTAGGATGGTCTGATAGACCTCCTTGGTTCTCACGTGAGTTATGAAACTTGAAGAACGTAAAATCGAGATGTTATAAAAGATTTAAAAAATCCGGTAAAGCATCGGATACTAATGCCAGTTTTGTTGAAACTTATCTGCAATATTCTAAGTCCAATTGGGAAATGGTTAGACGTACACTTGCTAAATCAATCCAGCCTGACCTAAATGCCTTCAAAGACTGCGTCCCAGATAAAGCATTAATTGACTGTATGACCAAGACCATTACAGAAAAAATAACACAGGCAATTGAACACTACACCCCAAAAATACAAGTTAAGTTACAAGCCCGAAAACTTCCAGCCAGAATAACAGACATTATTGCTACCAAAAATAGTGTTCAGAGACAATGGATCAGTACGAGACTGCCAATCTGCATAGCTAGAATGAACCACTTAAATAGAATCATAAAGCAGGAATTATTTAATCATAATAATACTATTTTACTATTAGTAGCTGTCTAAACTGGGTTATAACTCCAACCCTTTCTGGAAACTTACAAAAATAATAAAAAACAAAAAGCCGTTTATTCCCTGCTTCAACCATGATGATAAGATCTACAATACAAACTTAAAAAAAGGCAAACTGTCTTTGAATAGGGATTCCCGGAGAGAAGGAAAATAACCCAATCTTCATTCGTTGAATTCAAAATATGAACTGATTTTATTTACAAAAGTATTGTGTGTACATGAACTCTTAAACACTAGGAGGCGACAATTGTTCTTAAAAATACTTATTCTAATGACCCACGTTTTCGGGGGTTGAAAATTGTTTATATTTCATGCTCAGCGTTGGCCACTTGATAACGCGCCGCTGTTGTAATCTTAAGTGTTTTCCACAGAGTGTGGATGAATGTTTTCATTGGTTTTAAGCAATAATTGTCATATGAATCTTTATGACTTATTTTTTTTAAGTGAAAACTTCTTTAGAATCGTTGGGAGCAATTTGAGACTCGATGAAACGAAAAGGCGACACTAAAAAGAGACACATATAGGATCTTATAGTATTTAGCCTGCGAGAGAATGAGATGCAAATATATAAAAAGCATTATGAATAAAAAGCATTATGAAAAACTTCGACCAAGCTGGGAGTCGAACCCCGGCCGCCCGATCGCCAAGCGAGCACACTAACAACAGAGCCACGTCGACACTTTGTAAATTGTCGTCGAGTTGTGTGCTCGCGTGTCTCTAAAAAGAGACATAACGACAATGCGAAAATGAGATGCGTGCTTAACTACAGAACTCGACGGCAATTTACAAAGTGTCGACGTGGCTCTGTTGTTAGTGTGCTCGCTTGGCGATCGGGCGGCCGGGGTTCTCGACTCCCAGCTTGGTCGAAGTTTTTCATAATGCTTTTTATTCATAATGCTTTTTATATATTTATATATTTTTTTGTGATACATTTTTATTTACTTTTTATTTACTTTTTATACCCTTGCAGAGGGTATTGTAAAATTGGTCAGATGTTCGTAACGCACAGAAGGAGGCGTTTACGACCCCATAAAGTATATAAATTCTTGATCAGCATGAGAAGCTGAGTTGATATAGCCATGCCCGCAAAATGTTTTCTTCTAGACCTATATGATATAGTGGTCCGATCCTAAGGATTTTCATACTCTATCTTACCCGGGTAATAAAAAACCCCAAAAAAAGATTTCATCCCGATAGCTCTTAAGACGGCTGAGTAAAACGCATACGCAAAGACGGACGGACAGATGGACATGGCTATATCAACTCATCTTCTCGTCGTAAACGCCTCCTTCTGTGCGTTACGAACATCTGACCAATTTTACAATACCCTCTGCAAGGGTATAAAAAGTAAAAAAAAATGTATCTCAAAATATATAATGAATGAATGCACAGCAACTAGAATCACTGTCTGTTCAGCTCTCTAAAGTGGGAGAAATATGTGCATGCGAAACCAGATTGAGCAATGGAAAAACAGTTTTAATTGTGGCAATTTATATTTCACCCAATCAATCAATAAATAGCATCACAGAATTCATTCATGAAAATTTAATAAGGTATACACCAGAAGTATCGCGGATACTTAGAAAAGATTACGATAAAGTTCCAATGATTTTAAGTGGCGATTTTAACGTAAATTTTGCATTGGACACAGCGGTTCCTTTAATTGACTTTCTCAATACAACATTCAGTTTAAAAATGTGTAACAATCGCACGCGGTATTTCAAAGATATGTTGACACAATCGAAACCAAAGCATTTGTATCATATTTTAGCTATCATAAGCCACTCGTATCATTTGTTGAAATTGAAAACATTGAGGATGAATAATAATAAAATGAAGAAAATAAAACATGACCTTTATAGAAATATTATAATGAACCTATAATTATCCCGCTCCTAATGCTGCTTTCGTCTCATTCTCTCTCAGTTTGTTTTACGGAAGGTTTCACTTCTACCGTGTCTAACCGTTAGACGCCCTCTTTTTTATTTACTTTTTATACCCTTGCAGAGGGTATTGTAAAATTGGTCAGATGTTCGTAACGCACAGAAGGAGGCGTTTACGACCTGAGAAGCTGAGTTGATATAGCCATGTCCATCTGTCCGTCCGTCTGTGCGTATGCGTTTTACTCAGCCGTCTTAAGAGCTATCGGGATGAAATCTTTTTTTGGGGTTTTTTATTACCCGGGTAAGATAACGTATGAAAATCTTTAGGATCGGACCACTATATCATATAGGTCTAGAAGAAAACATTTTGCGGACATGGCTATATCAACTCAGCTTCTCATGCTGATCAAGAATTTATATACTTTATTACAGAACTCGACGGCAAATTACAAAGTGTCGACGTGGCTCTGTTTTAGTGTGCTCGCTTGGCGATCGGGCGGCCGGGGTTCGACTCCCAGCTTGGTCGGAGTTTTTCATAATGCTTTTTATTTATAATGCTTTTTATATATTTGCATCTCATTCTCTCGCAGCGAGCACACTAAGTACAGAACTCGACGGCAATTTACAAAGTGTCGACGTGGCTCTGTTGTTAGTGTGCTCGCTTGGCGATCGGGCGGCCGGGGTTCGACTCCCCAGCTTGGTCGAAGTTTTTCATAATGCTTTTTATAAATTTATAATGCTTTTTATATATTTGCATCTCATTCTCTCGCAGGCTAAATACTACAAGATCTATATGTGTCTCTGTTTAGTGGTCGGTTTTTCGTTTCATCGAGTCTGAAATCACTCCCAACGATTCTAAAGAAGTTTTCACTTCAAAAATCTCAGATAGCTCAGGTTTTGAGCTAATAGGGCCTTTGCCTTACTATTTATATATAGTCAATGCCTTAAGTGCCGCCTTCCTTTGTAGTATTAAGATAGTATCTAAGTTGCATTTAAAGGTTTTTTTCATCCATTTTCCTTTATATTCTAAATCTATTAATAACTTATTTCTAAACATGTAAATAAAATATCTCAGCTGATCAGACGTAAATTAAGTCTAAACTCTGTAAATAAATCAATAAGCTAGCTTTAAGCTAAATATAATAATATGGAAATAAAGCAATGAAAAATCAAAATCAAATCCTATATGTAGTTGCTCGATCAAATTTTATGGTGCTGAATTCACATTGCTATAAGGATTATCTTCAGCGATGTAAACTTAGGTTTTCTCGCGATCCTAAGCTATTTTATAAATTTGTCAATGTTAAACGTAAGACATCGGTGCACCCGTCTTACTTGTCTTTCGAAAACAATAAAGCTGACAATGATAAGGCAATTGCCGACATGTTTGCTGATTTTTTCAAAACAACTTATTCCTCTTCGATTTATCAAGCAAATCCTCCTTATCCTCATCACTTGCAATTGCATTTTAGACTCTGTGTTTGATAAAAGTTCGGTTCTTAGCGTGCTCAGTTCCGTCAAACCAATATATGCACCTGGCCCTGACGGAATACCAGGCTGCGTATTAAGGATTTGCGCGGAGGCCCTATGTAAGCCAATACTTAAGTTGTTTACACTGCCCGTCACTTCTTCCGCCTTCCCGCCTATCTGGAAGGAATCATATATAATTCCTCTTCATAAAAAGGGGAAGAAGTCCGAAGCCTCCAATTATAGGGTTATTTCTAAATTTTCTGCCATACCCAAAGCATTTGAGAAAATAATAACATCTCAATTGCATTCCAACATGGGCTTAAAAAACGAAGATCGACAACTACTAACCTATTAGAATTTACATCTCCCTTGATCAAAGGATTCAAGACTGCCGTGCAAACTGACGTCATTTATACTGACTTTAGCAAGGCCTTTGACTCTGTTATTCATACTCTGGTTTTATATAAATTAAACGCACTTGGCATCCCCAGCCTTTTGCTAGATTGGATTGTTCAATATCTTTCTGAACGTACGCAAAAGGTCCTCTTTATGTCTTCATTTTCTAAGACTTATGTACGCGAATGATGTCAAGCTTTACCTCAGTTTTAAAAACATATCGTCTTCTTGCCTACTTCAATCGGATCTTAATGATCTTCAGAGTTGGTGTGAAACCAACCTATTAAACCTTCACGGCTCTAAATGTAATGTCTTTTTATAGATGCACTCCATACTTAGGAACTTATTATCTTAACGACACTGCCTTAGAGCGGTTAGATATTATCAATGACTTAAGTGTTCTTATGGACCATAAATTAACTTTTAATCCTCATATTTCTCCTACAGTTAGTAAAGCTATGAATGTTCTTGGGTTTGTGAAACGATGGTCAAAAGAGTTTGACGATCCGTACACAACCAAAATTCTGTATACTTCTTTAATCCGTCCTATCTAAGAGTACGGATCTTGCATATGGTCACCTCAATATGAGACGCACCAAAGTAAAATTGAATCTGTTCAAAAGCAATTTCTGCTTTTTCCTCTTCGCGGTCTAAATTGGGATCGCAATGTCAATTTGCCATCATACTCCAGTAGGCTTCTTTTAGTCAATCTTCCTTCTTTAATTAATCGTAGAGTAATGCTTGGTGCTATCTTTATTCATAAACTTTTAATAGGTGAAACAGACTCTCCTGAGCTATTGAACCAGTTAAACCTATCTGTACCCCGTAGACCTACTAGAAATTTTATTCCTCTATCCTTAAAACACTGTAGTTCTAACTATTCCTTGCATGAACCTTTTCGAGTCCGAGCGAGCTTGGGATATCTCGACATGTTGGCAAGGTTTATCGATTTGCGATGGCTCATACATTGATAGTAGCTCTTCAGGTTCGGTGAAAAATGTTGGCGGAATATATTTTTCTGTTGGGCTTTGACATCTAGGAATTGGAATATTCTCCGAGTGAGGTACTGGCAACTGTGCAGATTTAACACTTTTATAAACCATAGAACTCTTTTTTAGTTTTGCGAGTTTATTCTGGCATGCATAGCAGTTACCCGTATGATGACCTTGTGGATCTATCCAAATCATTGGAATGCCGAAGCCCATTTTTGCACGCAACCTTTTCGACCAATTCTGCAAATTATTATTGCATTGTGTGCAGATATTGCTTGGTGCCCAATTTACGTCTCTAATCACTGGTAAATTAAAATACTCCTCATAAATTGCTGCAGTTCCAGGAGATATTTTGCGTCTACTGCGAGGGCTTGTAAATATTCCACAAACGTAGCAAAATACAGCAAAACTTGTCGGACACTTGTTCATTTTAATTTAAGCTCAATGCTGAACACTTCTAAGCCCAACGTTGAAGTCAAAATTATGATTTAAATCTATACTTACATGATCACTAGAGGTAATTTCTTAACGGTGTTCGCATAAGTACCCACCGATATCAGTAGAATAGCGATAAAAAGCTTGAGTAGTTAAAGCTCATGGGTTGTATTCTATTCTTTTTTTCCTAACTTAACTTTTTTAATACATTTTGATTTGAAAACCTATAAAAAGTTTTATCAACTTCACCTTTAAGTAAATTGATTTAAATGCACCCCTCCTCCACCCACCGAGCTCAAACCGGGCTACGCCCTTGGCTAATATTGCTGTCAAATAAATAATATGCAGTTATTATACCGACTGTACAATTATTTTTCAAAACCTAAACAAATACAGTTAGTTTAATTTTGTTAACATATCTAGGAAAAATTCAATTTGATTATATGGTTATTTTATAAATCGTAAATTAGATAGGTCTGGTGTTTCTTCTGCTGTCATTGAGCATAATAAATTCTCATATTATGATCATGATTCGAATGGAAAATTTTTAATATTAGCAAAATGCAAGAAAGAAAACATAAATGTTCCCTACTACGTAATTGGTCGAAATTAACAGAACAGCGGACCACACACACAGACGTAATGCTTAGGGAATGAGGGAAGAAGAAAAAATTGTGGTAAAAAGAGTTATAATTTGAATATGTTGTAATGTTGAACTGAGAAACAGAATTTTGAATATGTGGTATATAAACTTCGTCATAGTCGGAGTTAGCTTCTTTGATATTTGTATTATATTTAAAACTATTGTATATAAAAAGTCAAAGAAAAAAAAGAAAGATCGATTTTTGTACGCTTTTAATGCATAATGCAGAATTACATATGTAGGTGCTCAGACAATTTGGCAGCTGCAACTAAGCCAAGAAAGAACACACATGAATACATATGTATGATCCGCCCCCGAATAAAACTAACGAAAAATATCTCTTTCCTTGTTCTTTTTTCCCCATTTTGTGTTAAATGTTTACATTGTGAATTTTGCATTACTATTTTTTTAAGGACAATGGCTGGTGCGAGGGGTGTTAAACATTTTTTTCTTTGTATATATCTAAGTCTTGTGCATGTGACTTACAGCTTCATTATCCAACATCGAAAGCGCTTTCTCCGTCCTGTTGTGTAGCTAAGAAATTGAGGAAAGAACAAAAAATATTCTAACACTGACTATGCATACCCTGTAAATATAATTTTTTTCTTCTTGAGCCTAATAACGTATGTGTTAGCTTTTTCTTTTCTTTTACAGTGCCGCCCAACTGAATAGGTTTGAAACATATTTCTTCTATTTTTCCTTCTCTCTTTGTTCCTATGGCATTTTTCCCTTCTTTCTTTTTTGTTTTGAGCTCTCATTTGGTTACTCATAATATGACAAAAAATAAAACGGGGTGTATGCAACGGTAATTCAGAATTTTGCTTTCATCGTGAAATTCGCTAAATGTGTGGTCTATTTTTGGCTCATCTGATTAGGTTTGACTTCACTTTTTGATTGAAAACAAATAATTTATTTGGTCTACTTAAATTTAAAGTAATTGCTACCATTTTTTTGAAATATGGGTCGCGGAAAATGTTTAATCGATTTTGAAAAAGGTCAAATTAAAGGCTATATTGAATCTGACCTAAAACATAATGAAATAGCAAAGAAAATTGGTCGAAGCCAAAAAGTGGTAAGCAATTTTCTTCGTAATGAAGCAGATTACGGGAAAAAAATATGCTACAACGGCATCAGAGATTCGACTAATCCTTCGAACTGCTTCTAATTCCCACCTCTCTGCCAGTAAAATTAGGGATGAATGCGGTGTAAATAAAGGTTTGGCAACGGTAAAACGAGTTATTCGGAGTGCTAAACATTTAAAGAGATTAAAAATAAAAAAAAAACTTCCTCTTAATGATGCACGAAAGGAAGTACGACTTCGATTTGCGCGGGATCACATGACTTGGAACAAGGAGTGGAAGGCGACGGACCGGATGGCTATAACTATTATTTTCACGATATACGAAAAGAGGAATGCTTTTTGAGTCGTCATCACTCCTGTACAGGAGGCGTAATGCTTTGGGGAGCCATATCGTTTTATGGAACTTGTGAGCTGCAGTTTGTTTCATCAAAGATGAATGCGAATGTCTACAAAACTGTGCTCCAAAAGGCTTTTCCCCAGTTTTCCGAAATTTTTGGACCTATTCAATGGACATACCAACAAGACAAAGCCCCCATCCATACATACGGGTTACAAAACAGTGGATTAAGGACCAGAATGTCAACTTGAAGAATAAGGGTGGTCATACCAGATATTAAATAATGCAGAAATAGTGTCTTTTATTATTTAAGTTACCAAGTGCCATGAAATATTGCTGCGAATAATTTCTTTTTATAGTTTTGTGGGTCAAACCTATTCACTTGAGCCAAAAAAAGTATAGATTTTCAGTTATGTTTTTGAAAATATAATACAAAAAATATAAAAACCAAACCCAAAAATAAAAAAAAACGTTTGTATTTTATAAATAATTAATTGTTTTACTTAACAAAATTTATTTGATTAAAATCCGAGTCCTCGTTATAAAGATATTAAGTTCTAAGTTTAAAAATGAAGTCAAACCTATTCAGTTGAGCGGCACTGTATATTAAATTCATATATTAATTGATTTTTTTTTTGTTTTCTTTCTGACTTAATTGTTTTGCATGCTGCCGATTATCTATACAATTCTTTCTTATTTCTTTTCAAGTATTTAAACAAATATAAAAAAAATGACTAACACAATTAATTTTAAGTGTTCTATAAACCTAATGCTAGCTTAAGTAAAAACCAGAGGGCCGGGGCTAACTTCGACCGCGTCATAGTTTGTATACCCTTGCAACTTTTTTGGTAACTCTTTCCTTACCTATAGCCTGAAAAGATCGTTCCTATGGGAGCTACATATATGATATAGTCACCCGATGTTCATCAAATTTGTCACTGTTCGTGACTTTGCCATTTGTATGGGAGCTATATGATATTTATTTATCGTAGATCTAATCTATCTAATCCTATTAAGATTAAAATTAGTCAGAATTTAATTACTGAAGCGCTAGCTGCTTGGGCCTTTGGCTTGACTTGTTTGTGTTTACAAATGTACTTACAAATTAACATATTTACATAGTTTAACATATATTGTGTATTTTCTAAATTTAAACCTATTGGATGTTGTAGTAATTGTTTTTTTTTGAGGTAGTCGATTATCGTGGAAAGGTTAGTTGAAGTTGGGTTTGCAAGGGTTGCTATTGGGCATAATTTTTTAAAGACTTCATCCCTGATGTGGGAGGTTGCAGGTCAGTTTTTTAGTACGTGTTCAGTTCTGCATTCATCGCAAACAGTCGAGCCTACAGCAAAACCGCAAGCGTAAAGCAAAAATCAAAATCTAAACGAAACAAAAATAAAATCTACCAACAACAAACTGCAAAACTCATAACGGTAATAGTTACAAACCAACCAAACAACAACAACCATGGGGCAACCGCCCGATCAAAACACAGCACCACTCTAATACCTATTTACCGTTGACAAAACAAAACAATTAATAAACATCTCAGCTGGACCTAAACTTCTCATAATAACAAGAAAAAATAGTAGCGATACTCTCGCAAATGTTTCACCTTTCTTAATTAAAAAAGTCATAGACAATATTTGCAATGGTGAGATTAGTGAGTGTAAAACCCTACGAAACGGCTCTATTCTTGTCAAAACTAAAACACTTTCACAAGCAATGAATTTGATAACGCTCGGCTCGCTCAGTTGAAGTCTCTGAGCATGGAACACTGAACAACTCCAAAGGAGTAATTTACTCAAACAATCTGAGAGAAATCAGCGAAGATCAGCCACCGAACTACAACCACAAAACGTGTGCAAAGTAAAGAAAATTAAAAAAAAACACAACGACTCACTCGTAGAAACCGGACTCATCATTCTTACGTTCTCGACACCCAACCTCCCCACCGAAATAAACATTGGATACCAGAAGACAAATGTTCGCCCATATATCCCCCTCCCAATACGTTGCCGCAAATGCGGAAGACTAGGACACACCACTAAATCATGCAGCAGAATACAACTCTGCCTAACCTGCAGCTACCCATACAACGATCACATTGACTCTGAAGAACCGACAGCCTGTCAAAACATTAACTGCTGCATCAACTGCAAGGAAGACGGCGTAGCAAATTACCACCATACAACTGTAGACCGCAAATGCCCTACTTACATCAAGGAGAAGGAAATTCTTGCAATACGGATCCTGGAGAAAACCGACATAAAGTCAGCTCGTAATATTTACAACGAACGTCATATCGCAGGCAACTCATCCTACGCAGCTATAACGACCAAAAAAATCCAACACAACCCAACCAACGTACCCTCCAGACCCCAACGTAAGCAAACCACCTACGAAGACATGGATACATCCAACCCAGCAACATCTTCATCAATCCCTCAACCAACAAAGACTATTCACACAGCTACATCTTTCAATATCGCCGAAGAGTTAAAGATTAAGATATTCTTAAAAAGTAATAACTCCCCAACTTTCTCCCAACTCCCAACTTTTAATCAAAGAATACAGGCCCAAAATTATCAGCCTGCAAGAAACTCATATACACTCACAAAACAATATCCGCATACCACTGAATTATTCGATAATTCACGCAAACTCTTCATCCAACTCCTACGGCGGAGTAGCTCTCCTCATTCATAAATCTATTCATTTCCAACAGATAGACCTTAATAATGACTTTGAGTCGGAGCATTCATACACACTAAAGTAAAGATTAAACTTATTTCCTCGTATATCCCACCTCGTATATCCTAGCAAACATAACGAAAATCATCAGACAAAGCGCAAACATGTCCATAGCACAGACCAGGCCATCTTCATCAATAAAAAAACAGTGGACTGACTTCGACCGCGTCAAAGTTTGTATACCCTTGCAACACCCTTTTTGGTAACTCTTTTCTTACCTATAGCCATCAAAGTGGAAAAACGTTTAAGCTAAAAAGGCTAATGTTTCTGAAAGAACGGCCTACAATCTTAGCATAGGAAATAACGAAGATATTGATCCAAGTCACTGTTTTCCACCAAACGTTCCTATGGGAGCTATATGATATAGTTACCCGATCCGACTGAATCCGAGATATACAACACCTGCAGTATATAGAAGCCTGTAGCTCTTACGGTCTAGGAGGAGTTTGCGTTGATCCAGACGGACGGACGGACGGGCATGGCTTTTTGAACTCGTCTCGTCGTGCTGATCAAGAATATATATACTTTATATGGTCGGAGATGCTTCCTTCTATGCGTTGCACACTTTTGACCAAAATTAATATATCCTTTTCGCAAGGGTATAAAAACAGTTCCCTAGTGGAACAAAACACTAGAACAATTAAAAAGGAATAAAAACCAAGCTTGGTACTAGCTCAGAAGATGCATTAGCCCCTCTTTTAAGACGCGAGATCAAACAATCAAAACGACACCTTCTGCGGCAGACGACTACGTGATGAGATACATTGTATATCATCTCCTACTGACCCCAACTTAACATTTTGAACAAAGGCGACATATCTCGTGCATTTGCCACCTACTGGTCAACAGCATCATCCGACCACAACTTTAGCCCAGCATTTCAAAGAAATAAATCCAGAGCATTGGCTGCAGCTATTAATTATGAACCATCCAACAATGCACTTCTCCTAGAGGTACCTATCACTCTTATTGAACTGAAATCCGCTCTAAACAGCCTAAAAGGTCAAACCCCCGGACTAGATCGCATCTCATACCCTATGTTAAAAAACATAAATATTTTTGTCACTAAAAGACTTAAACTTGTACAAAAATATCCTCATACAACACATACCCCAACAATTTAAAACCAGCAAGATAATTCCCATTCTAGAACCACAAGGCAACAAGACGTCCATAAATTCATATCGACCGATTTCACTTAACCCATGCTTATCCAAAGTGTTAGACAAAATAAGAAAAAACTCGACAACCCCAAACATTAACCCTTTATTCGTAGATATTAAAAAATGGTGCGAGTACTCGGGACTGAACGCTTAGCCCCAGCTTTCAGTCCCGAAATGCAACCACCTTCACGTATGCCGGAAAAGAAACTGCACCATCCACACTGGATCACACAACTTCCCTCTCAACCAGTCCAACACGTTAAAAATTCTTGGGCTTACGATAACAAAGAATTACAGGTGGAATAAACACATTGAAAACCTCACTACGCAATTGAATACAAGGCTCAACATTATCAAATGGTTATCAAACCATACAATTGTGACACCAAAACCCTAATTCTCACGATTAAAGCACTTCTTATGTCAAAGATAGATTATTGCCTACCCTTCTACGGAAATAGCCCTCCATCAATCCTAGTCAAAGCTTGTTACCACGCTGCACTAAGATTCGCCTTAGGAGCGTATCGAACTACTCCCATTAAAAATCTACTATACGAAGCAGAATTGATGCCAATCGAAAGACGAACTCAATTCATGACAGCAAAAACATTCACTTTAATAGCAAGAGCGTCAAACTCACCAATTTACACCATACTACAAAAAATCAAAATCTCAAAAACCAAACCTAAAGTACCCTCCTTACTACATAGGATTTTAAACATTTGTTCACTACATAGTATAAATGTCCACCTGATCCCATCTAGGAAACTCAGATTCCCACCTTGGTTGTTTAACCCTAATGCATTAAACATGTCTTTACATACAACTACAAAACCAAACACACACCCATCAGTACTCCAGAAAAAATGCATTGAACTCAAAGACGTAATGTAAGAATTCGAGTTCATATATACTGACGGTTCTAAGTCAGATTCATGCTTACTGGCAAAACAATCAAACCGACATCATGCAACAACCACAACTACTACTGTACCACAATTCGAGACATCATATCCTACAAATATCAAAAATTAATACTAATATGGGTACCAGAACACACCAACATAACGGGAAATGAAACAGCGGACACAGCAGCACGCCAAGCTCTTCTCTACCCCTTGACATATAAGAACAACTACAATACAAAAGACATACAAAAACTCCAAACAAAACTCTTCAAACAGTACAAGGACGAGCTATGGCAACAATCCTCCCCACACTACAGAAGAGCCAACTCCACAAAACTCTCAATAAACGACTACTCCCCAGTTAAAAATAGAGTAGACCTTATAAAATTTGCAAGAATTCGCCTGGGACACTCGGCACTCACACATAGTTACATACTAAAGAGAGACCCCATACCAATGTGCCCTTCTTGTAACACCACCCTAACAATTAACTATATAATCCTGCACCCAAACCCCTACGAAACCATAGCTTACCCTTCCAACAAAAATATCACTGCACTAACCAAATTTTTAAAAGCAACCAACATATACCACAAAATATAAAACCCCCCCAATAATTTGAAAAATACAAAAAAAATTAATTGAATTATATGTAAATATTAAAGGTAAAATCCCTCTTTATATAAGAACAACTACTGTAAATACATATTTAAGTAGATTTAAACAAAAATCAATTAGTCCATCTGTTAGCTTAAGGCCTAGTAGCTATAGCTAGTAAGAAGATTGGCTTTAATTTACAATCACTGCCCAATCACATTATAAATAAATAAAATAAATAAATAGCTGTGGTTAATCATATTTTTAATTGTTTGTCCGTTTTATTTGTATTTGTCCACGCGATCGTGCCGTCGGATATGCGGCTGTGCCCCACGGTCGGTCGGGCGGGAAGTGGACAGCGCTCTGCTTGGTCCAATGTCTCCAACTCAACATTAAAATATTAGTTCACAGAGCAGACATTATACATTTTTGTATAGTTCCAGTTAAATGTTTAGGTAAGAATGCATCAGAAGCTCGTAACAAACATTATATCATGGACCAATGTTCTCATGCCAAAAATAATTGTAGATTAAATAACATGGCAGACAATTCACTAAAAAAAAAAAAAAAAGAGGGCGTCTAACGGTTAGACACGATAGAAGTGAAACCTTCCGTAAAACAAACTGAGAGAGAATGAGACGAAAGCAGCATTAGGAGCGGGATAATTATAGGTTCATTATAATATTGCTATAAAGGTCATGTTTTATTTTCTTCATTTTATTATTATTCATCCTCAATGTTTTCAATTTCAACAAATGATACGAGTGGCTTATGATAGCTAAAATATGATACAAATGCTTTGGTTTCGATGTTGTCAACATATCTTTGAAATACCGCGTGCGATTGTTACACATTTTTAAACTGAATGTTGTATTGAGAAAGTCAATTAAAGGAACAGCTGTGTCCAATGCAAAATTTACGTTAAAATCGCCACTTAAAATCATTGGAATTTTATCGTAATCTTTTCTAAGTATCCGCGATACTTCTGGTGTATACTTTATTAAATTTTCATGAATGAATTCCGTGATGCTATTTATTGATTGATTGGGTGAAATATAAATTGCCACAATTAAAACTGTTTTTCCATTGCTCAATCTGGTTTCGCATGCACATATTTCTCCCACTTTAGAGAGCCGAACAGACAGTGATTCTAGTTGCTGTGCATTCATTCATTATATATTTTGTGATACATTTTTATTTACTTTTTATACCCTTGCAGAGGGTATTGTAAAATTGGTCAGAAGTTCGTAACGCACAGAAGGAGGCGTTTACGACCTGAGAAGCTGAGTTGATATAGACATGTCCATCTGTCCGTCCGTCTTTGCGTATGCGTTTTACTCAGCCGTCTTAAGAGCTATCGGGATGAAATCTTTTTTTGGGGTTTTTTATTACCCGGGTAAGATAGAGTATGAAAATCCTAAGGATCGGACCACTATATCATATAGGTCTAGAAGAAAACATTTTGCGGGCATGGCTATATCAACTCAGCTTCTCATGCTGATCAAGAATTTATATACTTTATGGGGTCGTAAACGCCTCCTTCTGTGCGTTACGAACATCTGACCAATTTTACAATACCCTCTGCAAGGGTATAAAAAGTAAATAAAAATGTATCACAAAAAAATATATAAATATATAAAAAGCATTATGAAAAACTTCGACCAAGCTGGGAGTCGAACCCCGGCCGCCCGATCGCCAAGCGAGCACACTAACTACAGAACTCGACGGCAATTTACAAAGTGTCGACGTGGCTCTGTTGTTAGTGTGCTCGCTTGGCGATCGGGCGGCCGGGGTTCGACTCCCAGCTTGGTCGAAGTTTTTCATAATGCTTTTTATTCATATTGCTTTTTATATATTTGCATCTCATTCTCTCGCAGGCTAAATACTATAAGATCTATATGTGTCTCTTTTTAGTGTCGCTTTTTTGTTTCATCGAGTCTCAAATCACTCCCAACGATTCTAAAGAAGTTTTCACTTCAAAAAAAAACAAAATCGAAGTAAAATATTAACAACACTTACAAAAAAAATTTGCCTCCTAGTTCTTTTTTTTAGACTTTATGCCGAGAAAATCAACTCATCGCATATAGTGCAATGGCAACTATGTTTGCAATTTAAAAAGACACCTAGAAGTAAAGCACAAAAAGGAGTATAACGAATTGGCAGAACTAACTGAAGCGCCTGAAAAAAAAGAAATTTTCTGTTGTTTTGGGACAAGAGGAAGTTATGAATGCCTGTATCGACCTTGTAACCACCGCGAAAGTACCGCTGGCTGTATTGGACTCGGACGGTTTTAAGACTCTTACACTTCAACCATTTAAAGGATTAAACATGCCATCTGTGAGTTTAAGGAATGTTATGAGATTAGTTGAAGAGAATTATAGCCAAATTAAGAGCAAAATGGTCGAAGCCTTAAAAAACAGAATCCTCTGCCTCAAAGTGGACACGGCCACATGGTGCAACCACGGAGTGCTCGGTGTAAATGTTCAGTACATTGGCTTAATGTGCATTATGACATTGAGATTGATCGAGTTGGAAGCATCGCATACATATCAAAATATATGTGCGGAGATCAAGTCTATATTGACTGATTTTAGCATATCCAGAAAGCAAGTGTATACCATCACAACCGACAATGGTCGAAACATGATAAAGGCAGTGGAATTACTCAACAATGGTTCCAAAGATGAAGAAGAAGTTTTTTCTTTTTTTTTATAGACGTAGTCGTACAACGCTCAGTACGAACAAGCGGCCCATATGACACCAGTCCCGGGCCTGCTACGAATGACCCTAAGTAAAGTTAATGTTACAACCTCTACCCACTCCGACCTAAGGGCATAGGCGTATTACATATATAAACATAAATTAAACTAAAGAAATAGAAAATATTAAATGTAATAAGATAATAGGATACATATAAAAAGAAAACAGGATAGGTTAAATTAAAGATGATTACAACTAATTACGAGCGAGGAAGGACAAGATCGCAGTTTTTATACCCGGAATCGATGTTTCGGAACCGATAACGTGCCAAAGTCTGTTGTAGTCGCTACATAGTATACGAAAAGGTTCATGCAGAGAAAAGTTAGTTGTGCAAGTGGGAAGTATAAGCGGTGTGAAATTGCGGGTCCTTCTAGATGGAACAGAAATGTTAATTTGGCTCAACAGCTCGGAAGAGTCAATCTCACCATTCAAAAGTTTGTAAAGAAAAGTTACACCAAGCATTGTTCTACGATTAGTTAAAGAAGGAAGGTTAATTAACTGAAGTCGACTAGAATAAGATGGAAGTTGTACAGTTGGATCCCAGCGCAAATCTCGAAAGGCAAAGAGTAAAAACTGATTCTAATTTGTTTTGATAAAACTCATATTGAGGAGACCAAACACAAGATCCATACGATAATATGGGGCGGACTAAAGAAGTAAAAAGTATTTTGGTAGTATATGGATCCTTGAACTCCTTCGACCAGCGCTTTATAAAGCCAAGAACACTCTTAGCCCTACTAACAGTAGTCGATATATGCTGATTAAAACTAAGTTTGTGGTCTAATAAGATCCCCAAATCTTTTACAACCAAGGAAGTATTATTAATTCTCTCTAACGGGAAATTATTTAAAAAGTAAGTCGTTAATTGGGGAGAACCTCTATAAAAAGACATAACTTTGCACTTAGAACAGTTTAGAGATAACAAGTTAGCCCTACACCACCCCTGAAAAGCATTCAGGTCAGCTTGCAAGGTATGACATGAGAGAGAGTCTACGATGCGATTAGCGATTTTTACATCATCGGCATACATAAGAACTCTAGAACTTAAAAGAACGGTGGGGAGATCATTAATAAAAATGGTGAATAGTAATGGGCCAAGGTGACTACCCTGTGGGACTCCCGATTCAACACAAATGATCTTAGAAAGAGAGGACCCAAAAAGAACCCTCTGCCTCCTATTGTTTAGATATTGTGAAATCCAAGCAAGCAGAGCTTCCGGAAAGCCAACTAAATTCAGCTTATGTAATAGTAAGGCATGGTTTACCGAATCGAAAGCCTTGCTGAAATCCGTATATACATATAACATCAGTTTGCTTTTGTTTCTTAAAACCTTGGATTACAAAGGACGTAAACTGTAAAAGGTTAGTTGTGGTAGACCTATTCTTGACAAACCCATGCTGGTATGTCGAAAAAATAGATTTGCATAAATGCTGTATTTGAGACGTCATAATTTTCTCAAACAGTTTAGATATCGCAGATAATTTAGAAATTCCTTTGTAATTAGTGACGTCGGACTTATTGCCACATTTGTGAAGAGGTAAAATAAACGAATCCTTCCATATAGTTGGAAACTCGGACAGTGTAATGGACAACTCAAAAAGCTTAAGTAAAGGCGAGCACAATGACTCCGCACAGAACCCCAGGACACAAGCGGGAATACCGTCTGGGCCCGGTGAGTATACCGGCTTGATCGTCATTAGTTCCTTAGCTACCGAACTTTGCGTTATAATAGGATTAAGAATGCAGTTGGATTTCGTTATATGGATATATCTGACTAGAGTTGTACTTAGTGGATATGTACGTAGTCGAGAAGAAGTTAGCAAATAAATTAGAAATAGATTGATCAGAAGAGTCCGAAACATTATTAAAAACCGCAAGCGATGGAAGGGAGATAGAATTTCGCTTTGAGTTAACGAAACCATGGAACTCTTTAGGATTTTCGGAGAATTGCAACTTGCAAAGTTGTAAGTAATTTTTATAGCATTTAGAGAAAGTTCCGATGACAGACCCGTGACTTTATACTTTTTGTAATACCTAGACTTGAGATTCTTCAGTTTTGACAGCCCCCGCGTAAACCATGGTGATTTTTGCGTCACCACAGGAGACACTAGGGGTACACAGTCATTAAAGATCGAGTCAACAGTGGTATAAAATAAAGAAATGGCGGAATTGAAATCCGTACAAGTGTATAAATTAGTCCAATCCAATATTAAGAAAGGCATTGTTTAGTGCGACAAAGTCAGTCTTCTGAAAACATCGGGTGCGTACCGTAGGATCACACTCGGACATGGTCTCGCGGCTGGGAAACTCAATAGATAACTCTAAAGCTGGATGATAACTATCCTCTGGTAACACCATTGGACTAGTTCTAGATACTTCACAAAAACTAGGATCAGAAGTAAAAATCATATCCAGAAATCTGCCAGACGTATTAGAAATCGAATTCAGCTGGGCCAACGAAAGCTCAAGCAGACCATCAATAAAATCGTGACACCCAGAGGGCAGCAACGTTTTGCTACCATTAAGTGTTGAACAAGTCATAGTGGGCAGGTTAAAGTCCCCAAGGACAATTAATAAGTCTCTGTCAGAAAGTAGTTCAAGTATAAATTTAATAGAATCTAAGTGTAGTAAATAGGTTGACCATTCCGGAATGTAAGAACAGGTAACAAAAATGGAAAAACGAGTACGAAACGAATACTTGAGACAGGTATTATTATCAGACTCGATGATAGGGCGGAATCTACAGCAATAAGAACTCCACCACCCCTACGATCAGTACGATCACGTCTAAAAATATTGAAATTAGAGGGTAAAACTGTGGCGTCAAAAACGTCAGGTTTTAACCAAGTCTCAGTAAAGACAATTAGGTCAAAATCAAAAGATATACTATCTACAAAGAGTTTTAGTATTAAGGCCTCTGACATTCTGATAGCCGACAGAGAAGGAAGTTGTTAGTTTTTTGATAGAGTAGAAGAAGGAATAGATAAGGAAGGAGTGGGAATACATAAAGAAGAAAGAGGAATAGATGGTGAAGGAATCCTTGTTTGACCCCGTGTCTTCCTTTTTCTGGATGTAAACTCCATCACAATCATGCTTTTCGGCCAGAAGCTAGAACTGCAGATACTGTCAAAGAACTCAATTGGAACACTGATTTTAAAAGATGAAGTTTCTCTAGAGTATGAAAATTTAAACTTTTTTACCGAAATATTGACATCATCACCATGATGTAGCGTCAGGAAGAAGTCTCGAAACAAAAATGTGTTTTTTAGGTGGCACTTCCACCAATGGTTTGGGCATTCCAGGTATTGTATCAGCTACCGCATTAATTGTAGCATCAGTTGCAGTCACTGGTCGTCTGGCGATTCCGTTTTACTTGGCATTTTGTCTGCCCCTTTTGCTTTCTCTTGCGTGCGTGTGTGTGTGGGTGAACCGCTGAGAGTCTCTCTTACACATATACTAATGCAAGTATGCGTGGGCAACAAAAGGCGCAAGAACCCTATGTACTAATTGTACATAAAAATTTTTTCACACGAAGAAAAAACTAACATGTAACATTTAGAACTTTCACTATGCACAAGTATGAGTTTTTTAGACGAAAACAGAAAACATAAAGTTTATCACAGTTGCGGGAAAAATTTCGAAACAGCGGGCAGCGGGAAGTCGGGATTTTTTTTTAATAAAAAGCCTTTTTTCCGCTTTTTAATTTTCTAAGAAATTTATAACATTTTAGCGATTGTACAGGCTTATTTATTTTCTGAAAAATATAATTTAAGTATCGATAGCAAGAGATTTAATTTGGAGATGCGCAGCTAGACGTCTGTCTCTTTGACTCGTTGCCGGAAAAAAAGGAGACACTCTCCAGTGTGGCCTTAGGCCGCATACCGATAGACGCCTTAATACTAACAATCGATACTTAAAATACTAACTTACTACTAACAATCGATACTTAGAAATACTAACAATCGATACTTAGAGCTACTAAGATCGATATATGTGTAAACATTTAACATAATTCATAAATAACTGGCATCTTACACGATAAATCGTGCTAACTATAATAGTTGTTCATTGTAGCTGAATTAAACCGATATATTTCAGTAGTTCAATTTTTGATAAGCGAACTTATCGATAATAGAGCGGAATCAACTGAACTTGAATATGATTAGTTGAACGAGAATAAGGAGCTTAGTTCGCTCAAATAGTTCAATTGATCTTATTGTGAACGAAACGATTATTGAACTTTGTGATTTCAAAATTGTGCCATTAAGTCCATTCAGTCTGCAAAATGCCAAAGGAATATAAGCAAAAGTGCCGTAAAGTGTGGCTTAATAGCGACGAATTTAAAACGACACTACAATGTTTTGAATTTAAGTACGATCATACAAGGATTCGGGTTGAAACAATAAATTTGGGGACTTGGCCACTTTTGCAATGACATTGTTTTCAGAATTTTCACTCAAGTCAATCTCGTAAAAACTAAATTAAGGGTATATAAACTTCGGCATAGCCGATGTTTTTTTATTTATATCAAAGAAGCTAACTTTGGCGGTGCAGAAGTTTATATATCTTTGCAGTCCTTGGCAATAATTTTTTTACATATTGAAATTTCTTTTCTTGTAACTCAATTCATCAATACACAAACAAAACATTATTTCTCGTTTTACTACAATTTTTTCTTCTTCTTCCATCATTCCCTAAGCAAAGCACGACACGCATACACATACAGTTCATGTAGCGTTGCGTCTGTGTGGTCTGCTGATTTGATAATGGCGTAGTATTTTATAAATCGGTTCAACCGCTGCCGGCAGCGAGCAGCGCCGCTGTAACTTGTGTTCTTTTTATCCGATCAGATTCAAATGGGATCTGAGGTTTTATATCCAATACTATCATATTGGTAAATTTCATGGGGATACTCCAAGTTCTGCGAAAATGTTTCTTCTAGAAATATGATGGTATGATAGTGTAGTCCGATCCTGATGACTTTCATACTTTATCTTATCCGGGTAATAAAAAGGACCAAAAAAAATTTCATCCCGATAGCTCTTAAAATGGCTGAGTAAAACGCATACACATCGACGGACAGACGGACATGGCTATATCCACTCAGCTTCTCATGCTGATCAAGAATATATGTATATACTTTATGGGGAAACGTCTCCTTCTGTGCGTTACAAATAACTGACCAATTTTATAATACACTTTGCAAGGGTATTGTAGTAGGCCCAGTGTCCAAAGCATAAGAAACAGTGGTATTGCAACCACTGTTTAAGCACGGTTATAACTATTGATATTGATTCCTCACTCTCTGATTTCAAAAAGCGTCTCTCGCTCTGCCTTGCAAGCGAAGATGCTCTCTTTATTTGTTGAATATCTAACTCTCTAACTACTCTGTCTGCGAGCAGAGAGTCAGTTCGTAAGCAATAACCAAAGTGATCAGATCAATTAAATAAAGCAACGAGCAATTACCAAGTAACAAATATGTACATATTATTTATACTACCATAATATCAGAAGTGGTATAAAATCCATAAAATGTCGGAAGATTTAAACAAAATTTCTACGGCAAGCCTAAAAAGTTGGCTTTGGGAATGGACACCAAGGGTTCCAAGACGGAGCTAATAGGCAGACTACTGGAAATTCCGGAGGATGTACGTGGAGGTCTTCCATTAGCTCGAACACCAGATCCCGATGCCATTCCAGGTACAAGCGGCGTTGGTACAAAGTCACCACAAGAAGAACACCAAATGAGGCAATTGGAGTCTCAAATCCTAGAGCAACAACATGACGAAATAACCGAAAGTACAGTTATGTTAGAGGGACTACGCAACGAAATAAAAGAAACCAAGAAACTTCTAAAAAAAAAAGCGAAACAGCGATAGATGCGTGTGCGCCATGCAAAAGCGAGACTGCAATAGACGCGACGAAAATGAGAAAAGCAGACGAAGAAAACGACGAAGAGAGTTCGGAGCGCGAGCGTGTAACAGAGATGGCAACAGCAATGGACCAGCAGAACAATGTGACCAGAGTAGCTGAGCAGAAAATAAATAATTGGACTTATGCTGGCTACCAGATGGCTAAGGAAATGCTGCTGGAATATAATGGCGGACCAGACGTACAAAATTGGATTATACAATTAAATAATGTGTCTGCATTGTGTGAACTCAGCGAGAATCAACGTCATTTGCTTTGCGTTGGAAAACTTAAGACCAATGCACTACAATGGCTACATGCAAACCCAAAACGTATATTGGAGTCAGTGGACAAGTTGTTGAACGAGTTGATGATGGCGTTTGGTTCCAAGAAATTGAAAGCAGAGTTGCGGCGTGCTTTTGAGGCCCGTGTCTGGAGAGATACCGAGCGATTTTCAGAATACTTTGAGAATAAGGTGAAGCTAGCCCAACACGTCAATATTGAGGACGACGAGCTACTAGATTTCATCATAGAGGGAATTCCATTGGAGAGCATGCGTATACAAGCGCGTGTACAATGTTTTGACAATCCAAACCAATTGTTAAGAGCATTTGCGGAGGTCCGGCTGCCAAGTAAGAAGTTCGTCGAGAGGCAAAACAGGGTACCCAAGGACACGAGGTGCCACAATTGTAATTCAAGAAATCATTGGGCGAAGGATTGCCTAAAACCTTTACGTGTTCGTGGATCTTGTTATGGAAGTGGTGCCAAGGAGCACCTCATAGCGCAGTGCCCGCAAAGGAAGAAGCCAAAGTACGAAGTAAACAATTATGTAAGATATATTAAATGATTTTTAAGAGGTTTAATATTTTAATATTGGTTTTTAATATTGGTTTATTGGTATTGGTTTTTTAATATTGGTTTATTCATAAACCAATATTTACAGATATTTGCCTCATAGATTCGGGCAGTGCCATTTCGTTTATAAAAACATCAAAAGTGCTTAAGGATGTGCAGCTAAATGATAATTTTGAAAACTTTTGCGGGCTAAATCAAAGTCCATTACAAATTTTTGAAAAAATACAATGTTATATTTTGAAAAATTCAATAAAAATTTATTTTGATGTAATGGTTGTGTCTGACGAATCTATGAGTAGCGACTTAGTATTGGGTAGAGATTTTATGAAAAAATATAATTTAGAAATCAATCCAGACGCGTTGAAAATGATTACGCTGGAAAAAAGCGACCGAAAATTGCCAGAAGATCAGTAAAATTATTTAGATAAAATGCTGAAAAATGAAAACGGAATAGAAAGTCAAAATTTGTTAGAAAATCAGGAAAATTATTTAGATAAAATGCTGGAAAATGAAAACGGAATAGAAAGTCAAGTTGTTAAAAAAGATGAGAGAAAAATTGTTAGTAATGTAGATAAAGGAGAAAAAATGAAAGATGTAGAAATTAATATTAGAAATGTGTTGGTAGAAAATTTTGAGAAAGAAATGTTAGAAATCAATTTATTAGACTATGCAAAAGAAGAACTTGTATACAACATCGGTAAAAGTGTTGATTATAGAACTCGATGTAAGTTTGTCAAACTGTTAGAAGAATGCTATATTGGGCAGAACAGACCAGAGAATCCAAATTTTAAATGTGAAATGAAGATAACTCTTGAAAATACGAAACCCTTAGTTGTTCACCTAGAAGGTTATCATATACGGAAAAAGAGAAATTGCAGATAGTAATAGATGATTATTTACAAGAAGGGATTATACAACCCAGTAATTTAGCACAAGGATGGGCACGTAGTGGCTCTTTTGGCTCCCGTGGCTCTTTACCGGCAGAGGCTGGGCAGAGAAAAAGGTAATTTTTTGGTCTCGACGCACACAAAAATTTGTGTGTCTCGAGTTTTATGACGGGTCATAAACGACCTTTTTTGGGTCGAGCGAGCGATCGTCGTCGAACTTGTAGGCAGAGGGACGGACAAGTACCGAATTTTGCGGGGAGGGGAAAAAGGGTCGAGATCTCGAGCTCGTAACTTGTGGGCAGAGGGAGTGAGGGACAAGTAAAAAATAAGGGTTGTTTTGATGAATGCTCGAGATCGCGTTCCTTTTTCCCCCTCCCCGCAAAATTCGGTACTTGTCCGTCCCTCTGCCTAAAAGTTGCGAGCTCGAGATCGCGTTCCTTTTTCCCCCTCCCCGCAAAATTCGGTACTTGTCCGTCCCTCTGCCTACAAGTTCGACGACGATCGCTCGCTCGACCCAAAAAAGGTCGTTTATGACCCGTCATAAAACTCGAGACACACAAATTTTTGTGTGCGTCGAGACCAAAAAATGACCTTTTTCTCTGCCCAGCCTCTGCTGCTGATGCTCTGGCTCCCAAGTTAAATTTTCGTGCCCACCCTTGATTTAGCATATGCATCGCCGATAGTTTTGGTCAAAAAGAAAACAGGAGATTTGCGTCTATGTATAGACTTTAGAAAATTGAACAAAAGTATGGCTAAAGATAACTATCCATTACCATTAATAGACGATCTCCTGGATCGCTTAGCACAAAAGAAGGTATTCACAAAATTGGATTTAAAAAATTGATATTTTCATGTGTTCATGGACAAGGAGTCGGTTAAATTTACATCGTTTGTAACACCATTAGGCCATTATACCATTAGGCAAAATGCACCGCATGTGTTTCAACGGTTTATAAACAGCACTTTTGATGACATGATTAGGGAAAACAAAATTATTTATATATGGATGATATAATGATTGCCAGCAAAAATATTGAGGAACATTTAGAAACGTTAAAAGAAGTATTCAATAGATTAGTGCGGAACAAATTAGAGCTTAGAATGGACAAATGCGAGTTTATGCAAGCTAGTGTAAAATATTTAGGATATTTAATCACAGAAGAGGGAATACAGGCGGACGAAAAGGGTTTAGAAGCAATAAAAAATTATCCAGTGCCAGACAAGACGCAAGCAGTTCACAGCTTTTTAGGCTTATGTTCCTATTTTAGGAGATTCATTAAAGATTTTTCAATAGAAGCCAAGCCGTTATATGATTTATTAAAGAAGGATAAACAGTTTGAATTTGGGGAAAATGAGTTGAATTGTTTCTTAAATTGATGAAAGCACCTGTATTGGCTATCTATAATCCTAACGATGAAACTGAATTACACTGTGATGCCAGTGCTTTAGGGTTTGGAGCAGTTCTGCTTCAAAGAAAAGAGGATAAGCGGCTACACCCAATTTCTTATTTTTCCAAACGAACTACAGTGACCAAGGCGAAATACCACAGTTTTGAGCTAGAAACACTAGCAATAATATATGCGTTACGCAGGTTTAGAATTTATGTCCAAGGAAAACGTTTTAGAATACTAACGGATTGTAATTCGTTGACTTTGACTTTAAATAAAGTAGAGCTTAATCCGAGAATTGCTAGATGGGCGTTAGAATTACAGGAATACTGTTACGAGCTAGTGCATAGATCTGGCAAACAAATGCAACATGTAGATGCGTTGAGTAGGTGCACAAACATTATGATCACAGAAGCTAATAGTTTTGAAACAAAATTAGTTATTTGCCAATCAAAAAATGAAAAGATTCAGAGTATAAAAAAATATTTAGAAGAAAGGGAACACAAACTGTTCGAAATGCGGAATGGTATATTATATAGGAAAACAAATGATAGAAGGGTTGTATTTTATGTACCGGAAGATATGGAAGAGCGTGTATTATATAAATATCACGACGAATTAGGGCATATTGGCTGGGACAAAATGATAGAAGCAATAGGAAGAGGATACTGGTTTCCAAATATGAAGGAGAAGACAATAAAACATATAAGAAATTGTTTGAAATGTATAGCGTATTCACCGAAAACAGGAAAAGGAGATGGTCTTTTGCATAGTATACCGAAAGGAAATAGGCCCTTTGATACAGTTCACATTGATCATTATGGACCGGTAGGAATTCAGGAAGATCAAAGAAGCATATTTTAGTTGTTGTAGATGCGTTTACGAAATTTGTTAGATTATACACCACGAAAACTACAAACACTAAAGAGGTCATTAAAGCATTAGGAGATTATTTTCGATCATATAGTAGACCGAAATGTATAATATCGGATCGAGGCAGTTGTTTTACATCTGGAGAATTTGAAAATTTCATGAAAGACGCGAATATAAAACATATAAAAATAGCTACGGGATCGCCACAAGCAAATGGACAAGTGGAAAGGATTAATAGAAGTTTAGGACCTATGATTGCAAAACTCACTGAACCTGAGAATGGTTTGTATTGGGATGTGGTCATTGAAAAAGTCGAATTTTCGTTAAACAATACACAACATCGTAGCATCAAAAAATTGCCTGCTGGGATGCTTTTTGCTTTAGCACAAAAAGAAGAGGTTAGTGATGATTTAAAAGAAAAGTTAGACGAAGTGACAAAACTAGACGAAGTCAGTGACAGAAATGTAGAAAATATTAGAAAACAGGCAGAATTGAATCAACGATTAGCTCAGGCCGATAATGAAAAATACTATAACAATAAAAAGCAACTTACACCGGAATATAAAGAGGGTGATTATATAATGGTTAAAAATTTTGATAGTACCGCAGGAATAACGAGGAAGTTAATACCGAAAAATAAAGGGCCGTATATGATAGCAAAAATTTTGAAAAATGACAGGTTTTTAATAAAAGATGTGGATGGATTTCAGTTATCGCGCAATCCTTATCAAGGCGTCAATAGTGGAAATTGTCAGCAAACTATATATGTAGGATTGCGTGAGAACCCCTAATGGTATCAGAATGTCGATAACGATATTAGTTTGATAGATATCGATAGATGGTCAATCGGGGAGGGGGAGAGATGCTTGAGTTGCTGGACGAAGAGGTTGTGTTGATCTCGTTAAATTAAAAGTTTTCAATAAGATGGTTTCTTTTTCTTTTGTTAATAATTAAATAAAAATGATAAGCTAAGATACATGCATAAAAGCAAAGTGGTGTGAAGAGTATATTTTATTCTGGTCCAGTGGACTCAGCCTTTCTACATTTTTGAGGGCTCGTCCGGGATAGTAACAAAGAGCGAGTGAGAGAGAAAACTTTATGAAAAAACCGCGCGTAATTGCAAACGTGACGCCAACATAAGGAAACATGAGAGCAAGCGAGACAAAATAAAATGCGTGCTTTAATTTCACCACCGAAAGACAAGAAAAGAGACGAACACATGAGAAATAACAACAAAGACGAAAAGATGAGTAACGCTTAAAAGACGACAATTTTGTTCAGAGAGGAACAAAATGAGGAAAAGCAAGAACAAAGACGAAAATATTTGAAAGACGAACAACTTCCCAAAGACGAAAATTTGTTCAGAGACGAACAAAATACGAAGAGCATCAAAAGACGAAAACGACGACCACATAAGACGAAAACAGGAGAAAAATTGAACTTGCTTGGATTCGGCGCTATCCAATTATTCATGCAAGCCAAGAAGTAACCTGGAGCAGAGATCGGACTAGGAGTCACACGGAGAGTGGCTGCTAACACGAGGAGTACCAGATCAAAACGAGACAAACCGATTCACCACTACATGCACAGTCAGAAGGCATCATCCATCCAACATTGTGTGTGTGTGAGTGAGAAGAAGCTAAGACGTAAAGAAGACGACACGTAAGAAGACAACTGCGTAAGGAAGACTACACGTAAGAAGACAACTGCGTAAAGAAGATCACGAGAAACGGACAACATAGACGTAAAATAACCAGGGCTACATCGCAAGTACATTTTTTTTTAATACTAACAATATTTAAAAGTTGTGAAATAAGAGAACAATGAATTACAATTTTTGAAAATAAGAAAAGAAGATTTAAAATTTTGGAAAAAGAAAAGATGATTTAAAAGTTGTGAAATAAGAGAACAATGAACAATTTTTGAAAATAAGAAAAGAAGATTTAAAATTTTGAAAAAAAGAAAAGATGATTTAAAAGTTGTGGAATAAGAGAACAATGAATTACAATTTTTAAAAATAAGAAAAGAAGATTTAAAATTTTGAAAAATAAGAAGGAAGATTTAAAATTTTGAAAAATAAGAAAGAAGATTTAAAATTTTCGAATTAGAGAAAGAGAAATAAGAAAAGACCAACTACGAGTTTTGGAAAATAAGTAAGAACAAAGTGGAATTAGAATATTTGTAATCATATAAACTAACATCTAATTTAAACACTAATTTAAATTATTTTGTAATCAATATTTTTACACATGTTGTATAACGAGATCACCGAACTGACCGTCGCAGGGTTAAAAGAAAAGTTAAAAGAGCTGAATTTAAGTGTAAAAGGCAACAAACCTGAATTAAGAGAGAGATTAATTTCATATTTTGATTTAGACACGAACGAGGAATCCTTATATTCAGAAGCTAATACCAGTATTCAAGGCGAAGTTGAAGAAGTTGAGAGAGAAGTGACAATGGCGTTCACATTAAAAGATATTCGTGATTCGTTGACAGAGTTTGATGGGAGCAACAAAAAGGATGTATTAGAATGGCTTTCAGACTTTGAGGGTACTGCTGTAACAGTACAATGGAATGATCTTCAGAAATTTATCTATGGTAGACAGCTGTTGACAGGAGCGGCTAAGTTGTTCGTAAATAGTCAAGAGGGTCTAGGTAGGGGTAGACTTAAGAGCGCGCTACAGGATGAGTTTACTGTTAAATTGTCGGCAAAAGAAGTTCACAAGCAATTAGAGAGTAGAAAGAAGAAATACAACGAGAGTCTGGTTGAGTACTTTTATCTAATGAAGAGTATAGCCAAAAGAGGCAGCTTAGATGAGGAAAGCATTGTCGAATACATCATTGAGGGTATCCCCGACTCTAAAATGAATAAAAGCGTTTATTACCAAGCGAGAGATTTGAAGGAATTACGAGAGAAACTAACGATGTACGAGAAATATGCTTCCAACCAAGAGTCTAAAACAAAACCACGATTTGAGAAGCTGCAATCGAGGAATACTTTGGAGGATTTCAAATGCTTTAAATGTGGAGGAAAGAATCACGTCGCTAAGAATTGTAAAGACAATTTCAAATGTTTTAAATGTAATCAGATGGGCCACAAAGCTAATCAGTGTGAGGCAAGGAACACAAAAGAAACTAAGAAGGATAATACAAATTATCAACAAATGACACTTAAGTTTAATCGTTCTTTTAAGGACGTTCCAATAGGCAATGGAGTATTATCTGCTCTGTTTGATTCGGGCAGTGATCTTTCCACCATTAGCGAGAGCACTTATAAGGAAATAAACCCGGTTAACTTAAACCGTGAATGCAAGGAGGTAATTGGCGTAGGAGGGAAAAAGATTCGTACACTGGGGTTTTTCAATATAAAAACAGAGTTAGATGGCAACGCTGTAGAAATAGACTTTCATGTTGTTCGAGATAAAGACACATTGTATAAAGGAGTGATCGGCAATGATGTTCTGGAGAACTTGAATGTTACTATTGGAAGAAAACGAATCGTGTTCCACAAAGAAGACGAAATACCAAAGCCAATAAGCCGAGAAGTGCAAACTAAGACAAACATTTCTGAATTGCAGACAACGTTTGAGAGAATTATGACAATGACCTTGGATGAAGACGCTCCACTGGAAATTGATCTCATCCATTTAGACGAAGGTATAAAATCAGATATATTAGAAATGTTGAAGTCATATAAACCGGTAAAGCCCACTATTTCGCCAGTGGAAATGAAGATTGTGGTAACAGATGATATTCCAATTTCTCAAAGGCCAAGACGTTTACCATATCAGGATCAAGTGATAGTGAACCAGCAGATAAAGGAATGGATGGAGCCTGGAATCGTTCGTCAAAGCTTTTCCGAGTATTCATCTCCTGTGGTGCTAGTTTCAAAAAAAGATGGCAAGAAAAGATTATGCTGTGATTACAGGAAGCTGAATCAGAAAATAATAAAAGACAATTTTCCGACAGCATTAATTGACGACGTTTTGCATAAACTGCAGAGAGGAAAGGTGTTTACAACCCTCGATTTATGCAATGGATTCTTCCACGTTCCCGTAGACGAAAGCTCACGGAAGTTTACATCGTTTGTTCCAGTTCGAGTTTAATTTCGTGCCATTTGGGATAACCAATTCGCCAGCTGTATTCATGAGATACATATTTGCAGTCCTAAGGCCACTTATCGATGAAGGGATTGTTATTTTGTATATGGATGACATTATCATACCATCAGGTGATGAGGAAGATGGATTAAATAAGCTGAAATGAGTATTAAATCTAGCCGAGACTTCAGGACTGAAAATTAAATGGGAAAAATGTCAATTTTTACAAAGGCGAGTCAATTTTCTAGGATACATAATTGAAAATTCGACTATTAAACCGTCCAGAGAAAAGACTATGGCTGTGGAAAGTTACCCAATCCCAACAGACAAAAAGGGCTTACAAAGGTTTTTAGGTCTTACTTCGTATTTTCGCCGATTCGTGAAAGACTTTGCAACAATCGCTAGGCCGTTGACGAATATGATGAAAAAAGATGTACCATTCATGATGAATGAAGAAGCACTTGCATCCGTTAGACAGTTAAAAGTATGTTTGTCAAATCCGCCAGTATTACGTTTGTTTGATCCGATGGGTATTACCGAAGTTCACTGTGACGCTAGTATGTATGGTTATGGCGCTATGTTACTACAATTTAATTCTGAAGACCAGAATTTTTATCCTGTGGAGTACATGAGTCGTAAGACTACACCAGCAGAGGAGAAGTATCACTCATATGAGTTGGAAGTACTCGCCATAATTCAGGCTTTGTCAAAGTGGAGGGTTTACGTACTTGGGAAGAAGATAAAAATCGTTACAGATTGTAATGCATACGCAATGACGATTAAAAAAAAAAAAGTGCCTTTAAGAGTGGCTCGATGGGCGATATTTCTACAAGATTTCGACTTCGAGATCGAACATCGACCTGGAACTAAAATGAAACACGTGGATGCGTTAAGCAGAATTCATTGCTTATTGCTCGAAAATTCTCTGAGACACAAGATACAACAGGCTCAGCTTTTGGATGAATGGATTAATGCGGTTAGAAAGGTATTGGAAAACGGGACATATGACGACTTTTATTTGCAGTACGATATTTTACACAAAGACCTAATTAAAGAACTTATAGTTATACCGTCGGCAATGGAAAGAGAAATCATAACTATGGCGCACCGCCAGGGGCATTTTGGAATTAAGAAGACCATAGATGTCCTAGGAAAAGATTATTATATATCAAACGTTGCCAGCAAATTTGAGGTGGTTATCAAATCGTGTGTGGAGTGCATTGTGAGCGAGCAGAAGCATGGAAGGAAGGAAGGATTTTTAAATGTCATCGACAAAGGTGATGAGCCATTGACAACGTTTCACCTAGATCACATAGGCCCCATGGAATCGACAAAAAAGCAGTATAACCATGTTTTGGTCATAGTAGATGCTTTCTCCAAGTTCGTCTGGCTATATCTCACTAAGAGCACAGGATCTGAAGAAGTTGTTGATCGTCTGCAGAGACAATCGGAAGTATTCGGGAACCCGAAACGTTTTATAACTGACAGAGGAACTGCTTTCACTTCCAACATGTTTAAAGAATACTGTACCTCCCAAAAGATTCAGCATTTACTTATTGCTACAGGAGTACCCCGTGGAAATGGGCAAGTCGAGCGTCTTAATAGGACTGTTTCAACGCTATTGACCAAGTTATGTGCAGAGGAACCCAAGTCCTGGTATAAAAACGTTGGCAGGGTACAACAGTTCATCAACTCTTCGCCACCACGGAGTACTAAGATCTCGCCTTTTAAAATTTTGACTGGTATTGAAATGAGAACGACATATGATCAAGAGTTAAAGTCCCAGTTAGAGGAAGAATTACTTATAGAGTTGCAACGGGAGAAAGATGAAATTCGTAGATTAGCAAAAGATAATATAGCAAAAATACAGGAAGAAAATCGTAAGTCATATAACAAGTTCAGAAAGCCCGAAACAGAATACAAAGTGGGCGATATGGTTGCTATAAAGCGTACCCAGTTTGGAGCAGGGCTGAAGCTTAAGAAGAATTATCTAGGGCCGTATAAAATTGTTAGGAAGTTGAGACATGGTAGATACTCAGTGGAGAAGATTGGGGATGGTGAGGGCCCAAATAGGACCAATACCGTAGCGGAGTACCTGAAGATGTGGAATCCATCATTCGGGACGAATGAGGCTGTAGAATGGCCGAATGTAGGATTGCGTGAGAACCCCTAATGGTATCAGAATGTCGATAACGATATTAGTTTGATAGATATCGATAGATGGTCAATCGGGGAGGGGGAGAGATGCTTGAGTTGCTGGACGAAGAGGTTGTGTTGGTCTCGTTAAATTAAAAGTTTTCAATAAGATGGTTTCTTTTTCTTTTGTTAATAATTAAATAAAAATGATAAGCTAAGATACATGCATAAAAGCAAAGTGGTGTGAAGAGTATATTTTATTCTGGTCCAGTGGACTCAGCCTTTCTACATATATATATATACATCGGTACTAGGTTTAAGAATATAATTAAATTGTAAATATTTCACTATAGAATAAGAAAATAATCAAATTGTAAATTTATGTTAACGTTACATGACAAAGTTCGTCAGAATAATAAAGTAAAGCAGAGATTGAGGACAATCTTAAAGTCAGGATGGCCGAGTTGTAGTAGGCCCAGTGTCCAAAGCATAAGAAACAGTGGTATTGCAACCACTGTTTAAGCACCGTTATAACTATTGATATTGATTCCTCACTCTCTGATTTCATAAAGCGTCTCTCGCTCTGCCTTGCAAGCGAAGATGCTCTCTTTATTTGTTGAATATCTAACTCTCTAACTACTCTGTCTGCGAGCAGAGAGTCAGTTCGTAAGCAATAACCAAAGTGATCAGATCAATTAAATAAAGCAACGAGCAATTATCAAGTAACAAATACATATTATTTATACTACCATAGTATAAAAATCATTTAGTTATAGAGGACTTAAAATAGAATACGAGTAGATTACACCAATATATTTAATTCGATACCATCTATGCATTTTTTGAAAGATTTTTAAAAATTCAATTTTTTTAAATTTTCTTTAAAAAACATCTTTAATTTTGAGTAATTTAATAAGAATTATCCATATAAATCTTTTTTGATAAAATAAAAAATAATGATTAAAATTTTTAGAGCGAAGCTCTCTTAGGCGCGTCGCGGTAGGAAATTTTTTTTAAAAATCGTCAGACGTCAGATCTGCAGCGCGTCAGATTTTTTTCTTGTAGCGCAATAAAACGATAATTTATCCATTAACTTCTACATGTCAGTGTAGTTCTGAAGGTGTGTGTTGGCTTTCCCTGCACCTGGTCCGTGGTTCAAATGATGTAGAGGTCGTCGAATATATATATATATTTTTTTTTTTTAAATTATATGCTTTTATTATAAATATGTACATACATATGCATATATACATTGTACATAAATATATTGTGGAGACCCGTGTCAAGGGAGCTTTCGGCGGCCGGCGATCAACAGACAGAAAGCCCCGCGGCACAAGCCACGGAATGAGCTTTTGACGTACGAGCTTTGGGTATCGCTTTCTCCATCGCTCTTCACTTTGATTCTTGGCGGCAAGCGCAGCATATAAACGTATAAGCAGCACATGAATAAATTAATAGCTAATTGGTTAATGGTAAACTTGTTGTTGTTTTTAATCGCTGGAATACCAGGTTAATACATTGGCGACGAAGGAGAAGAAGGAAAACGCGGCCTAAAAAAAAAAAAGCAATGAGGTGTCACGGGACACCCGGGTAGAGCGAAGCTCTCTAGGAATTCGTCGAATTTAGGGGGTCACTGAAGTGTAGCTGAATTTTGTTAATACATTTCGATTTGAAGTCTCACTAAATTGATCGCAATATTGGGGGAGTGAAGGTAACCACCCCATGCCAGTACTAGGCGACGCCCTTGTGTACACATACTTTTTTAAGGGTAACTCTTATACATACATACATACATATGTATGTAGGGTAACTCTTATACATACATACATACATATGTATGTATGTTCATACATATGTCCATACGCATTTCCATATATGCATGCACACTTGCCTGCCGAAAATGTATACATACATACACATGTACATAGATGTGTGTACGAATGGGTCTTAAGGCCAAGTGTGTACAAACATTTGAATATGTGCTATGTACGCATACGTATTCAATAGTAATGATAACATACATAAATATGTACATACATATGAATGCATTTACATGGTTGTATATACATACATGCATGCGTTTTCAAAGCTAAATGAGAAAAATGTACGTTACATACATACATAGGGACATATAATAAAGTTATACATACACATAAAGTTTCACGTTCACATATGTACATAAATACATACATATATTCTAAAAAATTTGTTAACATAATTATTATACAAAATATCCATATGTATATAAGTACAGATGATATATTTATGTACAATGTATATATGCATATGTAATTTAAAAAAAAAAAAAAAAAAAATATTCGACGACCTCTACATCATTTGAACCACGGGCCTGGTGCAGGGGAGGCCAACACACACCTTCAGAACTACACTGACATGTAGAAGTTAATGGATAAATTATCGTTTTATTGCGCTACAAGAAAAAAATCTGACGCGCTGCAGATCTGACGCGCTGCAGATCTGACGTCTGACGATTTTTAAAAAAAATTTCCTACCGCGACGCGCCTAAGAGAGCTTCGCTCTAAAAAAAAAAGAGAAAAGAGAAGTGAGGTGCGTATAAGTGCGTACATGTAAGTATACAATGGTGATGGAAACAGAATATAAATTAATTATCTGCATTTGACAGAGGCCGTGTCGAGAGAGTGCAAAGGCGACTCTAAGACAAGCCAAAAGAAGAAAAAAAAGCAAACAGCTGAGCAAGGCAGAACTAACGCCCGTGCAAGCTGAAAAATATCTGGAAAATGCCAGAAGTTGTACACAGCATGGCTGTCCAAGCGAAATCATCTGAAAAGAATCAGAGGCTGAGCACGAAATAAAGTGTAAGCTAAAACAAATCAGCAAGATGGCTGAAATTAAACCATTTCTGTGCGCCAACATAGAAAAATCGTTGTGGCGCAACGAGTGGGAGAAATGGCTTCGGTCATTCAATATCTATGTGGACACAGAAGAAATTTTATCGGTAATTAAAAAGCGGAACAAATTATTGCATCTCGGCGGACCACAGCTACAAGAGGTGGTGTACAGTCTTCCAGGCACGTTAGTGGCATACGATGCGACAAAGGAAAATGATGTAAATACTCCTTTGGTGGATAAATTAAATGAATATTTTTCACCGCAACGTAACGCCGTATTCGAAAGGCACATGTTTCGCAGCATGGTGCCCCGCCAAGGTGAGTGCTTCGCCGAGTTCTTGCTGCGGCTAAGACAACAAGCCAGTAAATGCTCTTTTGGAGCCACCAAGACCGAAATAGAGGAAATCTGCATCGCTGATAAAATAATTGATGCCTGGGCTAAGACTGCGTTGAAAAAGAAGCTATTAGAAGCGGAGCTCAAGCTGGAGGAGATAATAAATACTTGCACAGTTGAAGAGCAAGTGAATCAGCAATCAGAGGCAATGGTGATTCCGTCGGATGCCGATATTGTGAAGAAAATTGCGGTCCAAACAAAAAGAAATGACAGGACGAATGATGTGTGTGGCCGGTGTGGAGCAGCAGACCATGATGAACGCAGTATGGCATGCCCGGCAAGAAACTCAAAATGTAATAAATGTTCCCGATTCGGACATTATGCTCGGATGTGTAAGACCGCATTAAAGAGACGTTTTGGAACACCATATGATAATCAACGCAAGCGACCACGAACCTCACAGTTCCAGGTGCGCGCCATTGATGAGGAGGAGACTAAGTGTCACAGCGATGCTTCGGATGACGTGCTGAAGGTGACTAACGTTTTTGAAGCTCCGATAAGAATTCAGGAAAGACCAGAGATGATTGCTACATTTTATGTAATTGAAAATGGTAGACAATCGTTACTAGGACGGGACACAGCCGTACAACTCAATGTCCTAAAAATGTCCAGGTTTAGGCGTAAATAAAGTGGATTCGTACGCACATTTTATGAAATGGAAAGCTTCACCTGTGAGATCGGCCATAGACCACAATGTGAGACCAGTGCAGCAGCCAATGCGGAGATTTCCGACTGCGTTAGAAGATCGAATTCCAGAAAGAATAAGCCAGGCTGTGCAGCAAGACATTGTAGAGCCAGTCCATGGACCGAGTTCATGGATTTCACCAGTTGTAATTGCGTATAAAGGAAGCGGCAAGATAAGGCTATGTCTGGATATGCGAAGGGCGAATTTGGCCATCTCGAGGGAAAACTACCCACTGCCAACATTCGACATGTTCATGACCAAACTACGGGAGGCGAGATGTTTTTCCAGACTGGATTTGAAAAATGCTTATCACCAATTGGAACTCGATGAGTCAAGTCGGCAGATTACCACATTTATTACACACAAGGGACTATTTCGATATAAAAGACTGTTTTTCGGAGTTAATTCGGCTCCAGAAATTTTCCAGAGGCGGCTGGAAGAATTGTTAGCAGGCTGCCCCAATGCTCTGAACTATATTGACGATGTCATCATCTTCGGCAAAAATGAGGAGGAACACGACAAGGCAAATCTTTGATACCCACAACGTTGTTTTAAATAAGCAGAAATGTGTGTACAAAACAACAAAACTCAAGTTTCTTGGCCATATTCTATCGGACCATGGTATCGAAGCGGATCCGGAGAAAGTTAAAGTGATCACAGACTTCCGTGCTCCGAAAACTAAGGAGGAGACAAGGAGTTTCCTGGGCCTCGTAACATACGTGGGGAAATTTATACCCGATCTCGCCAACACGACGGAGCCACTGAAAAGATTAATAAAGGCGAATACCAAATTTGATTGGACCAACAAAGAACAGCAAGCCTTTGATACGTTAAAGAAACAAGTCGTCGAGGTGACAAAGCTGTCATACTTCAATAAAAATCTCCGTACATGTCTTATAGCCGATGCAAGTCCAGTGGCACTGGGAGCTGTTCTGGTACAGGTTGATGATCACAACGACCATCATATCGTATCGTTCGCCAGTAAAAGCCTAACTGATGTTGAGAAGAGATATTCGCAAACGGAGAAAGAAAGCTTGGCACTGGTATGGGCAGTGGAGAAGTTTTAGTACTACCTAGCTGGACTGGAATTCGATTTGATAACGGATCATAAGCCATTGGAGTCCATCTTCAAACCAACTTCGAAACCACCGGCACGTATCGAACGTTGGTTACTACGCCTACAGTCCTACCGATTCCGAGTCATCTATAAAGCAGGAAAGGAAAACATCGCAGATTCCGTGTCGCGTCTTTGTCAGCTTACAGAAGCAGTAGCTTTCGACTGGCAGGATGAGCAGAATATCAAACCAAAGTCTCTAACCATATCGGAAATCATGGAAAAAAGTATGCAGGACGAAGAAATAATTCATGCAATGACCTATCTTAGCACCAACTCATGGGAGGCGAACTCATCCAGTCCATATTATCCGTTCCGATGGGAGTTATCGACAGTTGGAAATGTACTCTTACGCGGAACGAAAATAGTTATACCAACAATACTACGATCGGAAGTGCTCGAACTGGCTCACGAGGGCCATCCGGGTGAATCGGCTATGAAACGAAGATTACCTTTACCGAGCAACGACTATGTACTGGTGTTGATCGACTATTTTTCCAGATACATGGAATTAAAATTTATAAAAACCATTTCGTCGAAGGTGCTGATCGAGCAAATGGAGGAGATATTTTCTCGTTTGGGAATACCACGAACGCTGAGAGCCGATAATGGTCGGCAATTCGTAAGTCTCGAACTCCAAGATTTTTGTCGGACCAACGGTATTACTCAAATAACGACACCAACATATTGGCCGCAGGCGAATGGCGAAGTTGAAAATATGAACAAGTCTTTGGTGAAACGCCTTAAAATTGCGTGGTCGAAAGGGAAAGATTATAAAAGAGAGATCCAAAACTTTGTCATGATGTACGACGTAACACCACATGGAACCACAGGAGCTCCTTCGGAATTGATGTTTAACCGGATCATTAGAGACAAGATACCGGATGTTCGAGACGTTGTGGGTGATGTCGGTGAATCCTCGGAAAGAGACTTGGATTGCTGGAACAAACAGAAGGGAAAAGAGAAAGCAGACAAGGAAGAGGCGCCAAAGCATCGGATATCCAACCCGGAGACAAAATTGTGCTGAAGAATGTCTTGTGCCCACATAAGCTGACACCCACGTTTGATACAACCGAGTACGTGGTAGTCAACAGAAAAGGGAATATAGTCCAAGTGCAAGGAGGAGGGAAAACGCTAACAAGGGATGTGAGTCATTTAAAAAAAATTCCAGTTACAGGTACCCATGAAGCTGCAACGACAACCGATAGTGTTCAGGGCCCGAGCACACCCAGACAAACGTCCCAAGCACCGGAAAATGAAGCCTGCGCTCAGGACGAAGGATTGAAGCTGAAAAATATTGGAGGGATGTGGAGACCCGTGCCAAGGGAGCTTTCGGCGGCCGGCGATCAACAGACAGAAAGCCCCGCGGCACAAGCCACGGAATGAGCTTTTGACGTACGAGCTTTGGGTATCGCTTTCTCCATCGCTCTTCACTTTGATTCTTGGCGGCAAGCGCAGCATATAAACGTATAAGCAGCACATGAATAAATTAATAGCTAATTGGTTAATGGTAAACTTGTTGTTGTTTCTAATCGCTGGAATACCAGGTTAATACATATATCATCTGTACTTATATATGTATATTTTGTATAATAATCATGTTAACAAATTTTTTAGAATATATGTATGTATGTATGTATATATATGTATGTATGTACATATATGAACGTGAAGCTTTATGTATATGTATAACTTTATTATATGTACCTATGTATGTATGTAACGTACATTTTTCTCATTTAACTTTGAAAACGCATGCATGTATGTATATACAACCATGTAAATGCATTCATATGTATGTACATATTTATGTATGTTATCATTACTATAGAATACGTATGCGTACATAGCACATATTCAAATGTTTGTACACACTTGGCCTTAAGACCCATGCGTACACACATCTATATACATGTGTATGTATGTATACATTTTCGGCAGGCAAGTGTGCATGCATATATGTATGTATGTAAGTACATTTGTCAATGCTGGCCGAGGAAACTAAAAAATTTGCAGAGTTCCTGCAAAGCTTTGGAATGGCGTGTTTGCTAAATTGTTGAATAAATTACTAATCAACTTTTTTCACGGGTTCTACCTGTAGCAGCGGCTGCCAAGTATCCTCAGCGCATGTTTTTTTTTCTTTTTTCTTTAAATTACATACATATGTACATATGTATATTATCTTTCATACATACATATTTAATCTTATATACATATGTACATACATATGTTTTGTGCTATGTACATATTCATTTACCTGTAAAACCTCTTCATTTCAGCTCTGTAGCTCTTAGGCGTCGCCTACTACTGGCATGGGGTGGTTACCTTCACTCCCCCAATATTGCGATCAATTTAGTGAGACTTCAAATCGAAATGTATTAACAAAATTCAGCTACACTTCAGTGACCCCCTAAATTCTACGAATTCCTAGAGAGCTTCGCTTTACCCGGGTGTCCCGTGACACCTCATTGCTTTTTTTTGTTTTATCGGCATTACGATCGAAAATTATATTATATTATCAAATCTAACTTGCATCGTATCACTCGTTTGCGTTTTTGTGTGTTTGTGTTAATAATTTTTAACAACTTTAATTCTGTTTATAACCTTTGTTGGTTTTTTTTCTTTTCTTTGTCTCTCCCCACCTGAATCTCATTTTTTTTCTTTCTTGCAAATCACAAGCAACGCTTATTTGTTGTTGTCTTGCAATTTCTTTGAGTTCTTGTTGCAGTGTTGTTGTTATTGTGATTTCTATTTAACTTTTTATACCCTTGCAAAAAGGGTATATTAATTTTGGTCAGAAGTGTGCAACGCATAGAAGGAAGCATCTCCGACAATATAAAGTATATATATTCTTGATCAGCACGACGAGGCGAGCTCAAATAGCCATGTCCGCCCGTCCTTATAACTAAATAATTTTTATACCCTTGCAAAGTGTATTATAAAATTGGTCAGTTATTTGTAACGCACAGAAGGAGACGTTTCCGACCCCATAAAGTATATACATATATTTTTGATCAGCATGAGAAGCTGAGTGGATATAGCCATGTCCGTCTGTCCGTCGATGTGTATGCGTTTTACTCAGCCATTTTAAGAGCTATCGGGATGAAATTTTTTTGGGTGCTTTTTATTACCCGGGTAAGATAAAGTATGAAAGTCATCAGGATCGGACTATCATACCATCATATTTCTAGAAGAAACATTTTCGCAGAACTTGGAGTATCCCCATGAAATTTACCAATATGATAGTATTGGATATAAAACCTCAGATCCCATTTGAATCTGATCGGATAAAAAGAACACAAGTTACAGCGGCGCTGCTCGCTGCCGGCAGCGGTTGAACCGATTTATAAAATACTACGCCATTATCAAATCAGCAGACCACACAGACGCAACGCTACATGAACTGTATGTATATGCGTGTCGTGCTTTGCTTAGGGAATGATGGAAGAAGAAGAAAAAATTGTAGTAAAACGAGAAATAATGTTTTGTTTGTGTATTGATGAATTGAGTTACAAGAAAAGAAATTTCAATATGTAAAAAAATTATTGCCAAGGACTGCAAAGATATATAAACTTCTGCACCGCCAAAGTTAGCTTCTTTGATATAAATAAAAAAAACATCGGCTATGCCGAAGTTTATATACCCTTAATTTAGTTTTTACGAGATTGACTTGAGTGAAAATTCTGAAAACAATGTCATTGCAAAAGTGGCCAAGTCCCCAAATTTATTGTTTCAACCCGAATCCTTGTATGATCGTACTTAAATTCAAAACATTGTAGTGTCGTTTTAAATTCGTCGCTATTAAGCCACACTTTACGGCACTTTTGCTTATATTCCTTTGGCATTTTGCAGACTGAATGGACTTAATGGCACAATTTTGAAATCACAAAGTTCAATAATCGTTTCGTTCACAATAAGATCAATTGAACTATTTGAGCGAACTAAGCTCCTTATTCTCGTTCAACTAATCATATTCAAGTTCAGTTGATTCCGCTCTATTATCGATAAGTTCGCTTATCAAAAATTGAACTACTGAAATATATCGGTTTAATTCAGCTACAATGAACAACTATTATAGTTAGCACGATTTATCGTGTAAGATGCCAGTTATTTATGAATTATGTTAAATGTTTACACATATATCGATCTTAGTAGCTCTAAGTATCGATTGTTAGTATTTCTAAGTATCGATTGTTAGTAGTAAGTTAGTATTTTAAGTATCGATTGTTAGTATTAAGGCGTCTATCGGCCAGTGTGGCCTTAGGCCGCATACCGTCTCCTTGGTTTCCGGCAACGAGGCAACGGCAAAGATAGGCTTCCTGTTGCTATGCTAAAGCAACTGGAAGAAATTTTCTCGCCTATCCCGCATAAATAGCAAATATGAATGTGCCTGCTGCGATCTGGAGACTCATGGGGAGGCAATTGGCAAGCTAAGGTCACTCAAAGTCATAGCCAGTAGTTCATCATGTCATAAGAGGTCAAAGCTAGAGGTGGGCATGGGCCGAAATTTTGGGCCCAACCCGATCCAGCCCATGGGCCGAAGCAGGAAATTTTACCCCCATGTTGCAAACCGAACCCAACCCGCCCGCCCGAAAAAATTTTTAGTAAAAAATACAATTTTTTTTTACTTTTGCGAAACAGTACTTACATTAAATATATTTATTAAATAATAGTACCTAGAAGTGAAACAAATTTTCACTTTCACCAAATCAGCACTTACATACATTAAATATATTTACTAATTAATAGTATGAATGAAAAAAAATTAGGCTTTCTTCAAAGCAGTAAAATTACATATTCTTATACAAAAAAAGCAACTTATCGAGATTGGCACTTGACAATCTTGTGCGCCTTTCGTTTAATATTTTGCGCGATAACAAAAAAACTCTCGCTTGTCGCAGAGCTTGCAGGGATACATAAAATATGTTTGGCCACCACTTGTAACAATTTCAAGTTAGTTGTCAGCTTCCAAAAGTCTTAAATTCCCATATTTGAACAAGTAGTTGTGGCATGAATAGTTGGCCCTTTTTTCAGACGATAATTTGTCGGAACAATCTTTAAAAGGCTTTAAAAATGTAATTAGATTTTCTATTAAAGTTAAATCAATATTAGCTATACGTTTTATCTCATTTTTTGATAAAAGTAAACTTTTGATTTCTTGCTGGACCTCGCAAATACTTTCAAACATAATAAATATGAAGTTCCAACGCGTTTTTACTTCTTGCTTTAGAGATTTGCTTAATTTGTGATTGAGCTCGGAATGCTTGAAAAATTTTACAAAATTTTTTGAATTGTCTACTAAAACTTTTATATCATCAGTGGGATTCTTTTCCATAACATCATCCATTGCTAAGTTTAAGTTATGGCAGGCACAAGAAAGCCTTTTGTAGTTTTTGAACGCGGCAACCACGTTCGCTTCATTGTCAGTAACAACTACAGAATTTCTTAATTTACTTTCCAAGTTGTAATCAAGCAATATTTGCTTGATGTGGTCCAAAATATTAACGCCAGTTTTTTTATCTTCGAGGAATTCTTTAACACCTAAAATCGACGTTTTTAAACAATATGACTCATCAATAAAATGTGCACTTAAATACGCAAAACTTTTCTGAGTATATTGGTCCGTTCACATATTCATAGTAAATGCCATGTATTTGTTGGATAACGTAGTCTTAAGCACATCCTTAATTCGATTGTATTCAGCAACCATCACACTGCCTGTAAGTTTTTTCCTGGACACAATGATTTCATTGCAGTTTTGCGTTTGTTTTTCTGACTAGACAGAGAGACATAGGCGGACCAATCACGGGTGTTTCAATGTCGTCGGTCCTTGTCTCTCACGAACAGTGAAGAGAAAGGAAAATCTGACGCGCTGCAGATCTGACGTCTGACGAATTTTAAAAAAAATTTCCTACCGCGACGCGCCTAAGAGAGCTTCGCTCTAAAAATTCGGGGCCTCTTGTTCAAATATTGTCCGGTTCGTACTTAATTTTTACTTTTCTTCTCGTGGCTTTATCGGCTGCATTTAGATCTGTTGGAACCCATCGCCAATGATTTTCATTTCTTGTTTCCAATATTTCGTTTATACGGTGAGCCACAATTGTTTATATTTTCGATGATCTGATTGAATCCAGGCTATGACAGTCTTTGAATCTGACCATAATACATATTTCTGCACGTTAACAGTGTGACTTCCCAGCATCAGAGTCTTTAGTCTAGTACCTAAAACCGCTGCCTGGAGTTCTAATCGGGGAACAGACAACGTCTTTATTGGTGCTCATCTAGTTTTTACCGCGACGAAAATTGTTTCGATAAGTCCATCAAGTATTATGCAGCGGCAGCAAAAGCTTGTTAACTAGCATCTACAAAAATATGCAATTCTATGTTAGCTTTAGATGACATGAAATTTCGAGAGTAACATCTGTTTAATTTAAACCTCTTCAGATTTTCGATTTGTAGGACCCAATTTTTAAAAATATTATGACCGTCATCTTATAAGTATCGACTTCTCTTGTTGTGTCACCATGTCTCCATAAAAACCGCAAGCAATCCTGATCTTCCTATCGAACTCGCAGTTGAAATAAAATATGAGTCAATGGCGGATTTTCATCGGGTCCTTTTAGTAATCTTGAGTTCAACGACACTTCTTCGATTGAGGCTGCTGCGTCGAATACTGAGTACTCGATGATTACACACGTCCCACGCGCATCATCTACGATCATAAACCAAACACGACCAACAAACCGTTTCAAAGTCAGCAATAAGCGACAAAGTGCAGCTGCCGTGATGTCGCGAGTTAAAAGAAAAAAACACAACAACGTAGACACCGGTCAACGCTCAAGCGAGCGTAAAAATTATTTCGCTCCATTGCAGACTTTAAACAAAGAAGAAATTGATGACAGAGAAAGTGAAACAGAGCAAATCTGTAAAAAGACTCCAACAAAAATTCAGGTCCCCCCAATAACTGTTATAAAATGTTCACTGCAAAACATTCATGATGCGTGCAGCATCACGAAGATCACCGAATACTCTATCACAAAAATTTCAATAGGCGTTAAACTTTATTGTGTTCATAAAGTTGACTTTGACAAAGCCTGCGATCAGCTTAAGACTAGATTCGAATTTTTCTCATACGCTACAAAAGATGAGAAACCGTATAAAGCCCTGCTGATAGGGCTTGATAAAATGGATCCTTCGATTGTTAAAACGAAGCTTACTCAAATGGGCCTTAAATGCAGAGACGTCAAACTGGTCGAACATAAACGGCAGAACAATACCACCTTCATTTTGTACGTGTTAACGTGTACGTGTTAAAGTTAAGAGGGAATTCCAAAAACAAAAATCCAACAAAATCACACAATGCTACAAATGCCAAATGTTTGGCCATGGATCTAGTCGTTGTGCAGTGAATACCTATTATGCAAAGTGTGCTGGGAATCATAGTACCGAAATCTGCAATGAGACAATTTTTAAATGTGCCAACTGCAACGGTCCACATAAGGCATCGTCAATTGATTGCCCTAGCCGACGCAGCTACTTAAGCTTCAGAGAACGAGACAATTCGAGACGCTCAGTTCACACGGGCAGAATTCAACCTTCGGCACCAGCTCAGTTTAATTCGGGCGCATTTCCGAGGCTTCATAATAGCAATGTTCCAGTACTGCAGAGCGTTTGGGCGACCCCCACTGTCCAAGAAGCCAAAAGCGGTGATCTCTTTTCCATGGAGGAAATTAAAAGTCTAATGTTTGATTTAATTAAGAATCTTAAAAATTGCAAAACCAAAGCAGATCAGTTTGAGGTCATTACCTCATTAGCATGCAAATTCTATTATTAATGTCGCACTTCATGAAAATAATTACTTGGAATGCCAGAGGCATTCGAAACAAAAAAGAAGAAATTTTTGACCTTTTGTCCGAACAGAACATTGACATTTGTTTACTCACCGAAACCTGGCTAAACAGTTCCTTGTCAATAAATCACCCTAACTATATATGTTATCGGCTCGACCGTCCAAATTCCAGGGGGGGAGGGGTAGCCATTCTCATAAAGAAAACAATTCGTCATTCATTACTACCACTCCCACAAACTAATATCATTGAAGTTATTGGCATTCGACAAACATCTACTCCTGCTATTTTCCAGGAGGCCAATCGAACGATACAAGAAAACAGCAGTTTGCTGATGATATTCGGAAGCTTACGTCTATAAATGGTAATTACATCCTAGGGGGCGACTTTAATTGCAGGCACCGTGACTGGGGGTGCATTCGCGCAAACAGTTGGGGAAATATTTTGCACGAAAAATTAATGTCGCTACATATTCATATGTCCTACCCCGCTAGCCATACTCTAGTCCCTGCCAGCCTTAGGTGTAAAGGCTCTACTCTGGATATCTTCCTCTCAAACTGCTCACAGGTACTAACTCAGGCCACGGTATTAAACCAGTTAAGTTCGGACCACCTGCCTGTTAATATTGAACTACACACACAGCCGATATTAGAAGAAACCTCAAGATTCAACTATAAGCGAGCTAACTGGACGCTGTATGCCAGCCATATTAGCCACAACCTCCAAACAGACCTGATAGAGACCATTACTCAACCTCCACAAATAGACTCCATGATCGAGAAATTCACAAGTGTAATCAAAGAGGCTAAAGATCGTTGTATCCCTAAAATAAGGACCCAATTCAGCACAAGGCCTCTGCCGGCCCACATAAAGCTATTAATTACGCGCAGAAATAGCCTCCGTCGTTATTGGCAAAGGTCCAGAAACATAGCCAACCTAGTAGCGTTCAAAGAATTGAACCGCAGTATAAGCGCAGAAATAGCAATTCATCGGAACAAGTCGTGGAACGTTGTCCAACTTGGATAAAGGCTCCTCTCCCTTTTGGAAAGTGGCCAAAATAATAAAGAAAAACTCTCAATATCCCTACTTTTGTCATTGGAACAGATCAGTGTTCCACTACAGTAGAAAAATGTGAGGCACTCGCTGTGTCATTCTTGGCGAATCATTCGAGTACCCAGGGCTTAAGTTTTCCTGATACTGAACATGATGTTCAAAACTATGTAGATTTACTAAATACCATAGAGATTAACCCCGACGTAAGTTACCTTACAAACTGTAGCGCCGTCTCGGTAATTATTAAAAGTCTTAAAATCAGAAAAGCCCCAGGCTTGGATGATATCAACAACCTATGCCTAAACGCTCTTCCTAGTAGCGGTATTCGTTTCCTGACCGCTATTATAAACGCTAGTCTTCGACTTGGTTATTTTCCACAAGTTTGGAAAACATCTAAAGTTGTCCCAATTAGAAAGACAAATAAACCTCCCGAGTTCCCATCATCATACCGGCCTGTTAGCCTCCTGTCTTCAATCAGCAAAATATTGGAAACGATTATTAAACAAAAAATTTCATCCTTTCTAGATGATACCGAATTACTCCCCAAGGAGCAGTTAGGTTTCCGTAAGGAACACAGCACAATCCAGCCGCTGGTCCGAATCAAAAAGATTGTTAAGCAGAATTTTAATAGGAAACACTCTGTTGGAATGGTAGGGGACTCAGTTGTGACTCAGGCCCAGTTGTGACATTCTCAAATATTTTTGAAATGCGGTATTGAATGACAGTTTGAGCCCTGTAAATCATGTTTGTTAGACGTTCTGCAGTTTTTGAGCAGACCCCAACGTTAATAATCGTATTGTATATACGCGTACCAATCATCGTGTTGAAAATCGTGCGAAAAAGTTTTTTTTAAATTAACAGTGAAAAGGTGAGTGTAATGTATCAAAATACTGTATTTGCCGTATATTTTGTGATTCTATAAAAATTTATGTGATTATGTAGTGTCTATAAAAAATATACATATAAAGTTTAAACTATAAAATGTTATGACTCAGCTGGGGTGCCCAGTTATGTCCCATTTTTTTTTGCACTCGGATTATGTAAATTTGTCAAATTTCAACATTTTTGTTGTTGTTTAACAACAAGGAAAGGATATTTTCATATTGAGACCAGTTTGTCCGAGAATATTCTGGAAGATCTCGATCGGGAATGTTCATTCGAAGTGCGCTAGCATTTAAGCAAGTTATTTCGCTTGCAAAAACTGCGAAAGTGACATGGACGACGAGGGCTTAAAATCGTTCGTTAAATCTGTTCCAACATTTTTTGAGTAACTCAAATAAACATACATTCTTTGGAAAAAAGTTGCGTTTGGTTAATATTTAAATGTTAAACTTCTTAATTTTGCATTTTCCGGAACTGAAGAAAAAATTTCGAGGTTTTTCAAAACCCGGGTCATAACTCTCCCCTTTTAATGGATATTAAAGCAGCTTTCGATTCCGTCTGGCACAACGGACTCATTTTCAAGATGTCAGTCCTTAATTTTCCTACGGAACTCATCAAAATAGTTCAAAGCTTTCTAAGCAAGCGTTCATTATACCCTTGCAGAGGGTATTATAAAATTGGTCAGATGTTTGTAAAGCACAGAAGGAGACGTTTCCGACCCCATAAAGTATATATATTCTTGATCAGCATGAGAAGCTGAGTTGATATAGCCATGTCCGTCTGTCCGTCCGTCTGTGCATATGAGTTTTACTCAGCCGTCTTAAGAGCTATCGGGCTGAAATTTTTTGTCGCTGTTTTTTATTACCCGGGAAAAATGAACTATGAAAACCATCAGGATCGGACCACGTTATCATATAGCTCTAAAAGAACAAGAAGAAACATTTCCATAAAAATCGGAGTATGCTATGAAATTTACATATGTGATTGTAAAATAATTGTAAAATAGAGAGTAAAATTGTTTTGTTTGTATATTGATGAATTCAGTTGCAGAAAACAAATTTTGAACATGTAAAATTATTATTACCAAGGACTGCAAGAGTATATAAACTCCGGCATAGCCGATGTTAGCTTCTTTGATATTTATACCCTTGCAAAAAGGGTATATTAATTTTGGTCAGAAGTGTGCAACGCATAGAAGGAAGCATTTCCGACCATATAAAGTATATATATTCTTTATCAGCACGACGAGTTGAAATAGCCATGTCCGTTCGTCCGTCTGTCCGTCCGTCTGGATCAACGCAAACTCCTCCTAGACCGTTAAAGCTACAGAGCTGAAATTTTGCATGTAGGCTTGTATATACTGCAGGCGTTGTATATCTCGGATTCACCCGGATCGGATCACTATATCATATAGCTCCCATACAAATGGCAAAGTCACGAACAGTGACTTTTCTTAATAACTTTGTTATTTTCTGAGCTATTGTCATGAAATTTAATATTGGTGAGTTAATTACACATATAAACTGTGCCAAATTTGATCAAGATCGGGTAACTATATCATATAGCTCCCATAGGAACGATCTTTCGAAAACTGTGACTTTTGTCAATAACTTCGTTACTTTTGACGGGATTGCTTTCAAATTAAACATTTGTTAGTTTAATATATCTGTTAATGACTGTGCCGAATTTGATAAAGATCGGGTTACTATATCATATAGCTCCCATAGGAAAACAGTGACTTTGATCAATATCTTTGTTTTTTCCTATGCTAAGATTGTACGCCGTTCTTTCGCAAACTTTAACCTTTAACGTTTTCCCATTTTGATGGCTATATGTAAGGAAAGAGTTACCATAAAAGTTGCAAGGGTATACAAACTTTGACACGGTCGAAGTTAGCCCCGGCCCTCTGGTTTTTAGTTTACATTGGAAGAGCTCATTCTGCCCCACTAGATATCCCTGCAGGATGCCCCCAAGGGTCCTCTCTTTCCCCACTGCTTTACAACATTTATACTTCTGACTTTCCGAACCTAAACGGCTGCACTGCCTCAATATTTGCCGACGATACTGCAATTATCACCACGCGTCTGTTACCAGCGGAAATTACTCAAAACTTACAGAAGGCATTTGACACTATCCAATCCTTTTTAACAAGGTGGAAGATTCAGGTTAATTCCAACAAAACTCACATAAGGCATCGTCAATTGATTGCCCTAGCCGACGCAGCTACTTAAGCTTCAAAGAACGAGACAATTCGAGACGCTCAGTTCACACGGGCAGAATTCAACCTTCGGCACCAGCTCAGTTTAATTCGGGCGCATTTCCGAGGCTTCATAATAGCAATGTTCCAGTACTGCAGAGCGTTTGGGCGACCCCCACTGTCCAAGAAGCCAAAAGCGGTGATCTCTTTTCCATGGAGGAAATTAAAAGTCTAATGTTTGATTTAATTAAGAATCTTAAAAATTGCAAAACCAAAGCAGATCAGTTTGAGGTCATTACCTCATTAGCATGCAAATTCCTTTATTAATGTCGCACTTCATGAAAATAATTACTTGGAATGCCAGAGGCATTCGAAACAAAAAAGAAGAAATTTTTGACCTTTTGTCCGAACAGAACATTGACATTTGTTTACTCACCGAAACCTGGCTAAACAGTTCCTTGTCAATAAATCACCCTAACTATATATGTTATCGGCTCGACCGTCCAAATTCCAGGGGGGGAGGGGTAGCCATTCTCATAAAGAAAACAATTCGTCATTCATTACTACCACTCCCACAAACTAATATCATTGAAGTTATTGGCATTCAAACTGTAAACGTCTGTGAATCGACAAACATTATGTAAATTTGTCAAATTTCAACATTTTTGTTGTTGTTTAACAACAAGGAAAGGATATTTTCATATTGAGACCAGTTTGTCCGAGAATATTCTGGAAGATCTCGATCGGGAATGTTCATTCGAAGTGCGCTAGCATTTAAGCAAGTTATTTCGCTTGCAAAAACTGCGAAAGTGACATGGACGACGAGGGCTTAAAATCGTTCGTTAAATCTGTTCCAACATTTTTTGAGTAACTCAAATAAACATACATTCTTTGGAAAAAGTTGCGTTTGGTTAATATTTAAATGTTAAACTTCTTAATTTTGCATTTTCCGGAACTGAAGAAAAAATTTCGAGGTTTTTCAAAACCCGGGTCATAACTCTCCCCTTTTAATGGATATTAAAGCAGCTTTCGATTCCGTCTGGCACAACGGACTCATTTTCAAGATGTCAGTCCTTAATTTTCCTACGGAACTCATCAAAATAGTTCAAAGCTTTCTAAGCAAGCGTTCATTATACCCTTGCAGAGGGTATTATAAAATTGGTCAGATGTTTGTAAAGCACAGAAGGAGACGTTTCCGACCCCATAAAGTATATATATTCTTGATCAGCATGAGAAGCTGAGTTGATATAGCCATGTCCGTCTGTCCGTCCGTCTGTGCATATGAGTTTTACTCAGCCGTCTTAAGAGCTATCGGGCTGAAATTTTTTGTCGCTGTTTTTTATTACCCGGGAAAAATGAACTATGAAAACCATCAGGATCGGACCACGTTATCATATAGCTCTAAAAGAACAAGAAGAAACATTTCCATAAAAATCGGAGTATGCTATGAAATTTACATATGTGATTGTAAAATAATTGTAAAATAGAGAGTAAAATTGTTTTGTTTGTATATTGATGAATTCAGTTGCAGAAAACAAATTTTGAACATGTAAAATTATTATTACCAAGGACTGCAAGAGTATATAAACTCCGGCATAGCCGATGTTAGCTTCTTTGATATTTATACCCTTGCAAAAAGGGTATATTAATTTTGGTCAGAAGTGTGCAACGCATAGAAGGAAGCATTTCCGACCATATAAAGTATATATATTCTTATCAGCACGACGAGTTGAAATAGCCATGTCCGTTCGTCCGTCTGTCCGTCCGTCTGGATCAACGCAAACTCCTCCTAGACCGTTAAAGCTACAGAGCTGAAATTTTGCATGTAGGCTTGTATATACTGCAGGCGTTGTATATCTCGGATTCACCCGGATCGGATCACTATATCATATAGCTCCCATACAAATGGCAAAGTCACGAACAGTGACTTTTCTTAATAACTTTGTTATTTTCTGAGCTATTGTCATGAAATTTAATATTGGTGAGTTAATTACACATATAAACTGTGCCAAATTTGATCAAGATCGGGTAACTATATCATATAGCTCCCATAGGAACGATCTTTCGAAAACTGTGACTTTTGTCAATAACTTCGTTACTTTTGACGGGATTGCTTTCAAATTAAACATTGTTAGTTTAATATATCTGTTAATGACTGTGCCGAATTTGATAAAGATCGGGTTACTATATCATATAGCTCCCATAGGAAAACAGTGACTTTGATCAATATCTTTGTTTTTTCCTATGCTAAGATTGTACGCCGTTCTTTCGCAAACTTTAACCTTTAACGTTTTCCCATTTTGATGGCTATATGTAAGGAAAGAGTTACCATAAAAGTTGCAAGGGTATACAAACTTTGACACGGTCGAAGTTAGCCCCGGCCCTCTGGTTTTTAGTTTACATTGGAAGAGCTCATTCTGCCCCACTAGATATCCCTGCAGGATGCCCCCAAGGGTCCTCTCTTTCCCCACTGCTTTACAACATTTATACTTCTGACTTTCCGAACCTAAACGGCTGCACTGCCTCAATATTTGCCGACGATACTGCAATTATCACCACGCGTCTGTTACCAGCGGAAATTACTCAAAACTTACAGAAGGCATTTGACACTATCCAATCCTTTTTAACAAGGTGGAAGATTCAGGTTAATTCCAACAAAACTCACATAAGGCATCGTCAATTGATTGCCCTAGCCGACGCAGCTACTTAAGCTTCAAAGAACGAGACAATTCGAGACGCTCAGTTCACACGGGCAGAATTCAACCTTCGGCACCAGCTCAGTTTAATTCGGGCGCATTTCCGAGGCTTCATAATAGCAATGTTCCAGTACTGCAGAGCGTTTGGGCGACCCCCACTGTCCAAGAAGCCAAAAGCGGTGATCTCTTTTCCATGGAGGAAATTAAAAGTCTAATGTTTGATTTAATTAAGAATCTTAAAAATTGCAAAACCAAAGCAGATCAGTTTGAGGTCATTACCTCATTAGCATGCAAATTCCTTTATTAATGTCGCACTTCATGAAAATAATTACTTGGAATGCCAGAGGCATTCGAAACAAAAAAGAAGAAATTTTTGACCTTTTGTCCGAACAGAACATTGACATTTGTTTACTCACCGAAACCTGGCTAAACAGTTCCTTGTCAATAAATCACCCTAACTATATATGTTATCGGCTCGACCGTCCAAATTCCAGGGGGGGAGGGGTAGCCATTCTCATAAAGAAAACAATTCGTCATTCATTACTACCACTCCCACAAACTAATATCATTGAAGTTATTGGCATTCAAACTGTAAACGTCTGTGAATCGACAAACATCTACTCCTGCTATTTTCCAGGAGGCCAATCGAACGATACAAGAAAACAGCAGTTTGCTGATGATATTCGGAAGTTTACGTCTATAAATGGTAATTACATCCTAGGGGGCGACTTTAATTGCAGGCACCGTGACTGGGGGTGCATTCGCGCAAACAGTTGGGGAAATATTTTGCACGAAAAATTAATGTCGCTACATATTCATATGTCCTACCCCGCTAGCCATACTCTAGTCCCTGCCAGCCTTAGGTGTAAAGGCTCTACTCTGGATATCTTCCTCTCAAACTGCTCACAGGTACTAACTCAGGCCACGGTATTAAACCAGTTAAGTTCGGACCACCTGCCTGTTAATATTGAACTACACACACAGCCGATATTAGAAGAAACCTCAAGATTCAACTATAAGCGAGCTAACTGGACGCTGTATGCCAGCCATATTAGCCACAACCTCCAAACAGACCTGATAGAGACCATTACTCAACCTCCACAAATAGACTCCATGATCGAGAAATTCACAAGTGTAATCAAAGAGGCTAAAGATCGTTGTATCCCTAAAATAAGGACCCAATTCAGCACAAGGCCTCTGCCGGCCCACATAAAGCTATTAATTACGCGCAGAAATAGCCTCCGTCGTTATTGGCAAAGGTCCAGAAACATAGCCAACCTAGTAGCGTTCAAAGAATTGAACCGCAGTATAAGCGCAGAAATAGCAATTCATCGGAACAAGTCGTGGAACGTTGTCCAACTTGGATAAAGGCTCCTCTCCCTTTTGGAAAGTGGCCAAAATAATAAAGAAAAAACCCTCAAATATCCCTACTTTTGTCATTGGAACAGATCAGTGTTCCACTACAGTAGAAAAATGTGAGGCACTCGCTGTGTCATTCTTGGCGAATCATTCGAGTACCCAGGGCTTAAGTTTTCCTGATACTGAACATGATGTTCAAAACTATGTAGATTTACTAAATACCATAGAGATTAACCCCGACGTAAGTTACCTTACAAACTGTAGCGCCGTCTCGGTAATTATTAAAAGTCTTAAAATCAGAAAAGCCCCAGGCTTGGATGATATCAACAACCTATGCCTAAACGCTCTTCCTAGTAGCGGTATTCGTTTCCTGACCGCTATTATAAACGCTAGTCTTCGACTTGGTTATTTTCCACAAGTTTGGAAAACATCTAAAGTTGTCCCAATTAGAAAGACAAATAAACCTCCCGAGTTCCCATCATCATACCGGCCTGTTAGCCTCCTGTCTTCAATCAGCAAAATATTGGAAACGATTATTAAACAAAAAATTTCATCCTTTCTAGATGATACCGAATTACTCCCCAAGGAGCAGTTCGGTTTCCGTAAGGAACACAGCACAATCCAGCCGCTGGTCCGAATCAAAAAGATTGTTAAGCAGAATTTTAATAGGAAACACTGTTGGAATGGTAGGGGACTCAGTTGTGACTCAGGCCCAGTTGTGACATTCTCAAATATTTTTGAAATGCGGTATTGAATGACAGTTTGAGCCCTGTAAATCATGTTTGTTAGACGTTCTGCAGTTTTTGGGCAGACTCCAACGTTAATAATCGTATTGTATATACGCGTACCAATCATCGTGTTGAAAATCGTGCGAAAAAGTTTTTTTTAATTTTTTTCAAAGTACCAAAATTTTATGAAATTAACAGTGAAAAGGTGAGTGTAATGTATCAAAATACTGTATTTGCCGTATATTTTGTGATTCTATAAAAATTTATGTGATTATGTAGTGTCTATAAAAAATATACATATAAACTTTAAACTATAAAATGTTATGACTCAGCTGGGTGCCCAGTTATGTCCCATTTTTTTTTTGCACTCGGATTATGTAAATTTGTCAAATTTCAACATTTTTGTTGTTGTTTAACAACAAGGAAAGGATATTTTCATATTGAGACCAGTTTGTCCGAGAATATTCTGGAAGATCTCGATCGGGAATGTTCATTCGAAGTGCGCTAGCATTTAAGCAAGTTATTTCGCTTGCAAAAACTGCGAAAGTGACATGGACGACGAGGGCTTAAAATCGTTCGTTAAATCTGTTCCAACATTTTTTGAGTAACTCAAATAAACATACATTCTTTGGAAAAAAGTTGCGTTTGGTTAATATTTAAATGTTAAACTTCTTAATTTTTCATTTTCCGGAACTGAAGAAAAAATTTCGAGGTTTTTCAAAACTCTCCCTACTAATGGATATTAAAGCAGCTTTCGATTCCGTCTGGCACAACGGACTCATTTTCAAGATGTCAGTCCTTAATTTTCCTACGGAACTCATAAAAATAGTTCAAAGCTTTCTAAGCAAGCGTTCATTTTTAGTATACATTGGAAGAGCTCATTCTGCCCCACTAGATATCCCTGCAGTATGCCCCCAAGGGTCCTGTCTTTCCCCACTGCTTTACAACATTTATACTTCTGACTTTCCGAACCTAAACGGCTGCACTGCCTCAATATTTGCCGACGATACTGCAATTATCACTACGGGTCTGTTACCAGCGGAAATTACTCAAGACTTACAGGAGGCATTTGACACTATCCAATCCTTTTTAACAAGGTGGAAGATTCAGGTTAATTCCAACAAAACTCAAGCAATATTTTTCTCCAGAAAAAGATCGTGCTGGTATCTTCCAAATAGTCCCATAGATCTGGATGGCACCGATATTCCCTGGGAGAAAAAAGTTCGCTACCTGGGAGTCATTTTAGACTCTAAAATAAGCTTTAAGGACCATGTAGGGTATAATATAGACAGAATCAATTCCCTTACCAGAATTCTATATCCCTTTATTAATAGGAACTCCCGTTTATCTATTGAGAACAAGTTATACCTGTTCAGGTCAATATTCCAGGCAGTTATGTTTTACGGAGCCTCAGTGTGGTCGGATGTTGCCAAGTGCCATATTAAAAGGCTGCAAACAGCCCAAAACAAACTATTAAAATGATATTCAAACTCCCTTGGCACCATCCCACCTCAGACATTCATAACAAAGCTAAAGTCGAAATGATATCAGACAGATTATACAGATTGAATGCCAACTTCAATGATAAATGCAGATACTCAACCTATAATCACATAAACGAAATAATTATGTAAATATAGATGTAAGTAGTATTAAGTTTTATCTTTAGTAGGATGGGGGTTTTTCTTGCAAAGTTTTCCCCTAAATTGTTATGATAACAATCAAATCGTAGAATATTAATATCCCCACATATAACATAGCTGAAAAAGTCCATAGACCTGAACTCTAATGAAATTGTATATTAGAAGCATACTCCTATTATTATAACAAACATATGCAATAAAGAAAAAAAAAAATAAAAAAATAGTCGTGATTTTCCTGGTTTGCTGACATTGTAAACGGCGAAATGAGGTAAATACCATGTCTTAGAACTGGTTACACAAGCTTGATGTTTTGTCATTTTGACAGCATATCCTTTCTTCACAAAGTCCATAATGGCGTCGTCATAGGTCTTTACGCTATTTGAGCGAATAATTTTATTCTCTATTAACTGGAGTCTTTTCAATGCCATACTGTAACTGTTATGAAGATTTAATGCTTCTTTTGTCCATAACAATCCGGTTTCATATTCTCCTTCTATTCTCCTACTGTTGTGTTTCGAAGTATCTCTTTAACTCGAATTATGTCAGCGGACTCTACAGACTTAATACACGGCCGTACCCCACAATTTTCAGTTGTGAAATAAACTACAATCAGATCGTGCATATCCTCCAAAGAATTCGCATGAAATACTGATGTTACTAACGGGTTTGTATTAGAATGGTTTGCTCTTGATCCAAAAATTACCCATCCCAAATGAGTTTTTGATGCCACTAGTCTTGGTCAGATATCAACCCTTCTTATAGTCTTGACCAGGTGAGTATTATCTATACCGATCAGTATTGTTGGTTTGGCATCTGTGTAACTTGCTATTGGCAGGTTCGCGACTCGAATGTACTCTTCCGCTAATGTTTGATGATCCATTGATTGTAGAGGTAATTCCAGATCAGGGATCGTAGTGCCTTTTAACTGTAACCAATTTTTATTTCCATTAATACCTCTTATTTTTAGAACACATACTGTCGTATTCAAGGTAATGGCATGATTCTTAATCCAATTTAATATTAACCGATCCAAGTTTTCTTTGACCCCTAGCTTTTTAGCTAAATTTTTGTTAATTAACGTTACATTGGATCCCTCGTCCAAAAACGCGAATGTTTCAACTAATGTATTCTGTCGACCCATTAATTCGACTGGTACGACTTTAACTAAGAACCTTTTCATAGTAGATTTGACTGTATGCGTAGCTGCTTCTTCTGCTTTATCTTCTTTTATCATCTGTCCTTAGGCTTGTGTAATGATTTGTGATGTGAACTCTTGCAGCCGCTGATGTTACATCTTCGTTTGAACTTACAGGATATCATATTGTGGTTGCGTTTTAGACAGCTAAAACAAAGTCCTACTTTCTTGACCATGTTCCATTTCTCGTTTACATCGCATTCGGACAGAGAGTGGTCGCCATTACATTCGGTGCAAACTTTTGTATATTTCTTACCCTTCTTTTGATACTCTCCCGTATTTGTTTGCATTACCAGTTTTGGATTGTGATGATGATCACCTTTTGAAGTGGGCCTGTTCGAAGTTGTCATTAATGTTACCTTCTCAATCGTTCTTGCTATACTATTTAACCAATTACTAAAATGCTTCAAATTGGCGTATGGATGTATTTGGGATGAAAACTCTTGCCACTGCATGCGTTTTGACATTGGCATTTTTCAAACTAATTGATCCAGCAACGATGGATTTTTCTTCTGAAGATTGCAAAAATATAACCAAGTTTTTTACTTTCGTGGCAAATTGAACCATCCTTTCTAAATTGTTCTCTGGGATTTGGGGTATATCATTGACAAGTTCTAACTGACTTTTAATAAGCAACTCTGGTCTTCCGTACATAAACTGTAGGTGTTCAATAATATGTGGCACGTTTGCCGGATTGACTAGTAGCCCCTTTACCGCTCCTTTTAAGCTTTTCTGTAAACATATTACATTTTCCAATTGAGTATAACCATAAGCACCGTCCAAACATGCAGCCCCCTTGTGTGACGACCAAAGCATGCACGCTTTCCAATATACATATGTACATACATACACATTAGGCTTGGGTAGCTCATGAGTGAGTGAGCCAAAATGAATGGCTCACTTAACTGAGCCACTGAGCTGGTTCCTTCAATATGGCTATTTTTGGCTCACTAGCTCATTTTGACTTAGTAGTTCAGTTTTGCTAACTAGCTCAGTTTTGCTCACTCACTCTTATGGCTCATTTTGCGTTCTTCTCAATTGACGTTCCCAAAGTGAACGTTCTCTTTTTTGGCGCGTATTGTTCATTTAACTTATAATAAAATGTCGTTAATTAGAAAGCACAGCGATATTTGGAATCATTTTGAGGACATGGGAACGCAACAGGCTAAATGCAAGATTTGCAAAAGTGTCTTAAGCGACAAGTCACAAGGCAATTTAAATAGGCATTTGAAAACCAAGCATCCATCAGCTATTGAGACCGTTGTACGACAAAACGTGGAAAGCTCAGTTGTTCTGGAAACTACTCAACAAAAAATCACTTCGTTTGTCCACAAACCAATTCCGGCGAGCAAATCTTCGCAGATTGACCGGCAAGTGGTAAAAATGATTGCAAAGGGTCACCATGCCTTGAGAATGGTGGAGGAACCTGAGTTCCAAAAACTTCTTCACGACGCCTCACACTTTCCAGGCTATACCCTACCGACAAGGAAGACGTTGACAAATGATTTGCTCCCCAAAATACGAGATGAGTAGGTGCTATTGTAGATCAGCTCAGTGCGGCTACAGCGGTCTGCCTAACGACTATGGCTGGACATCAGTTGCCAACGAAAGCTATCTCGCAATGACAGTGCACTTTATTGAAAAAGAGTAAACGGTGTTGAAATCATACACAATAGCTTGCCAGGAACTTTTCGTGTCCCATAGCTCTGAAAATCTTTGTGAATTTATTCACAAAACCGTTGCAAAATGGGGCATTGAGAACAAAAAAGTGGCATCTGCATCTGATAACGCTGCAAATATTGTTGGTGCCATCCGAATGGGAAATTGGGAGCTTGTAAGGTGTTTCGCTCATACCCTAAATTTGATTGCTCAAAACGCATTAAAATGTTTCAAAGACTGTCAATCTCAAGGGAGGCGGTGGTGGCAGCACTGACGACCCGAGTCGATTTAATTTGGTCAACAGAAAAGTGGAATTTTATTGATGGAGTTCTGCCTATTTTGCAGCCTTTTTATTATATAACCGAGGAAATTACGGCAGAGAAAAATGCGACTCTGTTCAAAATAATAGTCATTATTGGCTTGGAAAGATCGCATTTTGATAGAAGTTTGCAATGATGTTGTTTTGGATATGAATGACAGATTTCAGAATTGCGAATCAGATGTGTTGTTTGCGGAGAGCACAATTTTAGATCCCAGATTTAAAGGAAGATATTTTAAGTCTGTGGACGCTTTTCAAAAATCGGTAGAAGATATACAAAAAAAATTAATATCAATGTGTCCAGTTGCTGCACAAACCACAGTTGAAACCGGCAATAACGATACTGACAAAACTTCAAAAGAGGACGACGTATGGGCTGAGTATGACAGCTCCTTTCTTCAAGTCAGTCAGCCCAGCAACAGTACAGCAGCAGTTACTCGGGAAATTGATAAATATCTTGCCGAGGAGTATATTTATCGGAAGGACGATACCTTAGTATGGTGAAACCAAGGAAAATCACAGTATCCCTTACTTTACACATACATGTTAAAAGGGCTCTGCATAGTCGTTACATCTGTACCCTGTGAGCGCATTTTTTCGTGCGAAAAAGAAGGTTTTTAATATGTAAATTTTGAGTAAGTATTTTTTTAAGTTCATAAGCCAAACATACCTAATCGGTTCCTTTTTTTTATTGCCCTGATATATATACATATATATAATCTCTCGTATGTCCCAATGAATGGATCTCAAAGAATGTTCATTTTGTTTTTAATTTTCTGTTATATTTTATCTTATAATTTTGTTAAATTCCCTAAGAAGGGAGCTGAAAAATTAATTTTAAATTAAAAGTTTGTTCTGCTAGTTCAAAGAAAAAAATTTTAAAATATGTAATATTTTTAAATAGCTTATTTCATAGCGTATTTGACTATCGGGTCATGAGCTATCAGCAAGTGAGCCAGTGAGCCAAATAACATATATAACAGCACTTTTACATATAATAACATATATAAGTTAAAATAAAGAATGTTAACATCAAGAATGTCTCGACCACGCGTTACTTTAACGCCCGAAAGTTTTACCGACACAAAAGTAGAACATTTAGCACGAATTGACTTTAAACTTATTTATTAGAAACTGAGTACAGATTAAGATGGTGGTTTTTAAGTACAACAAATTATAAAGTTTATCAATATATTTTAGGCCCTAAGGCCCATGGCCTCGAGCGTCGTTTTGTGCTAATTATCGTATGTTTATTTTAACGTATCGTTCCTGTGCAGTTTTTTTCTGTACTGACTCCTCGATTCGCTTCTTACAGCTGGTCTCTGCCTCAAAGAACATAATTGTGACAATAATGTCCCACACAACAAACAAGTAATTAACAAGAAGCAACACACAGAAAACATACCCAAAGACAAGGACTCATGGTGCCCGGCAACATGTTGCGAAGAGTGATCTTTGGCAGCATGTTGCTACAATTAAAACACGCAACACTACGATACGACACAACATGTTCGATCGAACCGCATACGACGAACAGCGAATTTCGTCACAGCGGTAAGATGCGTGGGAGGCAGAGAGCGAAAGAACTAAACGGCTGGAGAATGTACACGCAAGGGAGAGGGCTGCTATGCTCCAATCACAGTAGGGCATGGGCCCATACGCGAAACAGAAGAGCGAGTCATGGAGGAACTAAGAGTAAATTATGCATGAGTATATGGAATATCAAGCAAAACAAGCACATCACACGTAAACTATACGTGTGCAGATTGAGCGCGGGTATCGGTGGATGATGTCTTGGGGAAGCCCTGTTTATGAGGCAAATATATATTGATGACGTAGAAGAACGAAATTCACTAATTTGGACTTGAATTAGTTAAACAAGAGAAACGAAAATCAATATATTATACAATTGAAATTAAATATCCATGCATAGGGAGAAGAGCAACAATTGCCGAAAAATTGATAGAGCGAGCGAAACGAAGAAGGACATGGGAAAAAGTAGCGTCGCCTAGCAACCAGAGAGGACATGCGACCAACAAAGAGAAATCAAGAACTGGAGAGAGAAGGATGGAAGCCCGCATAGCAACAAGTCATCGAGTCCTGATCAACAACAAGCGAAGCAACAAATCTCTTTTGGCCTTACGAGTAACCTTATAAACTCCACGAGCAGCAACAAATCTGAAACATAAACAAATAATCCATTATCCAGTGTAATCAACACACGTTTATTCCTATAAATCTTTGAGTTATAATTTCACCGGGGCACAAAATAAAATTTGTTATGCCGAAACTCGCCCTAGAAGATTGAAAACATCCCGAGGGACGAAAAAGGATCGTTACAAAAGTTACATATTTTATTATTATTTTGAAAATAATAATGTATAATTAAAAGCATGCACAAGAATGCGTTTGAAAAGAAGGAATCAAATTTCCAAAATTAATTAAAGTAATTAATAAAAAGTTAAAATCTTATTTGACAAATTGTAACTTTTTGTTTTAAATGTATTGTGCCGTAGTTTATATACCCTTGCATTTATATTGAATCCGACGACAAAAATTAAGTTTCTCACATAAACAAAATTAGTTGTCGTATTAATAAAATGTTCAAATATTTTTCAAACTCCTGGATTTAAGAAACATTTAATGATTATGAAACGATATAAATCTTTATTTGAAGTTATAAATTATTCAGACGTTCCCTCGGGCCAAAGAAATATTCCTGGATATTTGGGATGCTAGTCTCCGTTCTAGAAAAACGTATTAAGGGTTAAAAAAAGTTTATAATACTAGATTAGGCTTATTGTTAGACTTTCCTTAGGTCGATATAAATATACTCTATTCAAAAGATTGGAAAGGTTTAAAAATTAAAGAAAGAATACAGTAAAAGTTTAAATAAAAAGCTTATAGTTAGCTTAGCCCAGAGAAATAGTCCTTTTTAATAAGATCGGGATGCTTCGCTTCGTTCTAAAAATACTATTTGTGACTGTTAAAGAAAGGAAAAATTATTGTTTAAGAGATTTAAACTTTCCTTAGGCCAGAGACATATTTCGATTTAATAAATTCAGGATGCTACGTTCTGAAAACATTATTAAAGAGAATCAAAGATAGTTTAAATAATTGTTTAAGAGATTATATGTATACTTTCCATATCCATTTAGGTCACATTCATTTTCCTCTTTAGTTCTAGCAATGCTGCAGAGTTTACATATATATCTGTCAATATATACATATATATATATAAGTTAGCACACTCATCCTCACGCGAGGCCTCCTCTCACACAACCAGCGCCCCTGGGACGCCTTGTCCTTCACTTATCAGACCATGCCCCGCACCCCGGCCTCTCACATCACAAAAGGACTCGATCGGCACACTTTACCAGAAACGCCTCAACGAGTATCGGGCAAAATACCCCCATCGATCTAAGTAACACCAGCCCTTGACCACACACACACCTTCACACATTTTAGGAACACTAACAGACCACACACACACGCGTATGACCTAAGTGCATCGCGACCTATATCACTTTTAGTCAACTAAGCAACCTACATCTTTTACTTCCTGTAAACACACTTAGCCAAGTAAGCAACTTATGTTTCCTAGTGTTTATGCGACCCAAGCAGATATGTGACCCAAGACGACCCCCGTTGGGTCACACTAGGCGCTTCACTTTCCTTTTCTAGCATAAGCACTTTTGTATCATCTAGCCTAGCCTTTCTTTGAATATTGCCGGTAAGCAGAATTCGCCGGAAGAGGCGACCCACTTTAGACACGATCCCAACGCCGCTGCCGACGGCATGACGCCGCAGCCAGCGCCCATTGGGCATCTCGGGGTATATTTAAAGGACCACGCTCGACAGAGCCGGCAGTCTTAGTTTAGACGTATAACTAGTTATGTCAAGTACAACTAAATAAAATCTTAAACGTTGTAAATCAAGTGTTGTGTTGTGTCTCACTGTAAGAATCCCGAGTTTCCCAAGTCCAATCCTTGTATCTAAGGAAGGAAATGGTAAGAATTCCCCTATAAGGGAAATGGAAACTCATAACTGGCGCCCGAGCAGGGACCCGTAATTTTTCTAGAAGCCATAATAGTGCTAACCACCCTTCGGGGGGAATCTAGAAACATTACGGGTCTAGACAATAGTAGAAAGAGCTCCACAGTTAAATGCAAGCCATGTCAGCAAGACGAGTATTAAAATAAAATAATTAATTGCTCAGGCCAATTAACCTGACCTATCCCAAATTCTTAAAAAAAAAAACACAAAAATAATAATATAGGCCACTAGACCAACGGGAAATGCTTCACTTGATTATGGTGATACTTGAAACCAACGCGTGCCTCGGCTTGCATAAAACTGCTGACTCTTCAAGTAACCATCCCGAACGCGTTTTGCTAACCACTGCATTCTCACGCCAGCAGAGTCAGGCAAGGTGGAATTAGCAAAACGAAGGGAAATTTTTTGCGCCTCTTGCACTTTTGGGCGTTAACATACAAATTAAAGAAACCGGAAGGGGAACGTCACGCTTCCGTGTCTGACAACGGGGCCCTAAAAAAAGGGGGAAAAAATAAAAGAAAGAAAATCTAGCCACATGCAGTGGTAAGGTTCAATGATCCCTATGTGTGGATATGTCATTTAACTCAACCTTCAGGTGTCTTGCAACAATGAATGACTGGTTGAAAGGCCAAGTCCTCCTTCAAGGAGGGCGGAAAGAGTTCATTCTTGATTGCTGAAAGTAAAAGTTAATGACTGGTTGAAAGGCCAAGTCCTCTTTCAATGAGGGCGGAAAGAGTTCATTCTTGATTGCTGAATGACTGGTTGAAAGGCCAAGTCCTCTTTCAATGAGGGCGGAAAGAGTTCATTCTTGGTTGCTGAATGACTGGTTGAAAAGCCAAGTCCTCCTTCAAGGAGGGCGGAAAGAGTTCATTCTTGATTGCTGAATGACTGGTTGAAAGGCCAAGTCCTCTTTCAATGAGGGCGGAAAGAGTTCATTCTTGGTTGCTGAATGACTGGTTGAAAAGCCAAGTCCTCCTTCAAGGAGCGGCGGAAAGAGTTCATTCTTCGAATGACTGGTTGAAAAACCAAGGCCTCCTTCAAGGAGGGCGGAAAAAGTTCATTCTTGGTTGAAAGGCCAATCTTTCCTTCTGAGCAAGGAACTGCTAAAAGTAGAAGCATACGAATGGTTGAAAACCCAGGCCCTCATATGGAGCTGCGAAAATACGAGGTAGTACCCCAACTAATAAAAATATCAACAAACTCTTGCTCTTTGATTCTGTCATTTAGTTTATTAATCAGGTTATCTTGGCCGTCTGCGGGCAGGAGTGGGATGCCTCCACTTGAGTATACGCCTCAAATTGGGACACCTAGCTCGCCTGCTATTTTCCTCATAACGGAAAACTGACTCCAGAGATCGTCTCTGCAATCTAGGAATAGGGGAAAACGACTCCTCATATGGTAGAGGATAATCCAGATATTCCTGAATGATCAACTCAGGAACGTTAATCGGCTTCGGGAACGGAAAGGGGATTGTTTCCTCATCTTCATCCGGAACAGGCACAGTAATTCCTGAGCTGGCAAAATCATCCTCCCATAAATTGTAACTCTGATCAAAGCTGGGGGACCCACCTCTGATGACCCGAGGGAACAAATCAGAACTCGAATCCGCAACTATGATTTCCTCCTCCATGCTCTCGTCATCAGAAGAGGAATCGCAATAAATTACTTCCGCTTGCATAGTCAGGTTGAAATTTTCGTCCGATCGCTCCATATTCTTGGCTGATACTAAATTAAACCTTACACCAGCACTGACCACCATGGTTTTTGAGGACGAGAATATGCTTAGTCAGACGGTTGAGGTAAAAGAAACAAAAAATTCCTAAAAAAAACAACAATGCAGGACAGAATCAACGCATAAAAGGGGTGAAAGGAGAAATTATGCACGCTCAGCATAAATAACGCGAAAACCGAAAATTGTTACCCCTTCCAAGAGTTTGAGGAATAGTGACAGCATAAATGAGCTACTAGATTGATAGCTATCTAGCATATGGTATCCTAATGTGTATTTTTTCATTATTACAGATTGTAGAATTTGCTACACAACGGGTGAGAACGGGTGAACAAGTATCGCGTCCTACAATAGGAAATATAGAACTATTTAAAAATTGAAAACAGTTGCTGTAAAAAAAAAAAAGAGGGCGTCTAACGGCTAGACACGGTAGAAGTGAAACCTTCCGTAAAACAAACTGAGAGAGAATGAGACGAAAGCAGCATTAGGAGCGGGATAATTATAGGTTCATTATAATATTGCTATAAAGGTCATATTTTTTATTTTCTTCATTTTATTTTATTTTCTTCATTTTATTATTATTATTCATCCTCAATGTTTTCAATTTCAACAAATGATACGATTGGCTTATGATAGCTAAAATATGATACAAATGCTTTGGTTTCGATGTTGTCAACATATCTTTGAAATACCGCGTCAATTGTTGTTTTTGATCGTGTTGTTGATTCAGTGCGATTGTTACACATTTTTAAACTGAATGTTGTATTGAGAAAGTCAATTAAAGGAACCGCTGTGTCCAATGCAAAATTTACGTTAAAATCGCCACTTAAATCATTGGAACTTTATCGTAATCTTTTCTAAGTATCCGCGATACTTCTGGTGTATACTTTATTAAATTTTCATGAATGAATTCCGTGATGCTATTTATTGATTGATTCGGTGAAATATAAATTGCCACAATTAAAACTGTTTTTCCATTGCTCAATCTGGTTTCGCATGCACATATTTCTCCCACTTTAGAGAGCTGAACAGACAGTGATTCTAGTTGCTGTGCATTCATATCTATCTGTGGAGTTACAATACGAGCACCGTCATTATGATTGTGGTATATTGCAACACCGCCTGCTCTCGTTTGTGGTCTTTTAAATTGAACTACAATATCAAAATTGGGAATGTCAAAAATGGTTTCATTATCCAACCAAGTCTCGGAAAGAATTAGAAAATTTGACGATGTTGCTACTTTGTCTAACTGCAGATCGTGTACATGAGCGCGCAAACTTTGGCAATTAAATGTAAATAATGACAACCCTTCCCTAGCTGTTATAAAATCACTTAAAACCGTTCCAATTGTTTCAAGTCGATTGAGATGTAGCCTTTAAAATTCAGCTTGCAACTCAATTGTAGATACTGTTCCTCTTCGGCCATGATAAAATTTTCTATCATTCTTTTTTGAAACAAGATGTAGTCCTTCAATTGATGTAACTCGTGATAATGCGACGTACAAGAGCTGTTGAGCGTGGGATTTGTCATATTCATATACAATTTCACCAAATGTACCTCCCTGGGACTTATGAATCGTTATGGCACACGCAGAAACAAGTGGAAAATGGTTGCGTTTCACAATCACTGATTTATTAGGCACTAATGGTATAGAAGATGTTCTGCGATCAATTGGTACTGCCAGTTGAGAAAGATTGTGTCGTTGTATGGAGGCCGCTGCCTTTCTTCGGATTTTTTCGCCAGTTTTGGGAGAACCAGGGAATTCCAGCCATAACCGACCTATCTCTCCTTTGTCATTATATTCTATGTAAATCAGCTTTCCTGTTGCACCATTCGCCAATCCATCTGAAACGTCTATATTAGTGGTGATGATATATGGTTTATTGATAACTAATGTAGTTTCGTATGGTAAACCTCCTGTATCAATAGTTGACATTTTGTGTAATTTTTGACGCATGGAAGTTTGCTGCTCGACATTTTGACAACCAATGTATACATCTGTTGCTTCTGAAATGACTTTTTCGACTGCAGAATTCAAAACTTTATTGTTGTACTGAGCAACTGAATGATTATCGAAGAATAATCTTATACCGCCTGGACAAAGTCTTTCAACCTCTTCTTCAGAGTAAAATCTCGATTCAATCAATTGCAACTCGTCCTCGTCTAACAGCTGTCCATCACCAATTTTCGTTAATATTGTTGAAAAAGTTCTATTGGCTTGTCGCATCACTTCACTTAGTTCGAAGAATTTCAACCCTCGCCATAGTGTTGGCCCCGCTAATTGTCGCTTTATTTGTTTATAAATAGGTGTAGCGCGAACGGGCGGAAGTTGACGTAGATCACCAATCAAAATCAAATCCAATCCTCCGAAATTAACTTGAAAATTACCAGTGATTTGTTTCAATCTCGCATTAATTTGAGACAATAACTCGGCTCCAATCATACTAATTTCATCAATAATTAATACGCGGACGTATTTGAATAGTGATCTATATTGTTGTGCTACTTCAATTGACAAAGGAAGCAACTTTGATAGACTTATCTTCAGTGCAGTGTGTACCGTTGTCCCATCAATGGCCACAGCAGCTTTGCCAGTTGAGGCGCAAGTGATATAAGCGTTGCAAAATCCATCGTTTTCAGCATAACGATTATAAATTTCCATCAACAGCCTGATCACAAACGTTTTACCGCATCCAGCAGGGCCTGTGAAAAATACTTGTAACGGAGAAGGATTTTGTAACTGAAGATTGTGAATGACATGCATCAAAAGTTCCTTTTGTTTGTCGTTAGCCATTTTCATCAGCTCATAAAATTGTTCATTAGGCATTAGATTTTCCTTCCGTTTGGCAATGGCACCAAGTTTATTCAGTGTCGCTAAGCGCAAATCACTATTTACATCTGAATTTGGATTGTCATACAATGTTTGGAATGGATTTGCTTCTGGAAACCTGGTAGCAACATCACGTACCTCATCGTCTTCGTCTGCTTGTCCATCTTCACGACATAGTCTTCGACAAATCTCAATAGTTTTATTTATATCTAAGTCGGATTCAAACTCTCTACGACGCTCCAAAATTTGATTTTCATTTTCGTCATAAATGCGAATGAATTTCATCTCTTCAAGAATGTCGATTTCTTCATTTCGAAATGGGATATGTAAAGTCACCATTTCCCTTTTATATTCATTATAATCTGTAGCTATATCATAATTTCTATAACGAATTATGCGTCGCTGCTTTCGACGAACATACCCTCCTTGTGAATTTTTTGTTTTAGTATAATCAGCAACGAATTGTGCAAGTGTCAATTCTTCCATGTCTTCTGGCCGCTGCTCGTATTTATCAAAACAGTTTTCTTTCCAAACATTTGTTGAATGTTCGTCGGCATTCATTTCATCTAACTCTTTTTGGGTTCGTCTAATACGCTGTCGTTCAATAGGCCATACGGTAGAGATATACACTACAGAGACAGAACTTCTGGACATTGGTTCACGAAGTAGATACCATGCTGCCTCTTGACTCGTCAATTCAACAGTATTGAGCATATTAATACTCATTTTCCTTGTTATTTCAACGATGTCGAACTCTGGATGTTCATTCATTATTTCAAGAATATGCCTCTGTAAGTTGCTTATACCTCTATTAGTTTTATTGACGTACTCAACAACGTACGAGGCACAAGAGTATTCTTCGATAATAAATTGTATGTCTGTATTTGATTGTAATATATTGAGCACAAACGGATTGAAAGGGTTATGCCATTTCTCTCGTGGTTGTCGTTTTAAAAATACTTTTGGTCTAGTAATTCCAGCTTCAAGGATATGAAAGTAATCTTCGTCTAACGAAATTTGATTTTCTTGGTAAAATGATTCAATATTTTCATAATCATTATTCTCGAGATTGGTACGTAACTGCTTATAACGCTTGGCAAAAGTGGCATATTCTGGATGATGTTTCTGCATTGGTTTCAATATCGTCGTAAATTTGCATGGCATGATTGGAGCATCAAATCGACATTTTTGAGGTTGATTAGCATTGAGTTTTTTGTAACAGGTGAAAGTATGCTTATGAGTTTGCAAACGGATATGTCCAGAAGCCTCTGCTGAAGAAACTGATATTAATTGATCTATCATTGTTATAGCTTGTTGTTTGTCTTTATCAAGCGCATCCGATGGAGCATCATTCAGCCACAATAAAATATGTGCATGAGGACTGCCACGATGTTGGAATTCTATTCTTTTAAAATAGTCGACCACATGATAGGTTCCAAATGGGCTGTTTTTCTTCGATTGGAGGATAGTCATTAAAATATTGACTAATTTATTGAAATATATGGCACAAGTTACAGCATCTTCATTCACAAGTGTAGTCTTTGATAAATAATCTAGCGATGTAGCTGCTTCTGTTGAAATTTCTGCTCCATTATTTTTTAATTTGTAAAGTATTTGTAGTAATTGGGTCCATCCGATTTCATTTGCACTCAAGGTCAGAAACATTGTAGGTTTTCCCAACTGTCGAATCATTGCGAACAGATCTCTTTTTCGCTCGCTCCAATACCACACTGAATTTGGTATTGATCGTAGGAAAGCCAAATTACTTTCGATACAATTATTAATATACTCTTCGGATTCAATTTGCTGCCGTGTAATGTTGGTATTTTTCCCCACATGTTTAAATGCAATAGTCAATGAGTCACGAACTCTTAACCTCATAATTTTCATCGCAACATACAATAAATGATACGGGGTAACTCCGCGTCGGTCAGACCTCCGTAATTCACTTGTCGCTATTGTGAATTGTATAGCATTAACTCCCTCTCTGAATGTTCGGAAGTGACCCAAATAAATCGATGGGTAAGAGAGTTCTTCAGCGTGTTCATCGAAAATTATACTCTTTGGAATATTATGTTGTCCAGGTGCAATCCGCAAATACTCGTCATCATTCCACATCAGAGTCTGTTGTTGCGCTGTTAGACTGTCTTCAATTGATATGTTTTCACTGATTTCATCCCGGTTAATGTTGGAAATATTATCATCATGATTATCATTGAAGAAGCTTTCATTAATTGTAATGCCGTACATAACATACAGTGGAGTTTGGAGCAGATACTGAAGCCACGCACGAAGTGTTCTTTTATTTACGAGTCCCACTAAGTAGCTCGATCGGTGAATTTTTTTCCTCTTGATATGAACGTTAATACAGTGATCTTCGTCAGTATTACGAGGTAAATGTTTCACCATATTAGCGGACGTTGACGATACTATGCGCAGTACGTTCATGTGGCCCCTACGACACCAGGACAAAGCCTGTTACGCGCGAGCCCAAGCAGATAACTGCCCACCTCCCACCCGACCGACCGAGGGGTGCAGCCGTATAACGCACGGCACGAATCGCGTGGACAAAATACACAATAGAAAAGACAGACAAACACATAATACTATAGCTATCTATTAACTAAATGGGATAGGATAGATGTTTTAAGCATATTAATAGAAAACTCTGAGCCGATTACAGGGGATAGAAGATTGTAATCAGAGCAGAGGACCCTAAAAGGTTCATGCATAGCATAGTTAGAAGAACAACGACTAAGGGATAAAGGTATTAAAGGATGTCTACTTCGTCTACATGGTACCGACAGATTCACCTGAGCTAATAACTCAGGCGAGTCGATATCACCAATTAGGAGCTTGTGCATAAAAATGACACCAAGCATAATTCTACGGTTAGTTAGGGACGGAAGGTTAATCAAGAGAAGTCTACTAGAATACGAAGGCAAATTGACATTGCGATCCCAGCTTAAGCCACGAAGAGCAAAAAGCAAGAACTGCTTTTGAACAGATTCTAGTCTAATCTGGTGCGACTCATATTGAGGTGACCAAATGCAAGATCCATACTCTAAAATAGGACGGACAAGCGAAGTAAAAAGAACTTTAGTTGTATAGGGGTCATCAAATTCTTTTGACCATCTTTTAATGAAACCCAGGACACTCATGGCCTTTGCGACCGTGGTGGAAATATGGGTGTTAAAATTTAACTTATGGTCCTAAAGGGCTATTGTTTAGAATATAAGTGACCAGTTGAGGAGAGTTACGAAAAAAAGTCATTACCTTACATTTGGTAGTGTTAAGATTTAGTAGATTAAACTGGCACCAGGATTAAAAGTTTTTAAGATCAGCTTGTAGCCGACTAAATGAATCTGTATCTTTATAAGTAAGACAAAGCTTGACATCGTCAGCATACATAAGCACACGTGAATGAACAATGACTGATGGAAGATCGTTAATAAATAGTGTGAAGAGCAGAGGGCCAAGATGACTACCTTGAGGTACACCAGAAGTCACAGAAATGGAAACGGAAAAAGAAGACTTAAAAAGTACCTTCTGTTTTCTATTTGTTAAATATTCTCGAACCCAAGAAAGGAAAATGGGTGGAAACCCAATGTCGCTCAGCTTAGAAAGTAATAGGGTATGATTAACGGAATCAAAGGCTTTGCTGAAGTCAGTGTATATGACATCAGTTTGTTTACCATTTTTGAACCCCTTGATAATTATTGATGTAAATTCTAAAAGGTTAGTGGTTGTAGATCTACGTTTCACAAACCCATGTTGGGATGGCGAAATAATAGAGCTGCAAAAATGTTGCAATTGAGAAGTTATAATTTTCTCAAAAGCTTTCGGAATAGCGGACAATTTTGAGATACCCCTATAGTTAGAGGCTTCGGACTTTTTGCCATTTTTATGCAGAGGAATAATATACGACTCCTTCCAAATAGATGGAAAAGAGGAAGATTCTACCGACAATAGAAACAATTTTAAAATGGGTTTACATAATGCGTTTGCACAGAACCTGAGTATACATCCAGGAATACCGTCTGGCCCCGGAGAATAAACAGGTTTAACTAATTTAAGTTCGGTAAGAATAGAACTTTCATCAATCACTGGATTGAAAATGCAATTAGCCTTTTTTAAATGATAAGGATACGGACTTGCTCGATATTCCGTTGAGGAAGGAATAAGTTGTTTTGAAAAAACTCGCAAACATATCGGCAATTGCCTAATCAGTGCTCGCTTTTTTATTTTGAAAAGACAAAAAAGATGGGTGCACAGAGGTCTTACTTTTAGAATTAACAAAATTATAAAATTGTTTAGGGTCAGAAGAAAACTGAAGCTTACACCGCTGAAGATAATTCTTATAGCATTGTGTATTAAGCATCATGAATTTTGAACGAGCGACTGTATACAGAGCATAATCTGATGAACGACGTGTTTTTTGAAACTTCTTATAATATCGTGTCTTCACATTTTTCAAACTGGATAACTCACGGGAGAACCAGGGAGGTTTGTTAAGCCGCTCCAGCCAACTAAGAGGCACACAAATATAAAAGAGTGAATTCAGAGCATCATAGAAAAAACGAACAGCTGAGTTCATATCTCTACAATTGTACAGATAAGACCAATCGGTAGTAGTAATATATTCATTAAGGCTGACAAAGTCAGTCTTACGAAAGCACCTAGTTAGAGGTAACTCATTTGAACGAAGTAATGATGAAAGCAAGGGCAGATCAATTTTTAAATTTAATGTAGGATGATATTTGTCTTCTGGAAGAACAAATGGTTCGATCCTAGAAACCTCACAATAAGAAGAAGCCAATACAAAAATAAGATCTAACGATTTTTCAATAGAATTTAAGACAGGATTGACTTGGGATAAAGATAAGCCTAGAAGGCCATCAATAAAGTCATGTGACAAAGAGGGCAGCAACATGGTATATTCATCTGTTGGTGACCATGCTAAAGCGGGTGAATTAAAATCACCTACAACTATGAGCATGTCTTGACTGCAAACTAAAGAGGAGACAAACTGAATCGCCTCTAAATGATGATGGTGGTAACCATGTCTGAAAATGGTGGAATATAGGAACAAGTAATGAAAGCATTAAAAGATTTCAAATTTACTTTAACACCGACAAACTCAATCTCCTGGGTACTAGAAAATTGGATCATTTCAGATGATAAAGCATCATCAACAGCTAACAGAACGCCACCACCTATGCGAGAAATCCGGTCACGTCTGAATATAGAAAAGTTTGTGGAAAAAACCGATGCATCAGCAATATCAGGTTTTAGCCACGTCTCTGTGAAAGCTAGAATGTTATGCTCAAAAGAAAGACTATCTACATAGAGATTAGGAAGTTTAGATTTCAGTCCTCTAACGTTCTGGTAACCCAGGTTAAGGGACGAAGCTAGTTTTTTGACACACCAGCAGATGCTGATGTGGCAGGAATAGTATTAGTTGTTGTTGTAGGCAAGCGAATCGGTTGCCGATTTTTCTTTTTTACAGTATATTCCTTAACTATTATATGTTTAGGCCAAAAATCTTCTCGACATATAGTGTCGAAGATATTGGCAGAAACACTAATTTTGAAGGACGAAATGTCCCGAGAATAAGAAAATTTAAACTTCTCCACCGCAATATTCGAGACGTTAACTTTCTTCCGAAAATAGGCTATTACATCATCAGATGTGACAACAGGGTCTAGCCTAGAAACAAATATATGTTTCTTTGGTGGTATGCCAACGAGAGGCCGCGGTCCCGAAGCGTCAGCCGCAGCAGTAACGTTGGACAAGTCACCCACTGCAGCAGTCAACTTGTTCACGGGGCCCTCGATACTTTTAAAACTATCGGCAATTTCCATTGGAATGGGTAATTGCCCAGACACATCGGACACTACAATAGGCATCGTTTTTAAGAGATCATTCCCAGGTGATACCGGTAATTCATTACTAATAGCATTCACAACCGGGCTCTTAAACGATATCAATTGCTGTACATTAGGAGTGGACGGTGCATGAGACTGGCGGATCAACAGATACAGAAACACCCCAAGGACTGGTCCTTTTACGTTTCGGAGACTCATTCATAAGCGATAAACTTCTGAACTGAGTCTCCACCGCAGTAAACTCCGCTTGGAGTTTATTAAAACCTGCCCTTAAAGTGTCAAAACTATCTCTAGTCCGCCTCATGAAAGAGCGCATCTCATTCTCGACCTCCCGGCAAGCATCACATCCATATTTTAAGCCACCACCTTTAGCAATAGACTCCTTGATTCTGCCTGTGTAACCTGCACACTTAACGTGAACCGCATTGTCGCACAACCAACAAAGAATATAATCATGGGAGTCAACCGCATTAGTGGCAACTATGCAATTATTTTTTGAGCAGACAACCATTTTATCAAAAGTTTAATTTAATTACAAAAGGAAATACAAAAAAATAAAAAATAAAAATTCTAAAGGTAAAAAATCTGTGTATAAGAATATACTGACCAGTTCTGACACAAGGGTTAATGTGCAGAGTAAGCCTTCACAACTAAAGAATAAAAAGAAATGAAAACACAAAAACAAAAACACGTATCACAGAGTCGCGGGTAGGCAAAAGACGAGAGCGCAAATCAATCAAGAATAGGAAAGAGCGGGAGAGCGCGTCAAATTGAACACATGCAACAACAATTTGTACGCAAGAGCGCGAGAGTTAGTTAAAACGGTAAAGACACAAAAGCAAAAGAGATAAACAAAACAACAACACCGCTAATGCAAGTATTGTTGTAAGTTTTGATTTTATTTAAATTTAAACAAAAACGACAGCAAGAATTCGCGAAATGAAAATAAAATTCGGATGTTGTAATTGTTATTAATTAAACCGATAATTTAAGAGTTATATAAAAGTATTTAATCGCGAGAAAAAATAAAAGTTGATAAGCGCAAAAAAAACACGTCCGTCCTCTGCAACGAGTGAAAGTTTTTTTATCCACATCGAGTGGTACATTGATAATTTGTCCATAAATTCCGTATTGTCCATGGACGTGTCGCAATCGTCTAATTTGCATAAATGGAATTCGCGGAGAGACAAGTCTTTCGGAAATCAAATCCAGTGGTGGTAAAGACGCAGGTATTTCGTGATATTTGAAACCGTTGTATTTGGACATCGTTGGAATGTTTTTCTTCTCTATCGCTTGATAACACGTTTTGCACAATAAAACATCCTCACTTGTATTATAATTGTCCACTATTACACTTAAAAGCTCTTCATGTTCAGCGCGTGGTGTTTTTAAATCTTTTTTAAACCACAATCGATCACACACAGAGCACGCATAACCGAAGGGATTGTCCAAAAACTTTTTACGGAATTCTTCATGGGCAACTTTATTTCGACGAAATTGTGAGTATGGAATCTCAAGTTGAACATCAGTCTGAGGGTCCCCTGAAAAGCAATTTATTTTATGCGTTAAGTAATAATGTCCAATTGAGAAAGTAAAGTTTTACATATGCAAAAATATTTGAGTACTTACAATGATCATTTTCAATATCCTGTTCATTTGGAGCATTGCCTTGCACATGTGATACATCCACTTGGAAATCGTCTGAAAAGACGGTAGGTTATGCATTTAATCTACATATGAGCATAAACACAAAAATTTGTTGATTAGAAAATATTAAAGTACTTACGATGATCGTTTTCACTATTTTGCACAGTGTTATGTTATGCACAGTAGAAACACTAGGTTGCGCATTTCGTAATGTTTTTCGGCGTGCACGAAATTCACGTACACGTTCTGTTGAAGTCTTTGCGGTTTTTTTTAGTTTTATTTTCTTTTTGTTTCTGTCGATATTCACGACACCTTTCTGCATTATTTTTCGGCATAATTGCGGCAAATATTTAAAAATCAAAACAGAAATCAAAATATTTACGAATATAAAAATACGGACGCAATACAGCACACGCGGTTGCTATTATGAGCGTCGTAACGCGTGTATTACACAGACGTACTAACATACACGCAAACATTCGTATGACGCTTGGTCTAAGCAAGTATTAGTTAGAATAGTATAGCTATACATAACGCCTTCTCGCTCACCGTAGCTCCGTAATAGGCAGGCGCGCACACATACGAACTAGCATACATACAAACATACATACGTATGACGCTTGAACTAACACTAAAGCAAGTATTAGGCAGCGCAGTATACATACTACAATACTCACTCTACTAGCGTTGCTCAGCAGTACGCAGCCACACACATATACGTATATCAACATATAACGCTTCGTAGCCAAGAGTGGGGAGGCTACGAAGCACCGCACAAAGAGGAGACGGAGAATAAGGAACGTTATATAACTCTGTTCTATCTCATTCTCTCGCAGGCTATATACTATAAGATCTATATGTATGTCTCTTTTTATTATTGTCGCTTTTTCGTTTTCACTTCAAAAATTTTGCGGACATGGCTATATCAACTCAGCTTCTCATGCTGATCAAGAATTTATATACTTTATGGGCTCGTAAACGCCTCCTTCTGTGCGTTACGAACATCTGACCAATTTTACAATACCCTCTGCAAGGGTATAAAAAGTAAATAAAAAAAAGTAAATAAAAAGTAAATAAATAAAAAGTAAATAAAAATGTATCACAAAAAAATATATAAATAGCCACGTCGACACTTTGTAAATTGCCGTCGAGTTCTGTAGTTAGTGTGCTCGCTTGGCGATCGGGCGGCCGGGGTTCGACTCCCAGCTTGGTCGAAGTTTTTCGTAATGCTTTTTATTTATAATGCTTTTTATATATTTGCATCTCATTCTCTCGCAGCGAGCACACTAACTTCAGAACTCGACGGCAATTTACAAAGTGTCGACGTGGCTCTGTTGTTAGTGTGCTCGCTTGGCGATCGGGCGGCCGGGGTTCGACTCCCAGCTTGGTCGAAGTTTTTCATAATGCTTTTTATTTATAATGCTTTTTATATATTTGCATCTCATTCTCTCGCAGCGAGCACACTAAGTACAGAACTCGACGGCAATTTACAAAGTGTCGACGTGGCTCTGTTGTTAGTGTGCTCGCTTGGCGATCGGGCGGCCGGGGTTCGACTCCCAGCTTGGTCGAAGTTTTTCATAATGCTTTTTATTTATAATGCTTTTTATATATTTGCATCTCATTCTCTCGCAGGCTAAATACTATAAGATCTATATGTGTCTCTGTTTAGTGGTCGGTTTTTCGTTTCATCGAGTCTGAAATCACTCCCAACGATTCTAAAGAAGTTTTCACTTCAAAAAAAACTGAAATGAGTGACAACGAAAACTTGAGCAATTGGCAGCCGCAGGAGATGCCGCGTACGTCACATCGGACAGTGATACCATGGTGAATACGCCACCAGTAGTCACCCCTGTGACCCATAGCGAACCTAGATCCCGAGTCGAGTCAACCGGTCAAGCCGGAATACTCAATTTAAAAACCTACGTTCCCAATTTGAATGCCAACGCAGTATTTTAGAGATGGAAGAAAAAGTAATATTTAAGTATCATGATGAAATGGGGCATGTAGGAGTAGACAAAGTAGTTGACTTGATAGGTCAAAATTATTGGTTTCCCAGCATGAGAAAGGAAATTGATAAGCTTGTAAAAAAATTGTCTCAAATGTACAGCGTTTTCAAATAAATCAGGAAAACAGAAGGATTTCTTCACTCCATACCCAAAGGAGATAACCCGTTTCAATATTTACATATAGATCACTATGGACCGATACATAGTAAAGATAGCAAAATGAAACACATATTAGTCGTAATAGATGCATGTAAGTTACCATATGAAGCTTTAAGACTCCAAAGCTTGCGCAGATCGCAGGTGATATTCAGCTCTACAGTTATCACTTGAGGCTTTGGTCCCACAAAGCTTGTATATTGCAGCTGATAGCAGCTTGAGCTCGATAGGCTTGAAGCCCGCACCCACGTGTGCGAAAGCAGTATCAAAAAGAACTCAAAAGGCACTACACCCAATGCTAAAGCGGTAGATGTCTAATACTTATAAATTAACCTAACTAAATAAATAACCTAAATAAATTGGAAAGCAACGAAATTATTAACTTGTACTAAATTTGTGCGGTTATTTGCTACAAAGAGTACGAAATCAAGTGAAGCAATCGAAGCACTGGAAGAATACTTCAAAGTATATAGTAGACTAGACCCAAGAATATAATATCAGATAGAGGCAGTTGCTTCACCTCAAAAGAGTTCGATGATTTTATTAAGGAATGTAATGTTAATCATATAAAAGTAGCGACAGCATCACCTCACCACAGGCTAATGGACAAGTTGAGAGAGTCAATAAAGACCTAGGACCCATGATTGCGAAGTTAGTTTACAGTGAAAACAATAAGCAATGGCATACAGTATTGGATAAGGTAGAGTTTACAATGAATAACACAAGAAACAGATGCACCAATGAATATCCAAGTATAATGCTATTTGGTATAAAACAAGAGGTAGCATGATAGACAGCTTAAAGGAAAATGTAATAGAAGTGAATCAAGTTTAAGAAAATCGAAACTTAACAGAAATAAGGGAAAATGCAGTCATTAAGCAACAAAAATCACAAAAGCAAACAAAAAGGAAAAGAATAAGAATAATTATGTTCCGAGTAATATTATAACACGGAAGAAGCTACACAAGTCACACATTACAATACAAGCCCCCTCATTTTGTGTCTCTCATCGGTGGAGAGCTACAAGGTCTTTAAATATGAGTCCCCAATCGTGACGTTACAACAAGGAAAAGGATGGAGAATTGAAGGACACTCAAACCTGGTACATGTAATTCCTCTTGACTCATTTGCGGGCCTTGCTGAACCTGTCCTGTCCTGAACCTGTCATTAGCCCTGGACCAATACCCTTCTTGTGACCTGAAAACACTGGCCTCTCTCAAAATTAAAGATCTAAAAACAAAAATCGAGGAACTCACGGTCTCCAACAAGAGGGCTAGACGATCAATCAGATGGTTACGCTCAGCTTGGAAATGGGTAGCAGGATCACCAGACGCAGCTGACTGGGACCAGATTTTACAATCCCATGATTCTCTAATTAGAGAGAATAACCAACAGTTCACCATAAATAAACAATTCTTGTCCGGCATTTAAGAGGCATTCGACAAAATAAACGAACTAGCAGGAGCTTTGAGCACAATCAACAAGGATAACGACTCCGAATTATCCATCCTACTGAACAAAATCTTATTACTTGAACGGAAGCTGGACGAAATTGTGCGAGCATGCCAACTCGCTAAAGTCGGCGTAATAAACTCGAACCTGCTGGACATAGACGAGCTGCAGGATATCATCAGCACCACACCAAGCCTGCCTTACAACAACATCATAGAGGCCATCGAATTTGCCCAACTTACTATCTTCGTGAACTGTACCCTACTCCTTTACAACATAGCAATGCCACGGGCACTACAACAGGAATATTCGGTGCAGATCATCAGGCCAACCATAACAAACAATCAGCAACTTGACATTCCTTCGGGAAAAATCCTGGTAGGACCACGGAACACCTTCATTATATCATGGAGCTGCCAGACCATGGGCAATATCACCATTTGTAAGGAATCAGACCTCACTCACCTGGATGAAGAGTCTTGCCTGCCAAGACTAATAAAGGGAGGAACCGCAAAATGCTATTCAATAACCTACACGGCAAGCCCCATTGAATGACTGGAAGATGGCACCATATTCACGACCAACTTTAGAGGAAAAATGACAAACGGCGTTGTAGAAACAAACCTAAACAAGACCTTTGTCATTCAATTCTCAAACGAATCAGTGACAATTGGTAATAAAACCTTCAGAAGCCAGACGGTTACAAGAATGGTGGCAATACCTTCCACTTTGTCTGAAGTCGTAAACGAAGGACATCGACTTAATGTGGAATACATTCACAACTTGCACATAAACAATTTACGACGCCTCAACACTCTAACAAAAGGGACCACCATCACGGCCAGTTGCGCCATCTTTGTATTTCTCGCCATCTCCATAGGTTGGATTCTGAAGAAGATGCTCCAAAAACCCGAAACACCACCCTCCCCCAGGATCACCGTCCATAAATGCAAAGGATCTCCGTGACGTCGATTTTTGAGGGGGGAGGAGTTAGCACACTCATCCTCACGCGAGGCCTCCTCTCACACAACCAGCGCCCCTGGGATGCCTTGTCCTTCACTTACCAGACCATGCCCCGCACCCCGGCCTCTCACATCACAAAGGGACTCGATCGGCACACTTTACCAGAAACGCCTGAACGAGTATCGGGCAAAATACCCCCATCGATCTAAGTAACACCAGCCCTTGACCACACACACACCTTCACACATTATAGGAACACTAACAGACCACACACACACGCGTATGACCTAAGTGCATCGCGACCTATATCACTTTTAGTCAACTAAGCAACCTACATCTTTTACTTCCTGTAAACACACTTAGCCAAGTAAGCAACTTATGTTTCCTAGTGTTTATGCGACCCAAGCATATATGTGACCCAAGACGACCCCCGTTGGGTCACACTAGGCGCTTCACTTTCCTTTTCTAGCATAAGCACTTTTGTATCATCTAGCCTAGCCGTTCTTTGAATATTGCCGGTAAGCAGAATAAGCCGGAAGAGGCGACCCACTTTAGACACGATCCCAACGCCGCTGCCGACGGCATGACGCCGCAGCCAGCGCCCATTGGGCATCTCGGGGTATATTTAAAGGACCACGCTCGACAGAGCCGGCAGTCTTAGTTTAGAAGTAGAACTAGTTATGTCAAGTACAACTAAATAAAATCTTATAACGTTGTAAATCAAGTGTTGTGTTGTGTCTCACTGTAAGAATCCCGAGTTTCCCAAGTCCAATCCTTGTATCTAAGGAAGGAAATGGTAAGAATTCCCCTATAAGGGAAATGGAAACTCATAACTTATATATTTGCAGATGCAAACCTTGTAAATTCTGATAATATACCAGAAAATTGTCTGATGGTTTGCCGAGAATCCAATTGTGGCAAGGAGTCAGAAGTTTCTTTTTATGTATAATCCCGATGCATTAGTTGCTCTTGTAGTATACTTTTAGGTATTGGATTAGGCCACATACGTTTAGGGATAGATTATAAGTAATTAGAACTTAAGCATAATGTCTAGCTTTAAGTACCGTTAAGGACACTAGCCATAAGACCAATGTAAATGCTCCCCTATAAATACCGGGCTTGCGGCCCCAGTAAATCACTTCAAGTTAAACCTTGCCTTCGCCTACTTCATGGCGATCCTGCCTACCATTGGCAACAATTAAAAAGGCAAAAGAAAAAACAAATATAAAAATAAAAAGTCCTTGCCATAAAAAATAAGGCAAATACCGATGCCCAGGACCATTCCCCAAATAAAGCGGCGTGGTTGCCTTCTCGTCAGACTTAGGAGGCAGCGAGCGGCCCTGCTGGCCCAAGTAAACAGCGACCCACCACCGCCATGGGCGGAGGCATGCCAAATTTGGATTAGAATATGCCGACTTGAAGAACAACAGCAACAACAAAAAGAGGCAAAGCAGCAGAACCAACAGCAGATGCAGTATTAAAATATTAAACAAAAAAAAAATTTTTAATTTTAATAAAAAAGAGTGCTCATATAAGCACCTTAGTGGTAAGAGGCGATTTTTGCGCTGCCACAATAAATCAATTTAAATACACAAAAAAAAAAAAGAAATAAAAATGAACAAACATTAATATACATATATTGTTTAGAAATTCCTTTTTTTGAATAAGTCTATCATTGCCAAAATACCCTCGAATCAAAAAGCAAAGAGAAACCAAAAAAAAAATTCATATCTTTGAAATATACAATTTCGCTATTAAACAAAAATAATTATTGAAAAGGCGAAAAAAAATAACAACCCAAAACTAACAAGTTTTGGGCGGGGGTTGAACCAGAAATTCGTCGATTTCAGGCAGGACCTCTACCACTTAAACCGTCGAGCTGCTTGCAGTTCAGTCGGCGTTTTACTTATAAGTCACCAAAGCTATAGCTTTAAAGCCGATTGATTAGGAAAATATAGAATAGTGCGCCGAAATATTTCACACAGCTTCAAATGACTGGGGCAGTTAGCAACATTCTGTGCAACAATTGCGACCCTGAACAAGTAGTGGCATGCACCATAGCGCCACCGAAGTCCTTCGCTACCAAAGAACAGCAAAGAACAGTCGCCAACACTTCGGAAACCTTTTTTGCTGCAGGGCAAAAAAACGATTCCAAGCCGCAAGAAAATTTTTTGCCAAATGCAGGCAAGCAAGCAGGGCCCGCTTGGCAGACAGTGGTTGCGCGACCAGCGAAAAAGGCGATACCCAAGAAGCGTCAACCTGCTATTTTGGTCCAGGTTACTAGGAGCCACGACGAGAAGCTCATTGCTGTGGGCGACCGCGTTCGCACGGTAAGACGGACTGCGAAGGGAGACCTGCTTCTGGAACTAAATCCATCTGGCGCCGAAATAGTAGACCAGCTGGGACAGGACATAGGCGTGGCCCTAGCCGGGCAGGTTGAGGCGCGCGCATTGTCAAACCTCACCAGGAGAGATGTGCTGGATATGGACGGCGAAACAACGAGGGAAGAGATATTACGAGCGTGCAAATTGAAAACTCGCATATAAAAAGTCTGCGCACAGCCCACGACGGCTGTCAAAGGGCGATCTTATGCGTCCCGTCAGCAGTGGCCGAGATCATCTTGAAGGTTGGCAACCTCAGGATAGGATTTTCTGTGTGCCGCATCCGCAAAAACACATCGGCGGTAGCCAGCGATGTCCAGCAACAACGGGTGTACCACCAAAGTTGATCGAAAAGGGCCACCAAAATGAGTAAATTCCTTCAGCTGAATCTTAATCACTGCGAGGCAGCACACGACCTACTTGCGCAGAACATTCGTGAAGTCAAAGCGAGCCCTTCAGGAAAAAGCCTACCGGCATTTGGGTGGCCAGTACCTCAGGTAAGGCCGCACTCTGGTCATGCGGCGCCTCTCCGATTCAACTGCGACACTCTATGGCAGGAGAGCACTTTGTACGCGCACAGGCAGACGGAAAATGGGTCTATAGCTGCTACCTGCCCCCCATCGTGAGCCACGATAATTTTTGTAGAGCGCTTGACGAGATAGTCAACGACGCGAGTTCTCGCAGCCCGCTCGTTATTGCAGGGGACTTCAACGCATGGACCCTTTACTGGGGAAGCGCGGTTACCAATGGAAGAGGACGATCGCTTCTGGAAGCCTTTGTATCGCTGGACTTAGTCCTTCTGAACAGAGGGTCAAGCTTCACATTTAGCAGAGCAAGCGGCGGGTCCGTTATTGACCTCACCTTCGTCAGCGGCGGGCTATTTAGGTCGTCATCATGAAGCGTTGGTGAAATCTACACGGCCAGCGACCACGAGGCGATATTATTCACCCTAGGCGTCACCAAACCCCGTCAGGCGGCGCTGCCCCAAAGCAGGGTATACAAGAGCGACACTCTGGACGTAAGAGCCTTCGCCGAGGCAATGGCAACACACGAGTGGACCCAGAGCACAGCCCAGCGGATGGCAGTCCAACGCGAGCATGGCGGTAAGGAGACCTTTTAAGGGACGTCAGCTACCGGTTTTCTGGTGGAAAAGCTCAATTGGAGACATACATACGTAGAACGTGCCTAGCCTCTAAGCGGCGTTACCAGAGAGCAAGGAAGCGAGGATTGGAGACATGGCCGCAACTATGGGCAGCCTATAGCGCACGCAGGACGGAGCTGAAGTAGGCTATATATGAAGCGAAGCGGGAAGTGTACCTCAGTCTCTGCGACACGGCCGATCAGGACCCTTGGGGCAGGGCATACAAAATCGTGGTCAAGCGAGTCTACGCCAACAGATTCTCTTCTCCTACTGAAGCCAGCGAGTTGGAACGTATTGTCTGCGAAATTTTCCCCCAGCGAGCGGACTCCCTAAGCTGTAGGCGCGTTGATCATGTTGCTTCCCGCTACCACGTACCAGTCACCACCGATGAAGTGCTTGCGGCCGCCAGGTCGCTGAAACAAAATAAGGCCCCGGGCCCGGATGCCATGTGCGCTTCGGCTGGCAATGGCAACTTGTCCGGAAATATTTGCGGCAAGGGCGACCTGTCCGCAAATCAGTATGGATTCCACAAGGTAAGGTCCACCATAGACGCGGTCAGCAGATTAGTGAGCATAGCGTCTGATGCTATTAAGGGCTCTCGCTGGAAAGGAGGTGCGAAGCAATAATGCCTAGTGATCACCCTTGATGTGAAGTATGCTTTTAACACGGCGGACTGGTGTTGCATACTGGATGCTGCCAGAAGTTTTGGGGTCCCATCGTACCTGTACGAAGTGATATGGAGCTTCTTTTCGGGGAGAAAGCTAATGTATACTGCGACGTCTGTACCCGTTTGACGTCTAGTGTCTGCAGGAGTGCCTCAGGGCTCAGTTTTGGGCCCCCTTCTGCATTAGTAGTCGCTGGAATGGTACCCATCGACATTCTGTCAGCGGAAGTTCGGGCCACTGCAGAGGCCACCAGTAGGGGCATTCCGAAGAGTGTCGCCAAAGCAGACGCTAGAAGGCTCAGTTTGAGGAAATGGCAGGACCGATGGGACGCTGCACCAAACGGCAGATGGACGCATCACCTCATCCCCAATATTGAGGCTTGGGTCGGTAGAAAGCACGGGCAGGTGAGCTTCTACCTCACGCAGGTGCTGAGCGGACACGGCTGCTTCCGCCAATACTTAAACAGGTTCTTCCACGACCACTTCTCAACGTGTCCTGCGTGTCCTGAAGGAGCAATCGAGGACGCCCACCACGTTGTATTTAGTTGCGGCCGCTTCGGTGCGGATAGACAGCGGGCGATCGGCCAGTCCCTATCGGTGGCCAGCTTGGTACCCAGCATGCTGGAGAGCAAGGATAACTGGGCGGCGGTGAACACCTACTTCGGAGCCATCATGCGCGAGCTTAGGAGACTGGAGCGAGAAAGAGTCGGTTCAGCATAGAAGTTGCCACAACCCTGGCGAAGCAATTCCCAATGGGACGTACCGCCGGGCGGGCATTTTTTATGTATCCATGTTAATCGATTTCTGTTGTCAGTCTGGTTGTATTTTGTTGATCTCTTTTTTATATATGTTAATAAATGAATTAATAAAAAAAAAAAAAAAACCCCAACATACCTTAAAGAAGAGCACATGTTCAACATGTGCACTCAAAAGTGCACAAACAACATAAGCACACTTGTAAAGCTTGCCGCGATTAAAGCAAGCTTTCGAAAAAGCTCAAGAAAAGTTTACAAAGCTTGCACGCACACATAAAGCTTTCTGATCGCAACAAGCTCCACAAAATGAAATTTTCCAATAACGAAGTCCAAATACCCTTCTATAAGAAAAATCACAAAATTTTTTTGGAAACAATTAAATATTGGAAAATAGAATCTTAAACAAATTGAAAAAAAAGAAGAGAAACAACATTTTTTTTCCTCCATTATAATATAAGAAAAAAACATGAAATACTAAGAGAACAAAATTAATTTAAGAGAATTAAATATGCCATAAAGATAAGACCAAAAGTAACAAAATGGACCAGAACATAGAAATATTAAAAGAAAAGTTTCAGAAAGCGTACAAGTGCCTAAATAAGACAATTTATATACACCCTCAAACCATTAATAAGCACCTCGAAACTATCTTTGAGAGTTACAATAGAATAAAAAGTAGCAGTACAGACATATGCAATGAATCAAGTAGTAAAATCTTCACTGAGCTAATATACAGTTTAAATAAACAACTAATAAGTATAGCAACAAAACATAATATAAAATTCACAATACCGGTAGATTCGAATCTAGAAGCAACTTTTGAACCTCTAGTAGCAAAAGACACAGAAGAACCAAGTCCAAAAGATAACCCAGAAGACGTTCAAGATAATACAAAACCAAAGATGGTGCAAACAAAGATTGAATTTCTTAATACAGCTTCTAAGCTGATTCAGAAGTATCATGGTGGAGTAGAAACAATTCAAAGTTTCATAGATTCACTGGAATTAATCAATGAAATAAAAGCAAAACATGAAGAAACAGCTATTAAAGTTATAAAAACGAAACTAAAAGGGGACGTTAGACTACTAGTTACTAATGAAAACACTATAAATGGTATAATCCAAACATTAAAGAAAGAAATTAAGGGTGAAACAGTTCAGGTAGCAGAGGCAAGATTAATGAATTTAAAACAAAATGGCAAGAACGCAAGTTTATTTATGTCAGAAATAGAAAATTTCACTAAATCATTGAAACGCGCATTTATAACAGACAACGTAAACCCTGTAACAGCAAAGAAATATGCAACTCAAACAGACTCAGAACAATAATAGAAGCAGGCTATTTTACTGAAATGAATGATGTTGTAGCTAAATTTGTAAATACATCTACAAATATGGAACAGGATCACAGCGTGTTTTATAATAAAAGAAACAATTACACAAATAGGAACTCGTACAATAATAATAGAAATTATAATAATAATTACCAAAATAAAACCCAAATGATAATACTAACTATAACAATACTAGGAATTACAATAACTATAGTAATAATTATAATCGAAGAAATTATAACAATAGAAATACCAAAACTAATTATCCTCCTAAAACACAACAAAATAATAATGTCAGATTTACAAACGTAGAAGAAAATTCGGAAAACTCAAAAAGTCCTCTAGTGTAAAGAATCGAACAAATAAAATATATAGTTTAAATTGCAACCTTAATAGCTACATAACTTTAAACTTTGACGATGTAGGGACAATAAAATTACTATTAGACACAGGAGCTGATTGAAGACAATACAGTTGACATACACAGACGGACAAAACTTAGTGGAATAGGCAAAGACGTCCTATTTACAATAGGTGAAACCAAACTAAAGATCAGCAACCTCTCAACAGTACACACCTTCCAAGTAATAGAAAATGATTTCCCCATCCCATGTGACGGAATCCTGGGGCTTGACTTTATAAAAAAATTCAATTGCACACTCAATTATTCCACCAACAAATTGATAATAGATCCATATAAATCAAGATATAAAATTATAATCAATATAGGGATCAGTCAAAACACACATGTATTCCATATCCCACCTAGAACAGAAAAAATTGCACGCATTGCAATATCCAAGAATTACACCCGGGGATATTCTTCGCAAACACAATTGCTTCAAAGTCTAACCCATATGTCCGCATATTAAATACTAACAACACAGACGTGCAAATTACAAATATAAACCTATTAAATGAAAACCTGTCCGATTATGAAATCTTAAAAATAAACAAACAACATGATTCAAAACATAAATCCACAATAATGAACAAACTAGCATCCTATTTTCCCGACTTCGTGAAAGAACCTCTACATAAATTATGCTCAGAATTTGATGATGTATTCGCAATAGAATCTGAACAAATATCCTGCAACAATTTCTATAAACAAAAATTAAGACTCGAAGACACAACACCAGTCTACACCAAAAACTACAGGATAGCACACAGTCAAAAAAATGAAATCAATAAACAAGTGGACAAATTGATCAATGATGATACTATTGAACCTTCAATGTCTGAGTTCAATAGTCCAATCTTATTGGTTCCTTAAAAGTCGCTACCTGGCAGCAATGAAAAACGGTGGAGATCGGTAGTTGATTATAGAAAAATTAACAAACAACTAGTAGCGGATACATTCCCACTACCCAGAATGGACGATATCCTTGACCAGCTAGGACGCGCTAAATACTTCTCTTGTTTAGACTTAATGTCAGGATTTCATCAAGTAGAATTAGAAGAAAACTCTCGGGACATAACATCATTTTCCACAGATAAGGGCTCATTCAGATTCAAGCGATTACCATACGAATTAAAAATTGCACCAAACTCGTTTTAAAGAATGATGTCCCTTGCATTCCCTTGTCCCTTGCATATCACCATCCCAAACATTCCTTTATATGGATGATCTAATTGTAATTGGGTGCTCTGAAAGTCACATGATTACAAACTTAAGGAATGTTTTGAAACCTGCCGAAAATATAACTTAAAATTGCACCCTGACAAATGCTCTTTCTTCAGACATGAAGTTACTTTTCTAGGACACAAATGCACAAATAAAGGAATTTTACCAGACGAAAGCAAGTTCAAAACGATTCAAGATTACCCGACTCCCAAGAATGGCGACGAAGCCAAAAGATTTGTAGCATTCTGTAATTACTACCGTAGATTCATTCCAAACTTTGCATACCATGCACAATTTATCAATAGATTATCTAGGAAAAATGTAGAATTTAACTGGGATGCAAACTGTCAAGCAGCTTTTGAATACTTAAAAAACAAATTATTAAGCCCACAAATACTCCAATAATCGGATTTTAATAAAAAATTTTGTATCACAACTGATGCAAGCAAGATCGCATGTGGAGCCGTCCTCAGCTAAGAATTTGATGGACTCCAATTACCCATATCATACGCATCTAAGGCATTTACAAAAGGCGAAAGCAATAAGTCAACAATCGAGCAAGAATTAACAGCAATACATTGGGCAATTCAATATTTCAAACCATACATATACGGAAAAAAATTCTTAATTAGAACTGACCATCAACCATTAACATACCTATTTTCTCTTAAAAACCTATCGTCAAAGCTTACTAGAATAAGGCTAGATTTAGAAGAGTTCGATTTCACTATAGAATACATCAGGGGACAAGAAAATTTCGCAGCGGATGCTCTCTCCAGAATTGAATTTGAAAATATAAAAACATAGAAACTAATAAAACACTTAAAGTAGCAACAAGATCAGAAACAAAAAAATTAACACATAAGGAAAACAAAATTAACAATAACGGAATAGAAACACCAAGAATATATGAAATAATAAATCCTAACGAAGCCAAAAAATACGCGCAAATTTTTTTTTTTTTTTTTTTTAACGTTTAATATATATTTGTTGAATCTACTCTTAAATTAGAGCCTAACAACAAGTTTGAGATATTTTTCTTAGACTAGTACTTAAGATAAATCCTGGGGATATTGCAGGCAGGCCTAATCACTTGTTATTGTATATATTATTATTAGTTCGCGTAAGGGAATTGGCAAGAACATTTGGGTGTGCATCCAGTTTCGCAGAATACTTTAGTTGTTGAGTACCTATTTCAGATTTTACGCTAGGTATATTTAGATCATTTTGAATGTTGTCGTTTCGTATATACCACGGGGCCCCCGTGATTGATCTTAAAATCTTCGACTGCGCTCTTTGTATAATATCGACATTGCTGGTACTTGCATTTCCCCATAGTACGGCTCCGTAAGTCCAGATGGGTTTCAGTACGGAGTTGTATAGGAGGACTTTATACTCCAGACGTAGAGGGGACCGAGCATTGATGATCCAATGTAGGCTACTCGCTTTCAGTTTAAGCTGTGACTTTTTGCTTCGATGTGCTTGCGCCAAGTTAGTCTTCTGTCTAGGTGGATGCCAAGGTAAGTGACATCCACGGCTTGAGGAACTGGTACGTTGTTTAGCATTAGAGCTGGACAGTTTCTTCTGTTAAGCGTAAATGTAACATGTTTGCATTTCTGCTCGTTGACCCGGATACGCCAGGTTGCTAGCCATTCCTCTACCACCTTAAGGTGTTCCTCTAGTTTTGCAGAGGCTTGTATTGGGCATTTGGATCTGCTAAGGATTGCCGTGTCATCGGCAAAAGTGGACGTTGTAAGTCCTAAACTCGTTGGTAAGTCTGCAGTGTACAGCAGGTAGAGCAATGGGCCGAGTACACTGCCTTGCGGTACACCAGCTTTGATTTCAAAATCAGCGGAGACGGAGCCATTACATCTTACAGCGAATTTCCTATTGTAAAGGTAAGATTCCATGAGTTTGTGTGTGTACTGTGGCAGTTTTTGCCGAATTTTGAACATCGGACCCTCCAGCCAAACTCTATCGAAAGCCTGGGCAACGTCGAGAAAGACAGCCGCACAGTATTCTTTTAGTTCGAATGCTGTTCGTATTTCGGATGTTATGCGATTGACTTGTTCAATTGTACCATGTTTTTCGCGGAAGCCAAACTGGTGTGAAGGGATTGTGTTCTCCGATGCCAGAAATGAGTTTAGGCGGATCTGCAGGACCTTTTCAAAAAGCTTCGAAACCAAACTAATTGGCCTATAGGATGATGGCTGGGTTTTGTCCTTTCCCACTTTAGGAATCATGATGATAGTGGACTTTTTCCATGTTCTTGGGAAGTAGCCAATTTTTATTATAGCGTTGAACAGTTTGCAGATATATTGTATTGCAATGATAGGGAGTTCTAGGATCATTTTCGGTGTGATTAGGTCATGGCCAGGGGCTTTTTTCGGCTTTATGTGGTTTTTAATAACTGCAGTGATCTCGTCCGATTGGAGTTCCGAGTACCCACTATCCGTTAATGTGTTCGAAGGGGGAAGTACAGATGAGTTTGATGTTGGATTTGGCTGGAAAACCATTTTAAGATGTGTGGCAAATACGGATGCCCTCTCTTCGTCACTGCGGGCCCATCCACCGGTTGGACTCCTTATCGGTGAAATTGTCTCTGTAGGAGCGCTTAAAGTTGGGTGGGCTTTCCACAGAGGATGTTTAGTGCTGGTTGGACTGAGCTTTTCTATGTATTTCCTTTGAGCCCAGCTTTCCCCTTGTCTTAACGCCTTGGAGAGGTTGCGATTAGCTTGCCTTAGGCGAAGTTTTGCTGCTGGTGATCGAGTAATCTGCCATTCTCTTCTTAGAGAATGATTAGGATACCGGTCCCGCCATGAGCTTTTCCGTCTGGATGGTTTGTTGCGTAGAAGGTATATTTTGGTATTTGAAAATTATTTTTTGATGTTAAATGTGTTTCGAAATCAGCAAAACGTCGATTTCACTTGAGTCTAGGAATAGTTGCAGTTAATTTTTGTGCTTGGAGATGCCGTTAGCATTCCAAAGACATAGACGTAGGGAAGCCATTATTTATTCTCGATAAGCTTCTGGATAAGCAGGTTTTGATTCCGCATCAGTTCGTGCATACAGTTTTGCATGAACGTCATAAAAGTGGTCATGTTTTGATTGAGTGAGATCAATAGGGCCTCTAGACCACTTGGAGTTTGCTGGCCAAGCTCTGGTGCGCTAGGTTGCGGATTCTGTAGATGGCGGAGTGACGGGGTCTCTTTCGCGGGCTCCGTCTGTCCAGTTCGGAGCACACTAGCGAAGGATACACTAGGACTGGTTGTAGCAGTCATGTTGGATGATCTAACAGCCTTGGCGAAGAAAACCTCCGGTGTAGTTTTGGAGGCGTTGAAGATGATTTTTGGTCCGGCTGGGGGTTTGCGCCCGTTTAGGTGTGATTTAAGATCCTTAAAGACAGGACATCCTCTGTAGTTGGCCGTGTGGTTCCCTCCACAGTTGCTGCATAGTCTTAGTGCGACGTTGTTTCTGTCCTTGGTGCAAATTCCATCTTCATGATGTTCGCCGCAGCCAACACACACTGACCTAAAATTGCAATTGTTAGAGGTGTGGTTGTATTCCTGGCAGTTTTTACACTGCGGTGGTTGGCGTCTCTTATGGGGCTCCTCTACGGTGATTCTTCTGTGCAGTAGAAGCTGTAGGTTGTAGATCGGGTGCACTTCATTTGGCTTCGACCGCTTTGCATCTGGTTGGAGCTCGATTTTAAAGAGCGGCTGTGCGACTTTGTTCCTGTTGATGATGTTGACAACGGACTTGACCGCAAACCCTTTTCGACCAACGCGTCTGCTATTTCTTGAGTAGGGACCGATGGCTCAATCCCCTTTAACACAACCTGGAGCCCTTTACTGCTCTTTAGTTGGTAGGTATAGAAGTTGATGTTAGCATTACGGAGGTACTTTTCGATGATGCGGAAATTGTCCTCAGTTTGGGCTTGACATTTAATTTCTTTAATGTTACCCCTATTGAGAGGGGTTACAACAAAGTTATTTGCCCCTACTGTTTCTACTAGTTTCGAAATCAGGGCGCTGCAGTTGGCTCCACGGATGTATAAAGGGGGTGGTCTAGCCGATTTAACTTTATCTACAGCGCCGGCTTGATCGTCTTGCTGATCGGCAAGAATTTTAAAACGATTCCCGCTAAGGGGTGCTATTCGTTCATTTGGTTTGGTTATTTTCGGCTTATTGCACTTTTTTTGTTTTGCGGGCTTAGCTTCCGCTTAGTTATTTTAATATATCTGTCCATTCCAGTTTGGACAGAAATCGTTGGGTTTACTATTGTGGCTGACTCTGGGCGACTTGTCGTTGACTGCTTGAGGCAGGTCAATACTTCGGCAGACGTTGCAGTAGTTGCTGTCAACGAGCTGACGGTGCTGGTTGCTGTCAACGAGCTGACGGTGCTGGTTGGTGCAATCGGTGACCCAGTTATCGATATTGATGGAGAAGCACACTGCTCTCTCCACGGTAGGTTGCTGTTAATTGCTGAGTGGCTGGCACTTTCGGTGTTATTGCTTACGTTAGCATTCGGTGGGGTCGGCGACACCACCGAAAAGTACGCGTTGTTGCGTTGGACCGAGAGTCGACGCTCACGTTGTTGTTGTACAATTAGTTCTTGTAGCTGTTGCTGGTGGGGATCGAGAGAGCTTGGGCCCGAATTGGTGGACATGGCTTTTGTAAAAATTACGCACTTTGTTGTTGCAACTTAGTATTTATTGCTATTAGAGCAATCTAAATAAAATATTAGAGCAAATTAAATACAAAAATGTAAATGTTTTATTACAAAAATAAAGAAAAATTACTCTCCTTCAATATAGGCGATTTGATCATTAGTGGAAGAATAGATCTAGATCAATTCCTTCCAAGGCTTGAAAAAGAAGCCGGTGCTCAAAGAATCTATAAACTCAAGATAGACATGTCAGAAAAACTATTTAGGTCACTTCCACCTAATGAACTAAACAAAAAGGAAAAGACACATTAAAACATTTAGAAATAGCAGTTCTACCTCAAGTAAAAGTAATAACAAATAAAGAAGAAATAAGAAATACATTAAATAAATATCATAGTGACCCAATAGAGGTAGGTCACTGCGGGTAAACAGAACACTAGGAAAAATAAAAAGAGATTTCTTTTGGAAAAATATGTCTCGGGATGTTGCAACATACATCAAAAATTGCGAAAAGTGCAAACTAGCCAAAGTAACCAGACACAACCACTCCCCATTGGTCATAACACCAAACCATGCAACCACTTTTGACACAATAATAATAGATACAATTGGACCATTACCATAAACAATGAATGGTTATGAATACGTAGTTACTATTATCTGCGATCTGTCCAAATATCTAATACCAATACCAAACAAAAGTGCAAAAGCGGTTGCAAAGGCAATATTCACGGCTCAGTGAAAACAATTCTAACAGACATGGGAACAGAATATATGAATTCAATACTAATAGAACTTTGCAAAAATGTTAACATAACTAAAATTAACTCCACGACTCACCATCATCAAACTCTTGGAACAGTAAAAAGAAGCCATAAACTTTCAATGAGTACATCAGGTCATATATATCCATTAAAAAAGACGATTGGGATGAATATCTAGCATACTTCACATATTGCTTTAACACCACTCCATCCACCGTACATGGTTATTCATCTTTTGAACTAGTCTTTGCAAAACATCCTAAAACTGTCCCATTATCATCTGAAACTGTAGAACCCATTTACAACATTGATGACTTCAATAAAGAAATAAAATTTAAACTACAAATAGCACAAAATAGAGCGAAACTGCTTATCGAAAAATTTAAAGCATTACAAAAAGAAACATATGATAAAAACACAAAAAAAGTATCGCTAAGTGAAGGACAAGAAATACTTTTAAAAAATGATACAGGACATAAATCAGAAAACAAATACACAGGCAAATATAAAATACAGAGCATAGGTCCTATCAATAATATAGTAATAACTGATGATAAAAACAAAAAACAAACAGTACATTTAGATAGAATAAAAATAATATAAAAAGGATATAAGAAAAATATAAATATTTTCTTTTGAAAAAAAGGAGGTGTAGTATGCTTTTAGGGATAGGATTAGGCCACATACTTTTAGGGATAGATAATAAGTAATTAGAACTTAAGCATAATGTCTAGCTTTAAGTACCGTTAAGGACACTAGCCATAAGACCAATGTAAATGCTCCCCTATAAATACCGGGCTTGCGGCCCCAATAAATCACTTCAAGTCAAACCTTGCCTTCGCCTACTTCACTCTACTGCAAGCTACACTCTACTGCAGATCGCTCAAGCGCAAGCAGTGTAGGAATGTATTTCACTAATTTGGAAATGGCATCAACTTTGGAAAAGTTCTCTGTGTCCGATTTTGTGACAAAAGCGGTAGCCATGCCGGACAAGGGGGGTAGTTGTTTCCTTGCTGCATGTGTAGGTAGTTCGAAATGGGGAAATGGAGGTGTTTATTCCGTAGGCATTAGTATGAATCGGGCATATTTATTGCGACGGCGCATTAGATATCTTTTGAAGATTCACAAACCATAGTTTGATAAACCAAAAAAAAAAAAAAAAAAAAGGGATTGGGGGGGAACAGAAATAATTTCAATAATAAATTATTTTACTTTACTTGTCTTCCGAGTCGGTCTCTCGAGTAAGTATTTGTATAATTGCACAATCTAATTTTACATTATAATTATAATTAATTTCAGAAGCAGATGCTAGTACGCAAACAGAGACGGGGCCCAATGGCCCAGCGGCGATAATGGCGGAGCTCGCCATTCTGAAGGAAGCGTGGCAGCACAGACGGCGCTAAACCGCCATATGGCAATGGGGAAAAAAAATGAAGTAAGTAAGTCGTCTCGCCGACTTAGGTATACCATACACCAGTAAAGCAAATATTTCAACTTTATTAAACAAATGCATTTCACATGCTTCTAACAAGCATATCTTAGTATCTCGCTCACTCAATCATACGAGCACCCTAGCGCCCCCACCAGCCAACGGCCAACTCCGGCCTATGGAAAAACGTTTATATGCATAACTCGACTGTTTTCTGTCCGATTTTGATCAAATTTGGTATTTGCTAGATATTAGTATTAAATTTAAGTGTGTAAATTTGATTCCATAAGGTAAAAAAATACGGGAGATAATCCATTTTTTTTCCATCCATAATTTTCAAATTACGGGGTGGAAAAGGGCGTGGCAAAATTCTTATACATACAAAATGTGTGCATTTACTAAGCGAATATACATACCAAATATGGTGTCTCTAGCTGGAATAGTTTTTGAGATAAACGCTTTTATTAAATTGCGGAGGCGGAAAGGGGCGTGGCAAAAAATTTGAAATAAACTTGATCACTGTACATACTACACGAGTCTACATACCAAATTTGATGGCTCTAGCTCTTACAGTCTCCGAGATCTAGGTGTTCATACGGACAGACGGATGGACGGACGGACAGACGGACATGGCTAGATCGACTCGGTTGTTGATCCTGATCAAGAATATATATACTTTGTGGGTCGTAAAAGCTTCCTTCTGCCTGTTACATACATTTAGCGACTTTAATATACCATTTCACCCTATGGGTGTATGGTATAAAAACCGCGAGGTGCGAGTAGATTTGGAGGAGCAGATTACGCCGGAGAGGAGCAAAGATCAATATACTTTGATACTAAAAGGAAAGTAGTGAATTTAATGTTCTTTTATTCTACAGACCTCCTCCTCGGCCAAGCGGCTTGCAGAAGTCGTTTTCTCCGACGCTGTATTAGAAAGCCACAATATGGACGGCAAAAACGGGAAGTTGAGCCTTCGGGCGTACCCGAAGGTATTGAATGTCATACTGGGTACGTACAATAATTGTAAACACTGTAGTTTCTTTCATTACTAATAATATTTTCAATTTTTTTATTCCACAGGCAGTTCAAACGATACTTCCGGGGTAGCCAGCGGAAGGACCGCTTCGGAGTGCACTGGCTTGCGCCAAAAATACCGCGAACAAAGCGAAAAACAGAAAGTTGAAGGAAGAGGCCAAAAACTAATATACTCAAAAATTAGGAAAAAAAAAATGTATTAAGAAAAATATTACAAAAATTAAATATAAAAAAAAAAAAGTGCGTCTAACGGTTAGACACGATAGAAGTGAAACCTTCCGTAACACAAACTGAGAGAGAATGAGACGAAAGCAGCATTAGGAGCGGGATAATTATGGGTCATTATAATATTGCTATAAAGGTCATGTTTTATTTTCTTCATTTATATTATTCATCCTCAATGTTTTCAATTTCAACAAATGATACGAGTGGCTTATGATAGCTAAAATATGATACAAATGCTTTGGTTCGATGTTGTCAACATATCTTTGAAATATGCGTCAATTGTTGTTTTGATCGTGTTGTTGATTCAGTGCGATTGTTACACATTTTTAACTGAATGTTGTATTGAGAAAGTCAATTAAAGGAACCGCTGTGTCCAATGCAAAATTTACGTTAAAATCGCCACTTAAAATCATTGGAACTTTATCGTAATCTTTTCTAAGTATCCGCGATACTTCTGGTGTATACTTTATTAAATTTTCATGCTATTTATGGATTGATTCGGTGAAATATAAATGCCACAATTAAAACTGTTTTTCCATTGCTCAATCTGGTTCGCATGCACATATTTCTCCCACTTTAGAGAGCTGAACAGACAGTGATTCTAGTTGCTGTGCATTCATTCATTATAATTTTGTGATACATTTTTATTTAGCTTTTATACCCTTGCAGAGGGTATTGTAAAATTGGTCAGATGTTCGTAACGCACAGAAGGAGGCGTTTACGACCTGAGAAGCTGAGTTGATATAGCCATGTCCATCTGTCCGTCCGTCTGTGCGTTTTACTCAGCGTCTTAAGAGCTATCGGGATGAAATCTTTTTTGGGGTTTTTTATTACCCGGGTAAGATAAAGTATGAAAATCTTTAGGATCGGACCACTATATCATATAGATTAGAAGAAAACATTTTGCGGACATGGCTATAGTCAACTCAGCTTCTCATGCTGATCAAGAATTTATTATACTTTATGGGCTCGTAATACGCCTCCTTCTGTGCGTTACGAACATCTGACTGCAATTTTATCAAATACCCTCTGGCAAGGGTATATAAAAGTAAATAAAAGTAATAAAAATGTATCACAAAAAATTATAAATAATAAAGCATTTATGAATAAAAAGCATTATAAAAAAACTTCGACAAGCTGGGAGTCGACCCGGCCGGCCCGATCGCCAAGAGAGACACACTATATAACAGAGCAC